>NC_045598.1:16090176-16406714 GCF_009762305.2 Zalophus californianus
CCGCTGCCCTGGTTTTACCCAAGACTAGGATTCACTTTCACTTTCTCCTAATAAAAACTATAACAGTAATAATTTCTCCCATTCCCGGGTATTAACTGTGAGCTACATACTTTCTGCACCTTGCTCCTGCTGACACCTGCAAAGTAGAGATTAGTATTCTCTCGTTTCAGATGAGGAAATGGGTGCTCAGAAAGGTGAAGTGACTTGGTCACACAGCCAGAAGTGTCAGCCAGAGTGGGGGTGAGAAGCCGAGCCCAGCGGCTCCAAAGCCCTAACCCTCACACCGCCTTCCAGCCGGGACCCCCCGGCAGGGTCTGAGCCCGGGTGAGGAGGAGCACAGGGGTTCTTCTGGGCTGGGGGCGGGGGCGGACGAGCTTGCTCACCTGGTGTATGACTGTAGGGTCTGCTCACATGGCTGGCACCAAACCACAGGGGCCTATTATGCCTAGCTCATATTTCACCCAGATCCTATGGGCCCTAAGTCTGGCCTCAGGGCCCCAGGGCCACAGGCTGGCCTGTCAATCTATGACTCCAAGACCCTCCCACCTGCTCCCCACACCCTGCCATGTGCCTCAGAACCGGACTGCCACATTAAAGCAGGGAACACCCATGCCGCTTGCTAACATACCTTGGGTGCAACCAGTGGTTAAGGAGCTTCGAGGGCGGGCCTCCCTGCCCCTGCTGCCCAGAATAATCATTAACTGTGGCAGAGCGAAGGCAGAGAGCTGAGGCAGGAGTCCCGGCGGAGGCTGGGGTGCTGAGCAGCCTGGTACACCAGGGGGTGGCCTGGACCACCTGGTTTACTCGGGCTGGCCAGGAAAGCTCAAGGTATCACTAGGGCAGGTGGCCAGGCTGGTGCCTTGGGGGCAATTACAAGAGCCCAAGCTCTCTATTCCCTCACAACCTGTCCTGCCCTGCTCCCCTCTCAACACTGCGAAGACCCTGTAAGCGAAGAGCGCTGGACAGAAGAATGGACCCTGGGGCTTGGGGCCTTCTCAAAGGGCGGGGGGAGGAGGGTGCAGAACAAAACTGAGCTTCCAGGTTTACCTAGGACCAAGTACCAGAGGCAATCCTCAGAGGGGGGGAAAGAAAATCACAAAATAATGGCTCCTGTTATTTGTCGACTGTCTCCTCTGGCTGCAGATCGATATGATCTCTAATCTTCCCCCCAAATCCCACCAAGAAGGTATTACCATTCCCAGCTGACAGATGAGGTTCAGAGAGGTTAAGCCACCAGCCCAGCATCACAGAGCAGTAAGTGATGGAATTAGGACAAAATTCACGGCTGTGCCTCCTGCCCATGACACTATCCCAAAGTACAACCTGCAGAGTTCAATGGAGCAGAATTAACGGACGGGGGGCTAAGAGGCCACCGAATGAGCCCCCTGAGTCCTGGCCAGAAGCCCCAGGGGTGAGAGAGCTGTCGGGGTGGGGGTGGTAAGGAGGGCACCCCTCCCCCCAATCTGGATGTACCAAGTAAAGGTGGTCCCTGGGGCTTCCAGCATCTGTCAGGGCAAGAGCTGAGCCTTCTGGAAGATGGGGGGTGGGTGGGACCTCTTTTGGAGCGCCCAAGGGAGGAGGGTGGGACCTGCAACCCCCTCCCCAGGAGTTCTCCATCCTGCTCCCAGAGAAGAGAATTCCCTTCAGTTGCTCAGGTGAAACCAAGGTGAGGCCCGGGCAGGCTGAAAGCTTTGATCTTATCACACATTCCTGCCCCAGCCTTCCCTTCCTGGCTCCCCACCTCCCCCCCCCCCACAAGGTGGAAACCCAGGCTGACTTAACCCTTTCCTCCACTTCCCGAAATCAAAGCCAGGCCAGGGCTGGTCTCTACCCCCTCCCCCAGAGGAGTGGGGAGAGAGGAAAGAGGGCGAAGGTGGAAAACAGGAGCTTCGGGCCCACCCTCTTTGCTCAACTCAACGTCACAGAGCCCCAAACCTGAACTCTGCGTGCAGCTTCCATTTCTTCTAAATTAAAATAATCAGGCTCAGCATAAATAGCCCCCGTGATTTTCCACACCCACGAGCTCATCTGAGACTCCCAACGAAACTGGCCTGCTCCCTTCTCCAGCCCTGTGGGTCTTCTCTCCTGCCCTAGCCCAGGGGGGCCGTGCCCCCAGGTCCCCTCCTTCCATGACGAGAATAGACTGTGAAGTAACTATTAACAAATGGGGGCTTAGACGAAGTCACAAAGACTCCAGATTTTCTCACGGAGGCCGCGAGTGGCCCAGAAAACCTCTCCCCCTGCCCCCACACCTTGTATTGACTAGTCCACCACCCAGCTGGCCTCCCCCTGAGACTATAAAGCTCCATCAACCCCCCCTCCCCCGCGCTGGTTTATTCCTAACACAGGGCCCCGGTCTAGGGCTGGCACTCCATAAATGTTTGCTGAATGAATGAATGGCCCCATCTTGCCTCTGGGGGAAATGAAGCTCAGAGAAGTCAGACGACTTGTCCTGGATCACACAGGCAGGGACAGGGGGAGTACAGGAATCTCGTGACCCGGAATCTAATGCTCATTCACTACACATTGACAGCACCCCAGCTGTTTGCTCAGCTGCAGGTCCCCGAGGGGCACAGAGGGAGACCCATGTGGGCAGACCACTGCGGGGGGATCCCAGGCGTGCAGGCAAGGGCAGGTTAGGTGTAAGGGAGCAGGCAGCCCCTCCATCTGGTTGCCTCGTTCAGGGCCTGGCACCTGTGGGCTGGTAGCATCAATGAAGGAAGACGTGGGATTGGTCACATGGTAGGCTCTGAAGAATGGTGTAGCACCAGCCCCTGAGAGGAAGCCAGGAGTTTTCGCCAAGAACTCAACATTCCGTTCCTCTGGGTCGGCAGGGGACCAGAGAGAAAGAAAGGAGTCCATTTTGTGGGTAGAAAAATCAAGGCCCAGGAGGGAGGGTCAGCAGTTGGCTGGCAACTGAGTGGCAGCCTGGGCCTTGACCTCCTGCCTCCTGGTCTGGCCAGGTAAAGGGTGGGGGACCGGGATGGATGTCACCTCAGCTATCTTGGTGGCTTCCTCCCATTCTTTTCCCCGTGTTAATGACTCCAGCAGCAGGCCTGGGCCTTCCTGCCCACACACTTGACAACAATGTGAATCTAGGGACAATGGGGACCGATGACTTCTGGCCCCCTGCCCCGGATGCCTTCCTCCTCCACCAGCCAAATCCTCTACGCTCTTTAGGGTTCGCTGCCTCCACAAAGTCTTCCGGGTACCTCATGCCAAATCGATCTTTTCCGTCCCTGACAATCTTCTCCTGTCTGCACTTTGAGTTGCACTGGGTGCTTATGGTTCATGGATCCAGGACCCAGAGGGTCCTGAGAGGAGAGACCCTGCCTCTCATTTCTCCCAGGAGGACTGACAGATGTGGATTCAGCTCCTACCTTCCTCTGCACCTGGCTCTGTGATCTTGGGCAAGTCACAGCTCTCCACTGAGCTGCTTCTCATGGGAAATGGGGGTATACTCCCAACTACACAGGAGAGTTGACAATGCTGATAAAACACCTAGCTCGATGGCTAGCAGACAGTAGGTCCTCAGGCAATGCATGAATGAATGGGAAAATTCCTGACTCTTCCACTGCAGAGGGATGCTCAAATGACACAGTTTGGGACTTAAATGTAGATTACACCTTCCAGCTGGGCCACATGGTTCTGTGCCTCGTATTTCACCCAGGTCCCCGTGATGGAGGTGGGCACACGGCCGGCTCCAAGCAGGCCCCGTTAGGCAAAAATTCACTAACTCCAAATGGCAAAACCTGCAGGTCCCACAGGGAGCTTGGGACCTGACTGAGAAGGATCCAGGTTCCCAAGGGTCTCAGTCCCAGGGAAAGCCAAATCCATCCACCCGGGGGAATGTCATCACTAAGTTGGGTTGGAGGCCAAGGGGCAAAAGGCATCCAAGCCTGCGAAGTAGGAACGAGATAAGCCCAAACGGCAGATGTGCAGCTTTTTCCTGTACCCTCTGCCTAGGCCAGCCCAGTCTGCCTCCTCTGTGTAGCCTGTCCCGACTATGCCAGCCCTCCCTGGCTGCCCTCTCTCTACACTCAACAGGCTGGATCCACAGAGGGAGGGATGACAGCTTTGGAGGCAGACAACATGGGCCCCACTCCCAGCTGTGCCACATATAAGAGGGATGAATTGGGCCAGCCATGCCCCTGCTGTGCCTCAGTTTCCCCCTCTGCAAAATGGAGATAATAATGCCAACCTTGAGATTTCTGGGAGGATTATATGCAATAATGCTTGCTGGGAGAGAGCCCCGTGTGGGGTTTGGCCCCAGATAGGGTGGTGGTTTTTAATCAAGAGAAGGCGTGGGGTGCCTGGGTGGCTCAGTCGTTAAGCATCTGTCTTCGGCTCAGGTCATGGTCCCAGGGTCCTAGGACTGAGCCCCGCATCGGGCTCCCTGCTCCACAGGAAGCCTGCTTCTCCCTCTCCCACTCCCCCTGCTTATGTTCCCTCTCTCGCTGCGTCTCTCTCTGTCAAATAAATAAATAAAATCTTTAAAAAAAAAAAAGAGAGAAGGTGTGCGTGCTCGCTGAGCATTGGCTGACGGTCTAGGTGACTGAGGTCACTGGGGAGGAGACCCTGGAGGTCCCAGGGCAGAGAAGACACTAGTCTGTCCTCAGGAAACTCCGAGGTCTCTGTTCTTCTGGCCCAAGGGTCACAGGAAGGCAAACAGCAGGAGAGGGGGAAGAGTCTGTGAAGTGACAGAGGCCACTGTGGCCAGGATTTATGAAGCCAGTATTTCAATCCATCCAGCCCAGCGAGGCATCCAAGAAGAGGCATGATCCCAGTTCCCAACTATTTGAAAACTGGAAACCGCCAAACAAGGAGAGGGGATGAGTCAGCTGGGGTGAGGAGGGGAGGCCAGCAGCAGCAGGAGGTGGGGGCCAGAGCCGGCTCCTTGGGGGTGAGTAGGGGAAGGCAGGGAAGGGAGAGGTGGGGTCAGGGACCCGGCAGTGGGTTGGGAAGGGGCCAGAGGCAGCTGGGAATTCCCAGCCCCACGCCAGGAGACCATCTGTGAGGTCACCCAAGGCCACCTCTGAAGTCCTCCCCCTGCCAAGCCCCAGGCCACCTCCCCCTCCCCACAGACCGGGACTGGGGGAAAGATGGGGAAAGAGAGGCCAGATGCGAAAAAAGCAAACACCTGGACACGACACACCCTCGTGGGGGAAGGGGCAGGTCTCTACCCAGCAGCCCAAGCCCAAGGCACAGGGTGGAGAGACGGGTCACCAGGCACTCGTGTGTCTCTTTCCCTTCGCCCCGCTGCTTCTCTGTGAGCCCACAGGGGTCAGAGTAAAGAGCTGTGCAGCCCCACCAACCCTGGCAACTGACCTGCTATAGGCTCCCTCGGGACCTCCCTGGACAAGGTCTTATCTCCTCCAGTGCGGGCCTGAAGGACGACGGGGCTGGGATGGGGTCCCAGGAAGCCCCCGCGCCATATCCATTAAGATGCGGGAACATCCTTTCTGCCCCCGTGGGAGCTACTTGGCCACGCCTCTTGTTGCTCAGAGCCCACCAACTGCACACATCTGGGAAGGGGACAGCGCGTCCACAGGCTTCAGCCTTTCCCAGGCCACACCCTGGGGTGTGCCCCCCTCCTGCTCCCCCACCAGGAAGGAGCAATCAGAGTGGAAGGGAGCAATCAGATGCTGTCCTGCAGCTGTGGGCGCAGTGGGGGCAGGGGGCAGTGACAGATCGGATGCAGTTACATCCAGCGCACTTGGACTGCGCGCGAGAGAAGCAACGGCTTTCTTCTGCACGGTCATTCACTCCACAAGCCCAGCGCGGGGCCCGGGGCAGTGGTTTGCAGCAGTTTTGATCAGGAGAAGGCGTGCGGTGCTGGGCCCTCGGGACCCTTAGTCAAATTTATCACTCTGGCCTTGTCCTCAGCAGGAACAGTTCTCACAGAACAGCCACCACTTTTCAAACACCTATTACATTTCACACACTGAACGAGGTGCACCTGCAGGGTCTCATAGTCCACCGGGGAAATGGGCATCATGATCCCTATTTATAACTGAGGCTCAGAGACACAGAGCAACTTGCCCAAGGTCACATGGCCAGTTGGGGCCGCGCTAAGACGTGAAGGCAGGGCCCTTTGAGCTCACACTTTCCCTTGATCACGGTGCCCGAGAAAGGGCTCTGAGTCCAGTGAGGAAACAGACAAGTGGAAGACAGCAGTGTGGGCGCCCTGGCTTATGCCACATTCTCCAGGTCTCTGCAGAGAGCAGTGGCTGGGACCAAAGCAGCCCCTTCTCAATCCTCAGCAAGGAGCCCGGGCCTTCTTGGCCTGCTGGCTTCTCCAACACCATTAATATATTCACTTGATAAATGTTCACCTACTGTTGCCTAGCACCAGGCAAACTGCAATGAACAAAATTCTGAGTCCATGTCCTCGTGGAGCTTCCCTGCTACACTAGGGGGAAGACAGTACGTTCTAAATAACACATAAACACCTAAGCATGAGCTCAGGCTGTGGGGTCCTCAGGGGCCAGTGCCTGCAGCTCCTTAGGATGCACATTTGGCAAGACGCCCCCCCCCCCCCCCGCACCCACTTCACAGGCCAGTGTAGAGGCCCCGGCTTGGTCCAATGCTGCCCTCATCCCTAGGCCTCCCCCTCCAACACCTCCCGGAATTTTTCCAACTTAATTAGCGTCTGCTCCACCCTTCCGGATGCTCATGTCACAAACCGTGGAGACTTCCCTGACTCCTCTCTTTCTGTCCCACCCCATACCCGATCGACCCATCCGCAAATTCCGTCAGTCCTAACTTCAAAATATCTTCAGGAATCAACCGCTTCTTCCCACCTCCCTCGCCCTGGTATGAGTTCCCCTTGTCTCGGGCCGGGATCTCTCAGCTTGCTTGCTTTTGCCCTTGACCTTCCACATCCTCTTCTCTGCACAGCAACTATAGTGACCTCTTATCTCACTCAGAAGCAAATCCAAAGACCTTCCCATGGCCAAGTGCAGCACTTGGACCATGCTCCCCCCTCACTCACCCTGCTCCAAACACACGGGCCTCCTTGTTTTCCGCGGATATGCCGGACACCCCGGGCCCTTGCACTAGCTGGTTCCCTCTGCTTGGAGTGCCCTGTCCCCCCCCAGGCATCTGTAGGGCTCACACCCTCACTTCTTCAGATGCTTCCGTTCAAGTATCATCTCCTCAGAGGCTTTTCCTGACTGCCCCATCCCACCTAATCACTGTCCCCACTCTCCTGCCCGCTTCATCTCTCCTCGTGAGCACTTACGGCTCTCTGACGTACCGTCCTCCCGACATACCGACATACCGTCCTCCCGCACTAGCTCTAATGCAAGTGATGTGAGGGGAGGGAGCCTGACTTGTTCCCTGCCATGACCTCAGCACCTAGAACAAGGTCAGGCACTTAGAAGATATTCAATAAATACCTGTTGAATGAATTTTACGTCTAACACGCACCTAACACTCCAGTTTGTGGAATATTTAATCACATCCATCACTGGTCCATTCATTCATTCACCACACACTGCGGGCCTTTGTGCACCAGATGCCCCCCTCTAAAAATCCAGAGCAACAGAGAAACAGGGTGCCCTCCTCTGTGCCTCAGGGAAAGGACTCTGGTAGGTAGCCAGGAGCTGTCCTAAGGACACCTCAGGGATGCCATAGGGATGCTCTAAGGTCCCTGCAACCCTGGCGCAGGCGGGCATAGGGAAAACAGGGGAGGGGGGGTTCTGGGGGCAGCTGACACTTGAAGGCCCCACATTCCCAGGCCTCAAAGAGCCACCTTGTTCCCAGGGCTTTGGGGCTTTGGTGATGGTGCTCCTAGCCCAGCCACCCCCAACAGCCACAAGCCCCTCCCTCCCAAGGCCACTATTGACACGGACCCAACCCAAGGCCAGCAGTGAGGCTGGCGGCTCCCCACGAAGTGAGTTCCACACATTCTTCTAGGTTTCAGTCAGCCAGCTCTGGGCACTGGGGCAGCTGGCAGGCCCCGGCTGGGCCCCGGGAGCAGGAGGGGGCAGCAGGGCCAAAGGGGCCAAGGCCTGGGTGGGGGCAACATTCCAGCAGGGCTAGGATCCTCAGCCCAACCTCCCCCTTCCTGGAAGAAGGGAGATGGGGGCAAGGCCAGGGTGGGCCCTGGGAGGAGTGGGCACTGTGTTCGTCACATCTTTGGGAAGCTGCTGGGGGATGGAGTCAAGTTCACCCATTCGTTCCCTAGCCTGATCCCTCACAGCTGGGATGGACTGGGGAGGGGGGCCACAGGCCAGACCTGAGAGCCCTTCCCACACGTCCCAAGTTGTGAAGGGTCCAGAACCTACAGGTCTGGCCTCCAAGTAGCCTCTGAATCATGGCTCTCTATCTCTCCACATCTTGGGCGGCCCCTCCTACTCCCCCTCCTAGGAGTCTCCCCACAAGGCCAAGCAGCCTTGAAGCCTCTGCAGACTCACCCTAAACCTTGAGCCCCCAGGGGAAAACCAGGGGAACCTAGTGAGGGCTCTAAGCACAGCGGCTAGCCTTTCTTCCCCCTTACTCCCCACTGAAAGCCCTGGGATTAATTCAACCATCTACAGGATCTCAGGGAATATTTGATGAGGAAATTAACAAACCTACAAATAAACAGGTGATCCTACAAATGGCTGCCCTGGAGTTAGGTCTTTCGAGGCTCCCGCCAGGACAGGCATCCCCAGGATGTCCTCTGCTTAGAGAATGGGGACCATATCAGGAGCTACGGCTTAATGCATTCAACAGATAATGTTGACTGAGCACTTACTACCTGCCAGATGCTAAAGATACAGCAGCAGCGAACAAAAACACACAAGGTCCTGCTCTTGTGGAGCTTAAATTCGGGGGGGGGGTTTAGGGGAGAGATAAATAAATAAACGAATACTTATCAGATAGTAAGAAGGAAAAAATAAAGCAGTCTAAGGGGACAGAGAATGTTGGGCAGAGTAGTCAGGGACTTAAAAGAAGGGAGGCAGAGGTTCACATAGATATTTGAGGGACAAACGTTCTAGGTAGAAGGAACAGAAGATGCAAAGGCCCTGGGGTGGGAGTGTGTTTGGCATCTTCAAGAAACAAAGACCCATGGAGCTGAAGTGAGCAAGGGGAAAGATGGCAAGAGGAGAGATTTGAGAGGGAGCGGGGGAGGCCGGATCCCAAAGGGCCTTGTGGGCCATATTAGGTCAGGGGCTTGAGTTTGATTGTGAGCAACAGGGGCAATGCAAGGGAGGATCTGAGCAGGGGAATGACATGTGAGAATTTGTTGAGAAACTTTGTGCCTGGCAAACAGTTGGCACTCAATAAATGTGAACCGTCCACATTATTTTGTCATCATCTGGCCTGGTACCCCAGGACCTCCCTCCCTACCACTCCAAGCCCTAAACCCAGTCACCTTCTGCCACCTTCCTTCCACTCCTCTCCCCGGCTGCGCCTCAGACCCACAGATCCCAACATGCCTGTGCTCAGCCGGAGAACAGGCCTGGGCCAAGCCAGGTGGGGGCCGCTACTCCCCAGACATAGGAAGCTGGGCCTAGTGTATGGGGAGGGGGTCCACCTCTGCCCCTTCCAGCCTCCACCTCCCTCTATGGCCTGTGGCCCTCCCTCCAGAAGTCCCCAAGGCACACTCACAAGCACACACCCCCCCCCCAAGCGGGTCTGGAGTAAGAAGGGCTGGGGACTGGGGGCCATGGGGGTGGGCAGGGCAGCCAGTTATGTCCAGGGGAGGGCTGAGGGCGCGCTGCCCCTGAGGAAAGGGGAGGCTCCTCCAGCTTCTCCATTTCCCATCCGCCCACAGCCTCCCTAGTGAGAAAACTCAGCCAAGGCAGGAAACAGGTATCTCAGCAACTTCCCTCCTCAGCCCTGAAAAACACCGTAATCGTGGCAGCCCCCTCAAGATTCCTGTCTCCTGGCAGGGCTGGCCCCAAGAAAGGAAGGGCTAAGGCCCCAGCAGGAAGAAAAGGGATCAGCAGGCCAAGGCAGGCACTGAGTCACCCAGGCCTGGCCCCCACCCCCAGCAAGCCTCGCCACCTCCTCTGAACTGAAATTACTCCCACACTTAATCACAGACCACTGCTTCTCTGTCTCCTGCCCCCAGTGAGGTCTTGAGCTTCCTAAGGACCACCCTACCTTCCTCTTCTGTCCTCTATTGGCTTGTGGATGTGAACCAAAGGGCAGAAAAGATAAAGGGCAGCGGGTGAGCAGGAGCCCAAGGCTTGCTGGGGCACTGGGCTAGGAACCTGATGTCATTGAAAACGTACAATAAACTTCTTACCCCATTTTACAGATGTGGAAACTGAGGCCCAGGAAGAAGAAATGGCCCCAGATCAGGCTCGAAAATGACAGAGCTGGGATTCAGACTTCTTGGGTCCAAGCTCTTTCTAGCTCTCCACCATCAGCCTGGGGTGGGACACACCGAAGACCTCGATGTGGTTGCTGAGGAGACTCTATAATCCTACAGGATTGGAACTGCCTGTTTACACATCTCAGTTCTGGGAAAGCAAAGACAGGAACTGTTCTTGCTCACTCATAAACCCCAGCCCCTAGCACAGTGCCAGATGCACTGGTACACAGTAGGTGCTTAGCAATATCTGCCGAATGAAGGAACCCCAGAACTCCCACTGACTGTCATGGAATGCTGCTCAATGAAGATATTTTGAATGAACAAGTGAGTGAGATGATTGGCTGCAGTCTGGAATTTCTGTGGACATTCCTCCTGTACACAGCAAATAACTCCACCCTTCTCCTCACTCTGGCCACAGTAGGACCCAGCATCCAGGAGCTCCTCAGCAGGGGGCAGAGCTGGGGGAGTTTCAGAAAAGGAAGACATCCCATGTGCTACGTTGGTGCCTACTTTTTGGAAAAGTAAAGATCAAGTTTGGATCAAGACTGAGAAGCAACTGGATGGGCCCTGCTGGACTTGCTGGGGTGAGAGGCTGAGAGAGGGGATTAAGGAACCTATGCAGATGGGGAGTGGGGGAGGAGAGGTTCTAGGTGGGCCAGGAAAGAGAGCTGAGGGGTCAGGTCTGGGGTGGGGGTTCAGGAGTGACTCAAGAGGGCAGAGGTGAGACACAGGCGGCCAGGCGAGAACAGGGATTCAGTCACTGGGTAAACACTGGCTTAGAGAAAAGTTCCTCTCTTGGCTCTGAGAAGGGGGTGGAGGGCGGGGGTAGGGACAGGGACCGCCTAGGACCACCTCAAAGACGGTGGGGGTGGGCTCTGTGGTTCACCAGGGCAGACCCAGCTCCTCAGATGTGCCCCCACCCACATCTGCCACCAGCTGCCTGCCCACTGACCCTGCCCCGCCCTTCTCAAGTTCACTCAGGTCCTCAGAGCCTCTCCCTGGTCAAGCATTCTTTTTCTCCGCATGGGCCCATCCAAGCTCAGAGCAGGGAAGTGGGCTGTAGTGGCAGGCTCCCCCTGCACCTGAGGACCCCGGAAGAGGAGAGCTAGGAAACAGACCTAGGTCCGGTACCAGGTACTTCCTCGCGCCTTCCATGCAGTCCTGCCAACCAGCTTCCAGCTCTATACTTTGAGACCATGCATTTTGAGTTCCCTTTGGGCTTGCCCGAGGTCACATAGCTACTCAGTGAGGAGCAGGGATGGATTCAAGTCCTAGACTGTAGGACCCCGGAGCCCGTGGGTGTTCCACACAAACCTCAGTTGTGTCCGGAATGGATTTTTACTTGTGCCTGCCTGGTTACTAGCTCCCCAAGGGGCCGGACGGCCTGGTAAAGTTCCAGTGAGGATTGATAGGCTCCCCATCACCAGTGAATTCCTCCTTTCCAAGTTGGCACAGAAAGGGGTGCCCTTGCCCGGCCAAGTTCCCGCCCTGCTCGAAGTTTCTCCGCCTGGTCCCCAGGAATGGCAGGCCGGGCCGTGCCTAGCGCGACTGGAGACTCAGCAACGTGGCCGGGCGACCCACGGGCTCTCACGCGGGCCGGCCCCGCCTCCGGCCCCACGCAGGGTTCCCCGGGCGCCCCCCCAGACAGCCCCACGGTGGAGGGTGGCGCCCGCTCGTGCCGGCCTGGGGTCCCTGGCGGGCGCCCCCGTCCCGGGCCAGAGTCCCAGCCAAGTTGGCTGGCCCGGCGAGCGGGGCCCGGGGCGTCCCCCGCCACCACCCCCCCCGCCACCACCCCCCCCGCCGCCCCGCACACTCACCGCTAGCAGCCGCCCGTGCAGCAGTAGCGCCAGCAGCAGCGCGCCCGCCGCCCGCTGTCCCATGGCCCGGCCGGCTCCGCTCGCTCTCTCGCTCGGCGCCTGCCCGCAGTCGCCCGCTCGCCAGCCTGCGGAGTCCTCGGGACAGCGCGGCCCGCTCCCGCCGCCCCCACCCCTCCGGCCGCCCGCCCCTCCCCGCCCCGCTCCGCCCCGCTCCGCCCTCGCGGCCGTCCGCTCCGCCCCCGGGCGCCGGGCCCCGCCCCCGGACCGCCCCGCGGCGGCAGGCCCCGCCCCTCGGGCCGCCCCCGGACCGCCGGCGCCGCAAGCCCGAGCCCGAGCCGGCAGCGCAGCCAACTGGGCCTTTGTCTGGGTCCCCCCAACCCCCTCGGCGCGGGCCGCGGCCCAGCCCGGCTCCCCGCCAAACCCGGCCTGGAGTGTGGGATGGGACGGGGCCGGAGCCCTGCGCGCGGGCCCCCGCCGCCCCTCCCCGCACACGCGACCCCGGTACAAGCCCCTCTCCGTCCATGCGACCCCGGCACGGACCCACACTTGCTCACACCCCCTTTCTCACTTGGGCCGCGAGAGCTCCCCACGCTCTCACACACAAGGACTGCACACGCGCACCTGGGACGCTCACACTCACGCCACGCTGGTCTCCCCACGACCTTTCACACTTGCGCCCTCACCCCCAACAGGCACACACCAACAGACTTCACCCACTCAGGCACACACTTGATCAGTCTTCCAAAGTGTCACCCTGCAGGTGACACAGCTGGCACGACTTTCACACACTGAGCTGCTCACTTTCCTATTCGCATTTTTACACAGAATCACAAGTATGAATCCCCAGACCCGAAGCGTCAGGACGTGTTTTCACACACAAATTCCACACAGGCGCTTCCCTTTCACACACAGGGGGACGTTTGTTCCCGCACATGCTGGCCTGTCTTTTTTACATTTTCTCCCGCACTAACCGCAGCGCCTTACAGTGCGCACTCGAGAGTGAACTGAACTGGCCCTCACACGCACCATTTTCCCCGTAAACCACTCACAAACCAACTTGGATGGACATAAATCACAGCCCGGGTGCCAGAGACACACAGCTCGCACACGCAGGCCCAGACACAGACCCCACCAAAGCCCCAGTCACAGATGCTTGGGTGGGAAATCCCAGTCCCTGATGATCCACCTCTGACACAGACCCACAAACCGCACACTTGGCCACGCCACTGGGCCTCTCCGCCTGCGCTCGGGTCTCCGTTCTGCCTGAAAATTTCCAGGGCAACCCAGGCTGATGGGTGGAGAGAAAACTGGCGTGTGTGTGCGTGTGTGCATGTAGCTTAGAGGAAAACCTTTTGAGTAATGATAGAGGGAGGAGAAAAAACCCTGAAGTTTCCATTGTTTCTTGTGAGAGTTGCTAGGTTCCAGAGACTCAGGGCTGGGTTTGAGGCCAGGAGTGAGGTGAGCTGTGGACAGAGGGAAATGCCCAGTTAATTGGGCGGCACCAGGCCGGGCTCCGGAAGGCATGTTCCCTGTGATAGGGGCCTGCAGGCTCCCGGGCACGCTGTGGCCTCCCAGGCACAGGGAGGAATTGAGAGACTGCTGGCATCCTGACCTGCATCCCGGAGAGATGCTCCATCCCCAAAATATTGGGTTCTTCACCCTGTGGGGCATATTTCTGGGGGACGAGCTCAGAGCTGTAAGGGGCAACTCCCTGGCTCCAACCCAGATGCCAGGCATAACACTGAGTAAGGGCTGTTACTGCTCCAAACAGGGAGATACGGGTAGACAGAAGAGGGACATCTGATCTTGGCCCTGAGTGAACCCCTAATCTGGTGGGAGGCAAGGGGCAGTCCCTATCCTCACGTTGTTCTCAGTCCGATGGAGAATCCTGCCTCTACCACCTCGCTGTGCAACCTTGAACAAATTAGTCAACCTTTCGATGCCTCAGTCTCATCGTCTAGAAAATAGGAAAAGGAGAATAATACTAAGACCTCTCTCACAGTGTTGTTGAGGACTAAGATGAATTAATATGTTTTGTTTTTTTTTTTAAAGAACAGTTTCAGGCACATAGGAAGCACTCAATAAAGGGTACCATTTCTCCTACTGCTGTCTCTGGGTGAGCTCCCAATCTGAAGAGAGGGACACTTGTGCCCTCAGGGGCTCTAGTCTGTTGGAGGAGCAGCTTCTGCACCCAGTGTGTTGCTCCTAATCTGAAGGCAAGATGCAGCCTTCACCCCATTGGACCTCCAGTCTGGTGGGTGAGTGCAGCCTGGCGCTGGGGAAACTCCCTCACTGATGAAGAAGGCTACAAAACTCCACTGACTTCAGAGTTGGAGGGTGGCCAGCCTCGGTGGCAAGATTTTTCCAAGGCCTTGCCTGTCTGTGGAGGGTCAGCATCCGTAACAAATCACATTTTGTGAGCTGCCTCGGTGTCTTTTCCCCACCTCGGGCCCTTTAAGTCCCAGAGCTTTGGCTTCTTGGATGATTTGCTCATGAGCAAAGGGAAAAGGGGAACAAGCAGCCCTTTGTAGATGTCTGGTCAAGACTAAACCCAAGCTATAAGTCTTGCTTACTAAAAGAGGTTGGGGAGAGAGATGGTAAAGTTGACTGGAGACTGGAAGGAGCTGGGCTGACACAGAGGGCAGAAAAATATGGCCTGTCCAGAAAGTCTTCCAGAGTAGCTCCACCCACCCTGAGGATTGGTCATCCACCTATTTATTCTGCATCCTTTCCTTCCCACTAAGGGATTTGGCCAGCTCTGTTTTCTTTTGCAGTCCTTGATATCTTTAGTAAATGTTCTCAAGTTGCTTTGTCTAGGATCTGGCTATCTCCTCATATGGCTTCGAAGAGAAGCAGAGGCAGGGCTTTTGGGCTTTGCTGAGTCTTGGAGGCGCCTGTAATCGCACTGTATGTACTCATAGCTCAGGGTGCTCGTCATCCCCTTGGAGAGAAACAATTCAAGTCTTGCACAAGTTGCCTTAGATAAGGAGAGACAACAAGAGTTTGGATAGGTAAGAGCAGCGAAACAATCTGGCTTCTACGAAACAGGAGTTGGGTGCCTTCTGGAATCAGTGGCCAGAGTGTGTGGGTCCTCTTGTTTGCCACTCAAAAATTGACAGGACTCAGCTTTTCCTGGCTTCCACTTCCACTCCAAATCTTTTCTCTGCCTCAGAGCTTCTCACTTGTTTCACCTTCCTTCCTTCCTTCCTTCCTTCCTTCCTTCCTTCCTTCAGAGCTGCAGTGAATGGTTGGGTAGGTTGTTCACTGAACAAAAGTATGCACCGCCAAGTGGGCCCGGCTTTGGGACTATCTGCCCCGAGGGGGGACCTTTTGCTCATTTAAGCAAAGGCACCGTATGGGCTCACTGTGGACTTTCATTCAATTATGAAATTAATTTCATTATGAAATTATGGAATTAATTAATTTCATTCAATTATGAAATAAACACCTACTTTGTACAAAGATGCCAATGCCTGTGTGGGCAAACAGATGCTGGCAGGGTAAGGATATGTCCTTGGGTGAGAATGTGGAACAGGAAAATTGGTACTGAAAGGGGGTGGAGATGGAAGAGAGGAAACTTGGAGGTGATATGAAGAAGAGGAGAACACAGGCCTAAGCAAGCAGTGAAAGTTCCTATGGAGAGGGAGAGGGCCCTCCAGGCCTGGCAAGATCTAGTCCTGCCCATTTCTCGAGCCACATCCCTCCCCCAACCTGGTCTCTACGCATCCTTTTCCTTCTCCTCGAGTGCTTTACCCACCCAATACCCAGCCCCCTTCATCCTACTATCTTCTAGCATTTAGCTAGATCATGCTACCACAGGAGGCTTCCCTGCGCTCCCAGGCTCGGTCATGTCTCCTGCTGTACTTTCCCACAACCTGCCTCCCCCAAGCTTCTCTCTCAACGTTTTTACAATTGCAATAATTTGGAAGATCATTTAATATTATGAGGCATATGGGGCGCCTGGGTGGCTCAGTCGGTGAAGCATCTGCCTTTGGCTCAGGTCGTGATCCCAGGGTCCTGGGATTGAGCCCCACATCGGGCTCCTTGCTCCACCCGGAGACTGCTTTCCCTCTCCCTCAGCCCCTCCCCTTGTGCTCACTCTCTCTCTCAAATAAGTAAACAAAATCTTTTTAAAAAATATATTAGGAGACATAATAAAGGCAGGGAGCGTGATGATCTGGCTTCTGTCTTGTTCCCAATTACATCCTCTGTGAAGGACACAGTGCCTGGCAGGGCGCTGACATTTGAATAACTTCACTTGAAGGAAAGAACAAGATGGTTGAAGCATGGCATAAGATGTTAAATGTCCCCTTTCTGGTTTGTACTTGGGGCAGATAAATTCCCCTTGCTGTTGGATGAACACTGAATCTCCTTTGATATCACAGTTCTGGGGAGTTGGCAAGTGAGAGTATTTTGTTACTGCCCTTTTCAAGACAAGGAAATTGAGGCTCCAGAGCATGATGTGGCTTGCCTTAGATCACACGCAGTCAGTAGGAGGTAGAGCCGCGATTCATATCCACGACCGTCTGACTCTAGAACCCACGTTCTCGACCACATCCAAGTCTGCCTCCGCCTGGGTTCTCCACTCTGCCCAAGCAGAAGTGTGACTTGTCTGAAAATAGCCTTGGATTTGGTCCCTCTGCCCCCTCCAGATATCTCCCCACCCCCCCACCCCCCCGGTCTTTATCAATCACTTTCTTGCTGAGCTCCCACCCTGGGGCCCAGGCCCGGGGCAGGGTTCCCACTGTGTGCCTCATGGACCACCTGCCCTCTGGGATGCTCCTTCAAAAAGGGGTTCCCTGCTCAAGGAGTTTGGGAACTCTGTGCTTTTTCTTACACTTTGGCCATCTCAAGGGACACCAACACAGGAAAGTTCCTGAGCAGGCCTCCAGTAAAGTCACCCACCCAACTCTATTATCCAGCATTCCTCGAGATACTTGAGAAAGGAGTCCATTTGTTTTTATGAAAAAAATCTTTTAACATCTCATAAGACTGGTGTTTCTCATAACACACTTTGCAAATACTGCCGCCCGAGCTCGCTCCTGAGCTGACCATAAATGGTCTCTATAATTTGAATTTGTCACTCATGCTCCCCTCCTCCAGCCAGGCTGGAATTCTTATGGCCCCCATACACCCCCCTCACATTCCTGCCCACGCACTCTTGTTTTCAGCTATAGAAAAAGACTTTTGTGCAGGGCCCATAGCTAGTGCTCCATAAACGTTCATTTCCCTTCCTTTGTTACTGTACACACGTGCATTTTACCTCACGGGATCACTGTCATGGGCACCAGTTCATGGCTTGCTTCTCCTGCCTAACATTCTTTCCAGAAACATGGTTCTATGTGTCAGGAAAGACCAGGCTACTTACAAATGGCTCTGTGGCTCTGGGCCAGTCCCCAAACAGTTTATTAGCAGTCCCAGATGCGATAAGAAACTTGCTTAGGGTGTAAATCATCTGTATGGATAAGCACTCCGTTTCGCTCAGCTGACAACTTTTTCCTTGCCATACGGGCTCCATTATTAGAAGCAGCGCACAGACTTAGATACTGGCTACACACTCTCGATTGCGGATGGTAACTGTTAGCAAATTGTGCGCCAGCTCCCTTGCATTCAGATTGACTTTGCTCACCATAGTTCTAATAATTATTCTGTATTGTGGCTCCTCAACACACCAGCGTTCATCAACCCTATCCTGTTGTTGGGTATTTGGGCTGTTTCCAGGTCGTGGTGACGAATAAAGCATTGCTGTGAACGGTTATGTAGGCATCCGTGTGTTTTCTTCTGTGGTTCCCTCAGTTTTTAAGGACCACATATCTGAGGCCAGAAAGGTGGAGGGTCATAAGTGGCACAGAGGCAGGCCTCCCACCCTGGCCTCCTGACCCGCGGCCCCTTGTTCCTTCCTCCAGCCCAAAGGGCCCTTCCTACCGGGCAGATTTTCCATCCCTTTCATGCTTTTCTTTGCTAGGTTATGAGGTTTCTGCAGCATCCCCACATGTTGTCTTTGGGAGCTTGAGAGAAATCCTTTTGGAATGTCCTGTGCCTTCTCCCTTGAGTTCCCGGCTTTGTTCAATTGTTCACCATAAATTCCTGCCCTGTTGGGAGGGGCCCAGGAGGCTGCTAAGTTTGCCAAAAATGGTGGTACCAACTCAGGCACAGCACACGTCTGAGGCTCTTTGTTTCTAACTGAGATTTCACCTTAAAAAAGGGCAATGTGGATGCAGTTTTGGGAGGAAGAGGGGGTCCCCTCCTTCTAGTTTTCGGCTTCCTATGTAGAGGCCGCAGAACCGGTCAGGGGCAGACAGAAAAGACAGTGAGGGGTAAGGCGGGCCTGGGGAATGAGCAGGGGGTGGGGAGGGTTAGGGGGTGGAGGGCAAGGTTCATAAGGTTCAGAGATGGGGAAAGGTGGTGGGGGAGTGAGAGTTGAGAGTGGGGCGGTGTGTTGCTCCAACACGCACCTTGGCAATACGCATGTATTTTCTGGAATCATAGAATGGTGGTATCAGATGATCTGTTTGGAAAGGGTTATGTCAGATTTTTTTTTAAACATACAAAAATAATTCTAATGTCACGCCCCTATCCCCAAAGTGACCCAACGATGCAGGGACCAGTGGATTGGGCAATGGAGACCACAGGTGACCTTTGAGGAAATTTCTCCCTTTGTTTCCGGTTTCGCAGAGAGAGCAAATGCCAGGTTAACACTACCCTGTTCAGAACACTGGTGTTGAGGGGCAGCCCAAACCTCTGGAGTTAAACACCACCCTTGCTTTGTCTAATTTACCGTGTATTTTGGATACCAAGATTTACCCCTCTTTCTCTTGGAGTCCATTCAATAAATACTAAGAGAAAAAGCAATCTGGATAGAAAAAGCATTGGCTGAGGGTCAGAGCCCTGGGTTAGAATCCCAGCTCTGCTACGTGCCCACTGGAGGAGCTTGGGCATGTCACTTTTTCTTTCTGAGCCTCAGTTTCCCCCTCTGCAAAATGGGGTACTAAAACTTAGCCTCACAGGGAGCAGAGAGGGCTGAAAGCCTATATTTCAGGCCTTGGTGGCATGCCTGGAACATAGTGTGGGAGCTCAAGAAAGGATGAGGTACCCGTGCAGGCGTGAAGGACTTTCCCCGGCCACCCCCAGCTGTGGGGACACCTCGCTTCTTCTGTATACAAGCCGGACAGCACACTAGGGCCGTGGCATTGTTCTGTCACCAGCATGCTGCTTCCTGTTTACACAGACCTTGCAGATGCATGACTTGAACAGTGGACATGGAGGACTTCCTGTGGCCTCTGCGTGGCCACATGGAACAGAGAGCCTTCTCTAAGCTAAGCTAAGCTAAGAGCCTTACTTTCTCGGGACTTGGGCTGAGTGATTGTTGAAAGGGATTTGTGAGCCGTGAGTATCCAAGTAAATAAATACTAAGCAAAAGAGCAATTTTGGGGGCCAAACACAGAGCTCCTGTCCCTTGCACGTACAATCTAACACCCCACCGATGGTCAAACTTCATCTGAGCACCGACTATGTATGGGGCTCTGTAATGATATTTACCCTCCACTGTGTATATTTGCAGAGCACCTACTACTTACAAGGATGTTACAATCATGACGTTAATTACTGAGCACCTACTGTGCACGTAATACTCTAGAATGACCCTGCCATCCAGTTTTAGAAGAGCCACTGTGTTGGATGCACTGCAATCATCTTTATCCTCAACATTTATGCCTGACCTCTTTGTGCCTCAGCTTTCTCATCTATACAATAGGGACAATAATATCTTCCTTGAAGGATTAATGTGGGGATTAAATGAGTTACTATGTAGAAAGCACTTAATGCCTGGTGTGTAGTTAAGAGCTTAATAAATGTTGGCCACCATCATGAATTGGTATTAAACATCCATCGTGTGCAAGACACTCTAACTATCCTCTAGACAATAGAAGTTACCATTGCTGAGCACCTACTGGGCACATGGCCCCGTCATCAGTATTAGTAACTGAGCCCCTATTGTGAGCCAGAATTGGGCCAGACACTGGAGACCTTAAGAGCAGTGCCCTAGACAAGGATCTTACACTCCAGTTAGGGGAAATTAAACTCTTTTGGAGGTGGGCATCTCCAGGAGAGTCAGGGTCAAATCTTATGCAAATATGGACCTAGAGCAGGAAGGGGATGGCTTTGAGTGGCCAGACAGAGGATTTGAGAATCAGGACACCCTCCCTTGAGTCGGGCCAAAGTGGATTCTAATAAGCTGTATTTCTACAAATGTTCACATGGGGAATGGGTCACTGGAGAACTGAGGACCCACCAGACAAAGGCCAAAGTCTTCTCCCTCGGGAGGGAAGGGATGCAAGAGACAAGGAAAGGAATGTGCTACATGCTGAGCTTTGGACCCAGGGAGGATATCTCTTGTTCTCCAGAGATGAAATAGAAGTGGGCATGTCAGAAGTGGGGGTGAATTCAGCAAACTAAGGGTCCCATACCCCCTTCCTTCCTCCTCTCCTGAGATAGGGATATCTTCCACCTCATGATAGGGATATTCAGGCTTGCCACTTTCTCTGTTTGGCCACAGAGCTGGGCTAGAGCAGGCCACTCCCTCCAAGAGTCATGGAATCTTGTGGAACCGCAGGTTCTGCATTATTTCAAGGTGAGCCCCATTCCACACTCTGACCTGCCATTGGCCCTCCTATTTCCAAGGAGACAGGAAAGCTCTGGCAAGAAGGGCCTGGGCCTGAAGTTCAGAGCCACACAGAAATGGCCCTGAGGCCTGAAATGTGAAGCTGGCTCAGGACTCAGAAGGCCTGAGTTCTGGAGAGTCAAGGGGTTGTGGGAGTGGGGGGCACTCTTGATTCTCAGCCCAAGCCTGGCTTGGGTCTAGGAGGACAGACTCAGAAATATCAGAGTCTGGGCCCCTTGAACCCATCAAAACTACCCTACTCACTTACTGAAGGGGAAACAGGCCTGGGGAGAGAAAGTGATGTACCCAAGGTCCCACAATAGGCTGGTGATAGAACCAGGCTGGGATCCCAGTCTCCAAAGTCCCTCGAGCAGCAGGATGGTGGAGAGCTGGGTGCCTTGTAGAGCCTGGCTTCTCAGCACACATCAGTTCAGTCTCTGAAGGTTTGGAGCCCCCCTTGGTGGCCCAGGGAACATTTTCTCAGACATTTGCAGTGAGAAACTCAGGACCTCCTCATTCTGACCCTCCAGCCCTCCTCTGGCCTGGACAGAACCACTCTTCAGAGATTTCCCAGGAAGGGCAGGCCCTCCAGTGGCAACCATCCCTGGTTGCCTCTCCCACTCGCCATCCTAAAATTTTTCCTCTACATCCATCTTAAGCCTTGGTCGCTAAAACCACATCCTTAAAAGAATATATATAAAGTACCTAGAACAGTGCCTGCCACATAGTTAGTGCTCTAGGAATTTCTGCTCTTACTATCATCATCATCATCATCATCATCATTTCTGCTCACACTGGGCAGTACTGAAATCAACATCAGTGATGATCCTGAAACCACAAGAGGAGGAATAGGAATTGGGAATGGATAGCTAGTCTATTTCTTCCCATGGGGAAACTCCCCAGTGACCCATTCAATATATAAACCAGGGATTCTAAACTGAGGCCTGTGGGCCTCACATTCCACCTGCAAGTATTTTTCTTCGGCCCACAGAGCACTATGACATTTTTGAGTTTGTTGTTCGCATATAAAAATGAGATTCCTGGCTTCCTTTGAAAAAGAAACAACCCGTTGGAGAGCTGGGTTTAGACCAAGTATTTCCTCTCCACCTAGCCCAGTTCACCTGTTAACTTCCACCTTCCTGGCCCTATAGGTCATTGAGTTTATAACCCCCGATCTAAATGGCTGTCCCCCACCCACCCCCTCAACAGAAGCTTGGAAGGAGTATTTTGCCACAGACAATTTATTTTCTACAACTGCAGCCTGATGGACACGTACCCATTTCCTGGTCGATGTTACCACCAGCTACAGGGTTTGGAGATGGGCTCGGGGGCTCTCCAGCCCAAGCGGATTGCCTCCCAGAACTTGGGCAGACGGCCTAAGGAAAAGATCCCATTGCCAAACAAGGGGAGCTCAGGCAGCTTCATCCCTGGCCTCTGCAGCAGCTCAGGCATGAGTCTCCGGCTTTGAAGCTGGCGTGAGTAACTGGCATTGGCAGACTCATCCACACATTGCACGGTGTTGACACCCCTGGTGGACGGGACCATGCACGTGTTGGCGGAGTTGTCAAAGGCAGCCATGCTGGTGCTGGGGTTGGAGTAACTGTGGGGAAACGAGTGGTCTGGGTGGTCCAGGTGGATGGAGTTGGCGGTGCGTTCCAGGTAGTTGGCGGCAAGCCTTGGCAGGCTCAGGGATGATTTGGGGCAGTTGGTATAGAAGGCATTGGTGGATCTGTCAAGGTAGTTGATGCCTTTGATGAGCTGGTCCAGGAAGGTGGGGCTACAGCGGCCCAAGGGACCATCTGTACAGAGCAGGCAGTGGGGGCTGCTGTGACAAGTGGGCCTCCTGGACGCCTTGGGGTGGTTTGTGAGGTGGTTGGTCTCTACACACTTGGAGTTGTAGGGGCGGCCCATGCAGATTTTCCTCACTGGGAGTCTGGGGGACCTGGGGCTGTTGGACTTCTTGGAGGGGCTCCTGCAGCTACTGAACTCCGAGCCACTTGGGGTGCGGGGGCACTTGAGACTTTTGGCCTGGGTCACGTTGGGGCCGTGGGGCCAGCCCAGAGTCTGGGCTAAGGACACATTGTTGGCATGGTTCAAGTAGCTGGAAGTGTTGGACCGACCCACCAGACGTCCAGACATCATCCCTGCTGGGCAGATGAGCTTCGTGGCACTGACCTGCTGTGAGCTCACCTGGAGGCTGGCTACCTGGGCCTGGGGAAGACAGTTGGGTCAGCTCTGCTTGGCTCCATGCCCCCCTCCCTGCACACTTTCTCCGCATGTGTTCCCTCTGCCTCCCCAACATCACCCTTCTCCCACTCCTCCTCCTCCTCCTTGGCCCAGGGATTTTCAAACTGGAAAACAGACATCTTATTCTTCGGAAAGCAAGAGATGGGGATGAAGGCAAGACCCCGAGAACAACCGAGGCCAGAGGACCGTTAGGGAAAAGTGAGGCAGTCTCCTTGTTCCTTTAGCTCTCGCCCATATTCTGAAATTCCCATTTGCCTTTTAAGCAAGGACTCCAGAAGACCACAAAAGCCAAGGACTGAATCTCTAATGGGGAAATTCCAAGCCCTGAGAGAGAGACCTTCTTTCCGGGTAATATTAAATAGCTAATCATCAACAACACAATGCACCTGATACTAAAAAATTGTATCCGGGAAGTGATGTAATACTATATGTACTCTCTCCTTGCCTGGCCCTTTGGTTGTGTCTTGCGTATAATTGTTGCTATGAATCAAGGAGGTGGGCATTATTCTATTCCCGGTTGACAGATGGGGAAACTCAGTCTCAGAGAGATTACGTGACTTGCCTCAGATTCCAAGCTTGTAAGTGGTGGGGCCGAGGTAGTATCTTGGGTGTGTCTGATGATCTCTGAAAGACAATGCTATGCCGGGGTCACTTTGGCCCCCCTCGCAGTCTCTTAAGGAAGAGTTCTCCCCACACCTGCTCTGCCTGCTGGATGGGGGCCCTAATGGGGAGAACCAGATGGACAAGGGTGCTTGCTAAACCCCATAGTTAAGTTGATCCTGACTTTAGGAATCCCAACTGAGAGGGGCAGAGGTAGTACAACAAGTCTACCAATGGGACTGCCCTTTTAAGGTCACGGCCGTCCAGGATATCTGATCTTGATATCTGGGGTCTCTTCATCCACTCCACAAGAGGAGGGGGCATTGGGATTCCTACTCCTTGCGGTCTGAACGTGGGCGCTTCACTGAGACTAAGGCCTGCCCAGGCCAAGAAGACGCTCAGGCCATTTAACCCCATCTCCTGTCCCAGCCAAGGGTAGTGGAGTCCTTCCCCACCCCTTGTTCCCACTGTCCCCTGGTTCCCCAATACTCCCCTACCCCCAACCAGAGGGAAGGCCTGATTTCTCTCCCCCAGTACTGCCAGCTTGAGCTCATTTTCCACTTCTGCGCAGTGAGAACAGAGCAGTATTTGAGCCTGTCCCACCCAGAAAACAGCTGTCGGCTCCTCTTCCAGCCCACGGCCCTCAGCTGCCCTTGTCCTTTGGGTCTGAACCGAGTGGAATGTACAGACCCTTGACTCTTTCCTTCCAGGTCCAACCCCACCCTGTCTCCTCCTCCGGAAATGCAGGAGGTGACTGAGGGCTGACCCCCACAGTGCCCCACCCTTCCCTTCCTGGCTGGCTGGGCCCCATCTGCCATCAGGGCCCTCTCCCACGCTCACTCTGCCTTTAGGGGGTAGATGACTTAGCCCTCCTGTTGCTCTCCACGGGGGATACCTTCATGCCGCCACTCCAGACTGCTGGCCATGTCATAGAATCATGGAATCCTAGAGCTGGGAGGGGCCTCCAGAGGTCATCCTGGCCAGGCCCCTGCCTCCAGGCCCGCGCCACACTAAGCCCTCCAGGACAGATGGGCCCTATTTTTGCAACGAGACTGGGGTGGATGTTTTCCAGTGTTCCTTGTTGTTTTTCTGGTGTTTAATTATGCGAAGAGTCAGGAAGTTCTATACTGGTCCTGATCTAGCTTCCATTGGCCGTGGTCAACAACAGTCACTTCTCTTTTCTCACTGGCTCAGCAAACACATATTGAGTCTCCCCAGAGTGCTGTCGCTTCGAGTAACCCATTCTTGAGCATAACTGCATGGTCTCTCCTTCCTCGCCAAGGTCAGTGACCTGGCGTAGAGTATCTCCTACACGGTGGGCTCTGGCCGGAGCCTGAGGACTCTTCAGCCAGCAAATCTCAGAAGTTCCATGCCCTCTACCCAGCCCTGGTTCCTAGGGGGCACTCAGGACATATTTGCCAAGAAAAGCCTCCCTCTGTCATGTCCTTCTCTCAGATATTAAAAATACAGTTTTACTTTTTATTTTGAAAACTTTTCAAACTTCCTGAAAACTTATAAGACAATGAACTCCCATGTAGCCCTCATCCAAATCCACAAATTATTAATGCTCTTGCCATGTTTATCACTACGTACACACACACACACACACACACACACACACACACACACACACACACACACTATTATTTTTTGATAGGAAGTTACAGACAACAGCATCTTTTAGCCCTGAACACTTGGGGCTGTATCTCCTGCATACCGAACGAACAGAGACATCTTCTTGTTTCTTTTTTTTTCTCCAAGTTTTAGATATTTCTTAATCCGTGTAAACCCCAACACGATGCACCAACATGATTTCATGCATTTAGAGGGGAGATAGTTCCTGGATGAGCGGAAGGTTGTGCGGATGGTTTCTGGAAGACCTTCATTCTAAGCAGCTTTTTAGTGAAATATTTCATTTAGAAGCCCGGACCTTCTTTCGTTTGCTGTAATCTACATTCACCGAGTAGAACTTGTACCGATCACAGGAACCCCGTTCGTTCCAGCGTTCTGGGTTATGCTTCCTACCCCAACTGACATCTGGATCGAACAATACCAAGCACAAGACATACAGCACTGCTCCCGTACCCTCTTCTCCAATAAAAATGAAGAGGAGGATGGAGTTCGGATGCTTCGTGGCCTGACCCAGGATCTGGCAGAACATGACTGGGTCCAGGAGAAGAACAGATCACATCTGTGAGGCCCAGCACGAAATAGTCCCCACACCGAGGACGAAGGGACATCCCGGACAGCCCGGACATCTCACACCTCCACACTACAATGACCAAATACAGGACATTGGGCCATGGGAGAGTACGATCCTCTACTATACGATCCACATCCACATTTTGCTGATTGCCCCTCTGACGTTCTTCGTGGCAACTCTTCTTCCCATGGAAGATCCAAGCCAGGAGCTCGCGTGGCCTTCGTTCTCAGGTGTCTTTGGTTTCCTTCAACCTGGAGCAGTTCTTCAGCCCTTTTTTGTCTTCTGTGACCTGGACGTGTTTGAAGAGCATGGGCACATCATTCTGGAGAGGGTTCTCCAGTCTGGGTTTAATCCAGTGTTTCTGAATGACCAGACCCAGGATCATCAAGTGCTGTGTAACATGGAAACCTCTGCGTGGGCTCTCCCCAGCCCACAGCCAGTGAGCCTTTTGGCCCTGGGGTGGGGTGGTTATTGTTGCTGAAACAGGGAGCCAAGAGGAGAGATCAAAGGGCCCCCAAGAAGAAGGAAGAAAGGTGTGGGGGAACTCAGTGGACCAAGGAAGTGGTGTTAAGAGTTCCCTTGTGGGGCCTCAGGCTGGCCTGGATCTGTTCTGGGCTGGGGGCCAGGCAGGCAGCCAGCAAGAGGGCTGGGCCTCTGTCCCGTTTGTCCTGAAGCTACCCAGGCATCAGGATCACTGGCCATTTCTGGCCTGGGCACTAAGAGCCTCTGGAAATAAGTCCAGGACAATTATTTTAGGAGGAATGTGCTATTCCTCCATCTTCCCAGAAAGCCAGGCTGCGTCCCAGAAGATCAGGAATGTCCCTCTCTGGCCTCCCTAGCTCCAAGGGATCTCTAAGTACTCTGGGGGCTGCAGAAGTCTTTAGGGCCAGAAGTGGGGTCAAGGAGACTGAATGCCCTTTCCCTGGGTGGGGAGGGGAGGTTCTGTCCTTAGATCCTGGGCTTTCAGGGTCCATTCTTGAGTCAGGCCAGCTGGTTAGGGACCAGCTGACTCCAAGCATGAGGACACATGAGGAGGAGGGTATGGGGAAGCTGCCTGCCCTACCTCTTGCCCAGCCCCAGCCCCAGCCCCAAGAGACTGACATGGGTGGAGCACCTGCTAGGCACCAGGACCTCCCACCCTCTCATTTAATCCTCACAGCACCCCTGAGAGGTAGGTATTTGGTTTTCCCGATGAGGTAATTGAAACACAGAAAGGGCAAGAGACTTACCCAAGCTCACCCGGCAATCAGAACTAGAACCTGGTGTTCTGGCTCTATCCAGAGGGGGCCACTCCTCTCACTCGGTGAGGACACAGTAGGCGACCCTGGGAACTGGGTGGAGTTGGGAGGGGTCCAACATGGAGACACAGGCTGGTGGGCAACTGAAGCCCTGTCCCCCACCAAACCCCATCACCCACCACTCAGCAAGCCCGGCTGCCTCTTCCCTCCCTAGCCCTGCAGGGATGAATGTCAGGGTCTGAGAATGTCCTGGGTGGGTGCCCTGCACAGTCCCCAGCCACCGCAGCGCCCCCCCTTGCCCCACCGGGTCCAGCTCCAACCTTGGCTCCTTAGCTCCATTACCAAACCAGCTTGGCTTTCCATCATCCCTTGCCCCTCCCCCTCCCGCCCGCCTCCGCAGTTCTAGCTATCGCCTCTTGGGTCCCACTACATCCAGCAGGGGCCCTTTCTCTAGCCCAGGTATGAGGAGTTTGAGGGCATCTCATTCCTCTGGGCTATCCCAGAATGGAGGGAATAGCCTCCTTCTCCAGAGACCGTCCCATTAGCACCTATGCTGCTTATTCACCACCCCCCGCGGCCCCCCTACCTCCGCGTCTGCCACTCAGCAGTTACCCTTCTCCTCTGGGGCCTGAGGTGGTGGGGACAGGTGTTCCCAGGTCCTTTCAGTCACATGGCTCCTGCAAGCATCAAAGATAAGGAGCAAGCGGAGCTTGGCAGCCCCGAGTGTGAGCTCAGCAGCTGCAGGCTTGAGACCCCCACGTTAGTCCAGGGGACAGCAGGAGCCAAGAGCCATGAAACTTTCTTGGCTGTCCCAACCTGCCTGGAGGACATCTGTGCCCAGCCTCAGGCCACTATGAGCAGTGTGACTCACCTGAGCCTTTACCTGCCAGCTTGCTTGCAGGGCTGAAAAATGTTTACTGGGCTGGGTCCTGGCCCTCCCATTAGCTACAGCCTTTCACCCACCCAAGCACAGTGAGTCACACACCCCCATTCCCCCAGCAAACTCAAGGATAGAGGCCCTCTGCTCACCAGCTGCCAAAACAGCCTTCCCCAAACCCACATGTGGCAGGTACAAGCCGGGACGGATTTGAGCTCAGAAGCATTGGGGCAGGTGTGGCTTCACAGGAACCCCAGCCAACAAGAACTTCCCTCCTGCCAAGCCACCTTAGGGATTTGGGGGTAGAGCAGCCAAGGTGGGGGAGGACGGGGCTCCTGTCTTCATGGGGCCCGGGAAATTTCCTCTAAGGGAGGTGGGGACCATGGCCATATGCAGGTTTATCGACCACCTTGCTGGGAGAAGACGTAGGAAGTAGGACGGCAAGTAACTGGCTCAGCTGTGACCTTGGGTAAGTGCTTGAACTTCTCCAAACCTCCATCTGCTGTTCTGTAAAAGGGGGAGGGAGGGCTCTCAGTGGACCTTGTAGACTGCCTGGCTTGCAGGACGAGCTAATGTTTGTGAAATGCCCTCGTGCGCTGCAGGCTCGGGGGAGCAGCAGGGGCGTGCTGGGGTCAGCTCGGACTGGCTCACAGAGCCGATTTGTTAAATATTCCAGAATTTGGGGAATGGGTTGTTACATCGCTGGTAGCTTGAAATCAGCCATGGTGGTTGATTACAAGCTACCAGGGGATTGGCAAAGCAACACATCAGGTGTGTTTCTTTGTGTGTGTTTCTTTTCTGAGCCCCAGCTCACCAGCCTACCATGGCAGCTGTGTGAAACTTCTGCTTCCTTATCCATAAAACCATAATAATAATAATGGCCCATGTGTGTCTAGTGCGTACTGTGTCCCAGCTGCTGTGTGTAACTGTCTGTGTCAGCTTGGCTGGGGCACCTGGATGGGTGTGCCCACATGGCTGGTTAAACCTTATTGCTGGGTGTGTCTGTGAAGGTGTTTCTGGGAGGCAGACCCCAGTGTGGGTCAGCATTATCCAATTTGTTGAAGGCCAAAAGAGAACAGAAAAGGTTGCATTTGTTCTCTGCCTGCCTGAGTTGGGCTAGGAATCCATCAGTCCTGGTTCTTACACCTTCAGACCTGGCTTGGCATCTACACGATTGGTTGTCTGGTTCTCAGTCCTTTGAACCACACCACCTGCTTTCCTGGGTCTTAACCTCCATAATTGCATGAGCCAATACTAATAATAAATTTCTTCACGTATATATTTATGTACCTATAGACTAAAAGTTTGTGTCCCTCCAAAATTCGTATGTTGAAACCTAACCCCCCATGGGGTGGCGCTTGGAGGTGGGGTCTTTGGGAGGTGAGTAGATCATGAGAGTGGAGCCCTCATGGAGTTAGTGCCCCAGAGAGCATCCTCACCCCTTCCGTCACGTGAGGACACAGCAAGAAAATGCTTCTGTGCCCCAGGAAGCAAGCTCTTACCAGACACCAAGGCTGCCAACACCTTGATCTCAGACTCCCAGCCTTCAGCCCTGTGAGAAATAAATGGTTGTTACTTTAAGCCTCCCAGTCTGTGGTATTTTGGCGTTATAACCTGAACATAGGCTAAGACATCTCTGTATTTCTTCTTACTGGTTCTGTTTCTCTGGGGAAGCTGGCTATGATACTGTGCTAAGTGCTTTATACGCATTCACTCATTTATCACTCATTCCAACCTTACGAGGTAGATAGGACCAGCACCCCCATTTTTCAGATGAGAAGCTGAAGGGCAGAGGTGAAGTAACTCACCTGAAGGAACACAGGCAAGGTTCTGGCTCCCCTCTGCCTGCCAACTGCAGTACCTACTGCCACAGGGGCCACCATCGCTTTGTCTTTGATGAAGCATTCACTGAGTGGAGACACTGTCCTGAGCATTCTCCACAGGTAACAGGTACACCCCCAAGCCCTCCAGCTTTCTGGGGTACCTTTTCCCGTAGTAGTCAAATAAGACAGCTCAAACCTCCATTCTGTGTGCCGTGGGAAGTTTGGAGCCTTTCCCACTTTTTCTGAGGGAACCCAGGAGGCTGTTGCAGTCTCCCGTCACCACTCAGTCTGGGTCCAATTCTCAGACCCCCCCTTGCTCCCCCGCCTTCTCTGGCTGTCACCTTTTCTCAGGGGCACCCCCCCCGCCCCTCCTGGCCACCATGACCACTATTCCCTCCTTATCCGTTCCCCCAGCCACCACAGACATGCGGCGACTGTGTGTGACAGACTTTCCTAAAGGCACAGGGTGACAGAAGGGTGACAACCCAGCATGGGACGAAAGGCAGCCCACGTGGAATAAATGGTGATGACTCAGTTCACGTCTCTTGGCCTCCTCTCTGCTCAGGCTCAGGCCTCCCGCCATGAAGCTGGTGAGAAACCCTGCTCTGGCTCCCCTCCTCCCCTCCCCCCATTCTGGAGCACGCCCCCCTCCGACAGCTCCTCCCCCCACCAGGCTGCTGATGGCAGGGTTGACATTTCCGGCTCTTGGCTGTACCCCACAAAGCTGCTCCCTTGATTCTCAGCTGGGGTCGGGGGAGGCCACCTTCCATATGAAGGGGTTTTCCTCCTCCTGCCCCCACTGGGATGTGGAAGCAGCTGCTGACAATTTCTTGCTTCCTGTAACTCTGCTTAGATGACTTAGATCCTTTCAATTCCAGAGCAAGGCAAAAACCTTGTGTTCCCAGAGAGCAGCAATTTCCCAGTGACCTCCTGCCCGGTGCTGGTTCTAGCAGCTGTAAGACCTCGGGCAGCTTCCTTCCCGTAACTGAGCCTCAGATTCCTCATCTGTAAATGGGGCATCCTAAGAACACCTGCCCCCCCAAGGTTGATCCCTTGGCATGTTGTCGACTCTCAATAAATACTGGCTGTTCATTATTTGACAGACGAGGAAATTGGGTTCTAGGCCCAACTGTGTTATTAACTTGCTGCATGGCCTGGGCCTCAGTTTGTCCAACTGGAGAAGAAGAAGGGGCTACTGAACAGTCTCTACCGGCCATTCCAGACCTGCCATTCTCATGAATGGCATCTGCGAGTCTTTACGTTGTGCACCCTATGTATCTCTTCACCTGGCTGTTCATCTGAATCTTTATATAATAAACTAGTAAACATGAGTAGTGTTTGGGATGCCTGGGTGGCTCAATCCATTGGGTGTCTGTCTATGGCTCAGGTCATGATGCCGGGGTCCTGGGATCGAGCCCCACATCGGGCTCCCTGCTCATCGGGGAGCCTGCTTCTCCCTCTGCCACTCCCCGTGCTTGTGTTCCCTCTCTCTCTCTCTCTGACAAATAAATAAAATCTTTAAACAAACAAACAAACAAATAAACACATGAGTAGTGTATTTCCGAGTGCTGTGAGACATTCTAGCAAATTATCAAACCAGAGGAACGGGGTGGTAGGATTGTGTCTGAAGCGGGCACAGTCATACGGAACAGAGTCCTTTAACTGGTGGGATTTGACACCAGTACCAGATAGAAAGTGCCAGAAATGAATCGAAATGTTGGATGCTTGGCGGGTATCAGAGAACTGGCTGGTGTCAGAAAACATCTCACAGCCTCTGTTTAAAGAAGCTCGTACGTGGGGTCTGCAAAAGAAACATGTCCCAGGAAGCAAGGAGAGCATTTGATTCAGGCTGGGAAGGGAGGCACCTGCAGTCATGGGAAGATGTGACAAAGCTTGATGGTGGGTTCCTAAGAGGCATGGTACTACTCTTTCTTCCTTCCTTCCTTTCTTTCTTCCTTCCCTCCTTCCTTCTTTCCTTCCTTCCTTCCTTTCTTCTTTCTTTCTTTCTTTGCTTTTTTTTAAGATTTTATTTTTAAGTACTCTCCATGCCCAACATGGGGTTTAAACTCACGACCCTGAGATAAAGAGTCACATCCTCCACCGACTGAGCCAGCCAGGTGCCCTGGCATGATACTATTCTTGAAACTTTTGGTATACTTGAAATATTTCACAATCATCAACTTGAAAAACAGACACACAGCAGAGGTGGGATGCAGTAGAAGGAGCTTCGACCGTGTCTGGAGTCCCGGGCCCCAGTGTCAGTTACACCATGGGACCACTGTGTGACCTGAGCTGGTCACTGCCCTTCTCTGGGCCACATGGGCCAGCCTCATTCACTTGGATCCAAACATGTATTGAGTGTCTATTAGGTGCTTATCTGTTTATACATCTGACCTCCCAAGCAGACCCTGAGCCCCTGGAAATGAGGGTCTGTCTCTCATCCCTGTCTTCCAGTGACCGGCACAGGCCCTAGTACTTCGTAGGTTTTTGGAAGGCAGGAAGGGAGGAGGGATGGGAGGGAGGAAAGGGGGGAAGGAATGAGTGCCAGGCCATGTTTTGGAATGGTTGGAACGTCCCTACCCCTGGATGGTTTGGAGTCTGTGGATGAGGTCCTGGTTGGGCATCCTGGAGTATCCTCAGGACTAGAGCTCCCTTGGTGGTGATCCTCCCGCCTGTGCCCCTGGGTCACTGGTGCTGGGAAATAGGGGAGGCTGTGGGAACAGGAGAAGAGCCAGTTCAGAGTCTGGGAGGCCTCTACCTCCCACTACAGAGGCCCTACCCAAGGCTGGCTTTAGCCCTGATCTGACCCAACCAGAGAGCACCAGGAAGGATGGAAAGGTGGGAAACCCCCCCTCGGTTGGCCTGGACTCAAAACCCTACCGGGCACGGGCCAAGCCCTGAGCCCAGTGGGCCAGAGCCCATCCTCCTTGTCCAGCCCAGCAGAGTTTAGCTTCTCTGCCCCAGCAACGTGGCACTTTTTTTTTTTTTTTTTTGTCCTTGAGATAACTGCCAACAGTTCAGTAAAAACCCAAGCAGCCCGCGTGACAGAGAGGGCAGCTGGGATCAGGAGATCTGGGTTCAATTCCCACCTTTGCCTCCAGGAGCCTGAGTAAGCATGGACACTTTACCTTGCCTCCCTGAGCCTCTTCCTCATACTTCATGCTCAGGGTTATTGTGAAGGTCGAAACAGAGAAGGTCTCATACCGTATTCAAGGAAATAAAAAATAAACTTACAGATACAGCTGAAGCCACGTGAAGACCTTGCCAACACTGCTCCCTCCCTTCTGGGAGGGTGCCACCATCCTGATCTCTCATGATCATTGCTCTCCCTGTTTATTCTGTTCCCACACGTTGCCATATGGCATATCATCGATTTGCATGTTTTCAAATGCTATATATATATATATATATATATATATATTATGAGATACTGAATGCATTATTCTGTAATTTGCTTTTTTATTCAATGAAACGCTTCTGAGATCTATCCATGTGGATACATGTAGCTCTAGTTCAATCATTTTCACTCTTTAGTATCGCACTCTACAAATATACTGCAATTCATCACTCTCCTGTCAATATACATTTAGAGGTTGTTTCCAGTTATGTTTTATTTCAAGTGACACTGTAACAGATAATCTTGTACACGTGAAAAAATGAGTTAAGCACAGATGAGCGTTTCAGGGAGCTCACATGCATTAACCAGCGGTGCTCACTATTCATTTTGATGACAATATTTTCTGAACCCAAGTCAAGGCAAACAACTTGGCAAGGCAGATCATTTGAGGTTGGGACTCTCTGGAATGCAAGAGTAATAATTGCCACCTTCTGTTCAATGCTCCTATATGCCAAGCCCAGTGCTAAGTGTTTTTTAGCTCAATTGCTCACTAAAACCCTATCAGGGAGCAACTGGTGTTACCCTGGCTGAGGAAATCGAGGTGCAGAGAGGTTAGGTCTCTTTGGCTAAGGTCACACAACAATGGTTGAGCTTGAATTCAAACCTAACCTGGGTCTGTCTGACTTCACCACCCATGTTTTAATGGACCAGAGATGTCCCAAGTAGCATCTCCCAGAGCTGTGGGAACATAAAGGCAAGAGGGACAGATCCCCACTGAGGGCTCAGGGAGGCCTTCCTGAAGAAAGTGCCAACCCCAACTGGCCTGGAAAGATGGGGAGCATTGTGGCGGGCAGCATGGGTGGCCCTCTGGGAGAAGAGACACTTCGGGCCGCTAAAGCACCGAGGTAGGCCCTGCACCCCTTCACTCACCACCCTTGACTCCCCTGCCTACCTTCTTAGCCTTTCTCTTTCCCCTGAGCCCACCATCATCTGTCTGCTTTTCACCCTCCTTCCCGATTCTCCTCTCTTTGCCTTTTTCTCCTGAGTCATCTTCTTTCTCTCTATTCTCCCAGTCTTCCACCCAACACTGTGCCCAGGCATTGGAGCTTGGGTGATGCAATCCCTAGCACTGGTGGTGAGTGCATCCATCACACTCAGCTCAACTCCCATGAGGAAATCCTGAGACCTCTCTTCTCCCTCAAACACACCCAGAGACAAACACAGCCTTACACAAGAAACCTACCAGAATCTCTCTCTCTCTCACACACACACACACACACACACACACACACACACACACACACACACACACACCCCCATCCCTGAAACACGATCATGGCTCTTGGGCACTCTCTGCTGGTAACTTGAGAGATTACATCCTGGGCTGGAGAACCCCAGCTTGCCGCCTGGGAGGGGCTGCCATGGCTTCCCTCACTTCCCTCCAGCCATTCTACCTTAGGTGGGGCTCCAAAGGGTGGGCTTTTTATCAGAAATGCTTAATGCTCTAGCCTTTGCCCAGCCCAAGCCAAAGACCAGAGTAAGAAGCCGTGAGAGATTGTTACGAACTGAACGTTTGTGTCTCCCCCAAATTCTTATGTGGAAATCCTACTCCCCAGTGTGATGTTATTAGAAGGTGGAGTCTTTGAGAGGTCACGAGGTCATGAGGGTAGAGCCCTCCTGAATGGGTCTGGTGCTCTTATAAGAAGGTCTGCGGCAGCTTTCTGCCACGTGAGGATACAAAAAGATAGCCGTCTGAAACCACGACACCGGATCCGCTGACACCTTGATCTTGGACTCCCCAGCCACCAGAACTCTGAGAAATAAGTATTTGTTGTTGAAGCCACTGACTCTATGGTATTTTGTTACAGCATCCCAATAGATTAAGGCCCAGATGTTTGTTTTAACAAGGAGGAGGTGTATACTCTCTAGCACGCATGTGAATCACATACGTGTGTGCCCTGGTGTGTGCAGGGGCTGTGTGTCGATATACTCTGAGCACGTGCCTGCACGCCATGCCCCAGGCATGCTGGAGCTGTGCATATGAGTAATCGAAACCCATGCACACATCCCCTCTCTGGGGATACAAGTAGGAAGACCCACGCGCAGGCTCCTCACATGTGGACGGGACGGCTCTGAGGCATTGACTCCCAGAGTTCCCCATGGGATCGGGTCTCTATTGTCCACTACCACACCTTGTCTAGGCCCCCTTCCCTTCCCTGTCTCCCTTCCCTGCTCCCTACACATGCTTCTCAGGGTCCTCTCCTAAATCAAGTACCTGCACCCAAATCCTTGTCTCAGGGTCTGCTCCTGGGACAATGAAGGAGGCAACCCCAGAGGAGAGGCCAATGGGCTTAGGCTGTCAGAGTGCAAGATCCTAAGAGCCTGGGTCCGCTGTGCCGATGGTGAGTGTCCCACCCCCACCACCCCATCTGGTTAGGTGAGAAAAGCCCTACATTTCAAGTCGCTTTTATTTGATTGATTGATTGATTGTTGGGGCGGGAGAGGCAGGGGGAGAAGAGGAGAGAGAATCTTTTTTTTTTTTAAAGATTTTATTTATTTATCTGAGAGAGAGAACATGAGATGGGGGAGGGTCAGAGGCAGAAGCAGACTCCCTGCCAAGCAGGGAGCCCGACGCAGGACTCGATCCGGGGACTCCAGGATCATGACCTGAGCCGAAGGCAGTCGCTTAACCAACTGAGCCACCCAGGCACCCGAGGAGAGAGAATCTTAAGCAGGCTCCACACCCAGCACAGAGCCTAATGCCGGGCTCGATCTCATGCCCCTGAGACCCTGACCTGAGCTGAAACCAAAAGTTGGACGCTTTACCGACTGAGCCACCCAGGCGCCCGTTAAGTTGCTTTGAATGGAGTCATCTGTTACTTGTGGCTGAAAGCCTTCTAAGAATATGTAGTCTTCACGGGTATATTCCATGTGAAGGGCTGGCCGGCAACCCGCTGGTGCGGCACTGCTAAGTGCATGTGCGTGTGCGTGTGTGTGTGTGCACGTGGTGGCGGCACCTGTTCACCAGAGGCACTGAGCGAGTGCCTCCCCTGTGCAAGCCCCGTGTAGCGGCTGTGTATCTGGGACACTGAATTGGGTCACCTGGCATATTTGTGCGTGTCCTGCGTGGTTCTCCCATGAGACCCAGGCTCCATCTTTCTTGAGCACTTCCCTTGTCCTTGGCCATCTGCTTATCCATGGCCCCCATCCTGGTTACCCGGACAACCTCTGTAGAATCCCAGCCAGTCTCTGAGAAGGTATTCGTGCTCTTTAGTCTATTTTCCGCTCAGCAGTCAGAAAAACCTAGAATTCGAAAACGTGCATTGGATTATGTTGCTCTCTTATTGAAAACCCTTCAAAGGCCCCTGCTGCTCTGAGGTGCCTCCCTACAGAGGCTTCCAGTTCATCCCTCTCCTCCCCTTCCGCGGAAGCTCCAGCCTTGGGTTTATTTCTCAGTGTCCAGTTTGAGCAGGGGGGATGGGGAGATCGAGTCCTATAAGCTGGGTTTCCCCAGTACCTGTGACCGCTGGTTTCCAGCTGGGTTCAGCCAATGGGAGGCACTGGTGGGAGACAGGAGGGCTGGGGGAAGAGAGAAATCAGGGTAGTTTCTCCCTATACCTCCTCCGTGGCTCCCGATGGACAGGCCTGGGCTGGGTCCAGCTTCGGCTGGGCGGCCCTGGCTCCTGAGCTCCAGCTAACAGCATCCCCTTCCTCTATCCCTCCATCCTGGGAGTAGCTTGGTTAATCTCTGGGTTCCTCCACCTTCCCTGTTGGCTTCTCGACACTTCCTGCACCTGGGTAACCGATTCCCTGAATGAAATTGAGATTTCTGTTTTCTGGCTTGACATTGACAGACACTGACAGCCTTCTGACTTCCGGCCTGAGGAGGAAGCCAGCAGCCTGTGTAGGGCGGAGCCACCGGAACGAACCCCAGCCTTGGTGTTCCTCCCCGTGCTTCCCCCTGCCTCTGGACTTGAAGTCAAGTCCTGTGAGAGAATACATGTCCTAATTGTTTACCTTAGACAGAGCTTCTTGCTGCTCACATCTGAAAACGTTTGTGGCATTTGGTGCCAGAGACCTGTAGCTGCCCCCACTACCCATTCTTCCTTTCTTTTTAATGATAACAGATGTTTTCCTTGTGCACAGGGCATTTCCAGGCTCCTGGGCAGCCAGGGGAGGCCAAGTGCTGATTTCTGAACTTGGTCAGAAGAGGTGTATGCAAATTTCGGGTTGGGTGCTTAAAGATAAAGCACCCGCTTGCCCTTCCCTCTCTCTGTCGGGAATGTGGGTGTGGTAGACCAGCCATTTTGCGTGCGTGTGAGTCCCCTGGGGTCGCTCACTGGGGCTGCTTAAGCGATAGAAACGTATCCTCATAGTTCTGGATGCTGGAAGTCTGAAATCAAAATGTCAGCGGGGTTGGTTCCTTCTGAGGTAGTGATGGAAGGAGGTGTTACAGGCCCCTCTCCTTGGCTTGGAGATGGCTGTCTCCCCTCTGTGTCTGTCTGTCTCTGTGTCCAAATTTCCCTTTTATAAGGACAAGTCATGTTGGAGTAGGGCCCACCCAAATGACCTCATTTTAGCTAATTGCATTGGCAACGACCTTATGTCCAAATAAGGTCACATTCTGAGGTACTAGGAGTTAGGACTTCGACATCGGAATCTGGGGGGACACAAATGAACCCCTTACAAATGCCTTGTGGATGAGGGCACGCTCTAGGAACCTCGAGATGGAAAGAGCAGATGACTTCACAGAGCAAAGCTGCAAGGAGAGCTTGGACTTTGTGGTTAGAGGGGAATACATTTCTAGCTTAATTTTATGCACTGTTATTTGGGATCTCTGTTGCATTCAATGAAACCGAGATCTGGGAAGGGAACAGAGGTCAAGCCCAAGGGGTAATAGAGGAATATTTAATCGAAGTGCAGGCAGGATTGGAGAAACTAATAAGAGATGGTGAGGCACCCCAAGGCTGGCAACAACGGGGAGCTGATACCACACCTAGGCCTGAAGGGCCAGAGGGAGGAGGGGGTTCTTGGAGCCCAGAGGAAGTAGCCCTGGGGAAAGGAGGCCTCCTGCTGGGAGCCAGGGCCTTTGGTGGAGGAATGCAGCCAATGCAAACCTGCAGAAAGGGGGCTAGCGAATAGACACCCTAACTGCTCTCGCTTCCTGTCCTTCGGTCTCTGCTGGTAGCTTCCCCTGACTGATCCAAACCCAGAGGACAAATGAGCCTGCGGATGTCATCATCCATCGGCCAGCCAATGGGGCAGGGCGGGGCCAGGCGGAGAGCGGACGGAGAGTACCCAGCAGACCGACGCTGAATTCCTGCTGCCACGCTACCCTGCCGGCGGTGAGTTGTCATCTTGGCAGAAGGATTGCTGGGGACCGGGACAGTGCCTGGAATCCAGTAGGTGCTCCACAAATACTTGTTGCATGTGTATGTGCCAGGAGGGCAGGGGAGGGAGGGAGCTTCACCCCTCCAGTCTCCTCTTCACAACCCTCCACAGGGGCCAGGGGGTTCTCCCACCCCACCCTGGCTCTGCCCGAGGAAGGCATGGCCCTGGCTTTGGGAAGAAGCCTGTCCCTGTCCCCACCCCTCGCCAGTGCAATTGCGCAGCAGCCTTCTTGGGTCCCAGCTGATTCAGTGGCTTCCTTGGGGCGAGAGACACCTACATGCCATTCTTGTCCTGGGTCCCCTCAGTGGTGGCTTCTTGGCGCCATTGTCGTGGGGCACCTGCCTGATCCTGGGCCTCCCTGAGGTTGTGCTGCCCCCTCTTATGGGGGTGGGGCTGGTCGTTGGAGAACTACAAGGTGATGAGGCACCAGAGTCTGGACTTAAGATCATTATGCGTGATTAACAGTTAACACAGGTACCTTAAAGGCTCTGAAAAGTCCTACAGGAAAGAACTGTTTGAACTTTGATCTCATGTTTCCAGATCCCATCTGATCTTTGTTTCTTTGTTGTGTTCCTGCTGGGTTCTGTTCTGAGAGCCGAGCCCACAGCAGTGAACGAAGCATATGAAAACCCCTACCTCATGGAGCTCCATTCTCATGGGCCCATTTGTCATGGAATATCTACTAATATCCTCTAGAAGGCTGGTCATCAGAACCACCATCCAAACACTGCTGCCGAGCATCTCTGGGACACATAGAGGCGATGGCCTCCAGATGTGCCCTTCATGAATGTCAGGGTCAACTCCACTTTCAGGGTAGGAAGAGTCAGGCATTTGACAAGTCCTTTAGCTTCATTCATTCATTCATTCATTATTTGCCTTTTTTAATGTGTACCTACTATGTGCCAGGCCCCCTCTGGGACTTCAAAGATGAATAAGAGAAAGTTTTACCTTCATGGAACTCCCCATCAGGTGGGAACCAGAAATAATGGAAACACCTTCCTCCTAAGAAAAAGTCTCCCCAGCTGCACCCCCCGCCCCCAACCTCCTTCTCAATTCCCCATATTTTCCTGCACACGCAGAGGTCCACCTCCCATTCAGGATATGACTTGCGAAGGCCTAATGGGTGGAGATTTGGCCCTTCCCAGGGGTTAGGAGGAGGGTCCTCTTTTGGGATTTTGCTCCAGCTGCTCCTAGACCAGAAGCCCCCAGAGGTTCGGCAGCAGCATAGCTGACAGCGTCCATGGGGCCTGGAAGGCGAGATGCCTTGACAGGGATTGTGTGGGGAGATGGCCCATCTCCCTCAGGACGAAGCTGAAGGCCAGCGTGGTTGCCTGTCTGTCTGCAGGGCCGACAGAGCAGTGGGAGCTGCTCAAAGCCAGCAGGATAGAGGCTGGGCGGTTTATCTTGCGAAGCTCGGTGGGGGAGGTGGGCCTTCCCCAGACCATCGGTGACGCTCTGCCAGGTCAAGCAGTGACCAACCAGGGGCCTTGAGCCAGGCCTCAATGTTCTCTGGGTCTCAAATCCCCATCTGCCAGAAAGAAGAGAAGAGAAGGGTCAGATCAGCTTGCAGGCTCAGTTTCAGACATTCTGTGGCTGAATCTGGATGTCTCGGACCTGCCCCTTGCACTCCCCTGCCGCCTCCCCGACTTTCCGTCTTTCTTCCTCAGCTCAGGGTCTGGGGAATGGCTCTGAGCTCCAAAGCTGAGCAAACAAACATGTCCAGGCCCATAGGGAACAGGGGGTAAGGGAGGCCATGGTTATTTTTAGCTCAGTTTGAGGGATTTTCACAGCTGCTCCCATTGTTCCCACGCTCTTTCCAGGGGCCAGGCTACCGGAGCAGCGGACAGGATCGTGGCTGTGTTGGCAGGGCCAACACTCCTGAAAGAAAACCTGCCCGCCTCATGCCTGACATCTGCCCTTTGGAATCCATAACACTACTGAGCATTGCCCTCCTCCCCTGCTTCCAAAATGTAGGAGCCCCAAAGGAGGGCTCTACACTGAGTCAGTAATGCTAGCAGGAGGGAGTCTGGCAATTCTTAGAGCACGGGGCACTGGGGGACGTCAGGGATTACTCAGGAAAGTCTGCGGAGCCTATTTGCCCTAATCAGCAAACATTTACTGAGCACCTATTAAGTGCTAGTCCTGGGCAGGGAGGCTATTTCCAACAGCCAGTAAGGATGTGCTAAGTCTTTTCTGCAATTTTTTTTTTAAGATTTTATTTATTTATGAGAGAGGCAGAGAGAGTGCACGCGTGAGTGAGAGAGTGAGAAAGAACATGACAAGGGGGAGGGGCAGAGGAAGAAGCAGACTCCCGCTGAGCAGGGAGCCCGACCACAGGACCATGACCGGAGCTTGAAGGCAGACACTTAACTGACTGAGCCACTCAGGTGCCCTACAATTTTTTTTTTTTTTTTTTTTTTTTTGAGAGAGAGAACACGGTGCGGGGGGAGGGGTAGAGAGAGGGAGAGAGAGAATCTCAAGCAGGCTCCATGCGCTCAGCACGGAGCCCGATGCAGGGCTCCATCTCACCACTCTGAGATCATGACCTGAGCCACAATCAAGAGTCCGATGCTTAACCAACTGAGCCACCCAGGCGCCCCTTTTCTGCAAATTAATGTGAATTAAGTTCACTGATTTAGTGCCAGGCACTGCGCTTCATTCTTCACGGAGGTGATCTCAGAGATTGCTCTATTTCCAAAATATACCCTGATCCCAACCATGTCTCTCCATTTCCATCTCCACCACCCCAGGCCCCACCCACTTTTTTCTGTGACCAAAATAGCTCCAGCTGACGCCCCTCACTCATACCCCATAATTCTCCACTGTCAGCAGCGCCCAGAAAGACATTTGTTTGAAAGTGTAAATGAGATCTTAGGTCCTTGCCCTACTCAATTGCTTCCCCCTGCCCCGTGGCTTTTTCCTTATACTTAGAATAAAGATCCAAGTCTTTATTATCAGACCTGCTAAGAGATCTTACAGGGTCTGGTTCTCACTCACCTCTTTCTCGTTTTTTGTCTTATTCTCTCTTTCTCTGTCAATTGGGATTTCAAGTAACAGAATTGGATTAATCATAATCCTCAGTCTATACTCTCATCATAGTTTCAGGTATCATTAGGCTACTCGTGGGCTACTTTTATTTAGTTAGACATACAGTTATTTTAAATAATATGTTAGCACATCTAACATACTGACACAGATGAAACTTGAAAGCATTATGCTAAATGAAATGAAGTGAAAGATACCCAGAAATGAAAGATACGCATTGTGTGTTTCAGTTTGTATGTAAATTCTAGAAAAGATGAGACTAAAGAGACAGAGGACAGACTGCTGGTTGCCAGGGGCCAGGTGTGGGTGTGGGAGAGAGAGCAACTAGGCGGGAGGGAAATTTCTGGGGTCAGGAAAGTGTTCTATGTCCTAGTTGTGGTGGTGGTTTTATAGCTGTATGTTTGCTAAAACTTACTAATTTTACAGTTGAAACTGGTGAACTTTATTGTATGAAAATTAACCTTCAAGAAAGCCAAAACAAAATAAAAATGACCAAAGCAAAGCTAGAACTCCTAGCAACATCTAACCGCTCCTCCTCCTGCCCACCACAGGCTTGGGTCAACCATTATCTAGAACCCTAGGCTCCTCATACCTTTGCTTGCCTTTTTTCTACAGTGTTTTTCACCCAATATTTGCATTCTTTAAAATGTATATTTTTAATTTTAGTTGTTTTAAACTCTGTAATAGGGGTATTAAACAGCATTTAACTTTCTGGGACTGTTTTTTTCTTCTTCTTAATTCGAAATTCCTAGAAATTGTCTGCATTGTGGCTTGTCACTGTGATTCATTCTTTTTGACTCCTGATTAATATTCCATCTTGTGACTGTCCTACATATATTCATCCATTCGCCGTGATGGACATTTGAGTTGTTTCTAGGGTTTTCCTATTGAGGGCTGAAGACAGGGCTGGTAACCCTCTTGTGCAAGCCTCCTGGAGCACCAGCCATATTGACTTCCCTCTCCTTGAACAAGCCAAAGCATTCTAGCCTCCAGACCTTTGCACTTCTGTCCTCCCTACCTGGAGTGCTTTTCCTTCAGGGCTTCCCATGGCTGGCTTTTATCTACCCTTTAAGACTGGATCAGACAGTACCCTTTCAGCCAGAACTTCCCTCTCCCTGGTCCCCACCTTCATGTGTTACTCCCATTCTCGCTCCAGCCCCCCACATTTCATTCTCCTCAGAACACCTACCACCACAGACATGACCTTTATATATTTTTGCTGATTTGTCATTGTCTCCCCACTAGACTCGAACTCTAGGAGAGCTGGGACCATGTCTCATTCATGGCTCCATCCCCCAGAACATCCTGATATGGACAAAGCACTCAACAATTTTTTTTTTTTTTGGAGGTGGATCCTAATATAGCTCCTGACTTAGAGATGAGAAACCTGAGGTCCAGAGAGGTTAGGCCATGCGCCCAAGGATGAAGAGCCTGGAGGGGCAGAGCTGTAGGAGTTGAACCCACGTCTGGCCACTTCCAGAGCCCATGTTCTCTCCTGGAAGACGTTGGCTTGTTCCGATGAGAACTTTCCTTCTGCCTCCCCTGTTATCAGCTGACCATTCAGTGCGACCTGTGTGGCCACAGGTTGGTGGGAACCTTGGGTCTTGCTGTTGGCTGTCACCTCCCCCATGGGCAGCAGGCGGGGGCCATGGCCTTGGACCATGGCCTTGGACCATGAGAGAGCTGGCGTTCCACCACCTGTTCTGGGAATGGGGCCCAATCTGCCCCCCCATCCGCCTTCTGCCCTATATTAGAGCCGCAGGCTATGTGTGTCTTTCCTGTCGTCTCAAGGCTCATGATGTTCTGACTGCTGCCAATAAAAATGTAGAGCTTTAGAATGGAATCAAACTTAACTTGTTATCAAATTAAAATAGACTGTTATAGATACAAGCTATTACATGTAAGCCTCATGGTAACCACAAAATAAAGACCTATAGTAAATACACAAGAGAAAGAGAAAGGAATATAAGCATATTACTAAAAAATGTAATCAAACAACAAAAGAAGAGAGCAAGAGAGGAAAGGAACAAGAGGAACTATAAAATCAACTACAAAACAATTAACAAAGGGCAATAAGCACATACCTGTCAATAATTACTTTAAGTGTAAATAGACTAAATTCTCCAGTCAAGACATAGAGTGGATGAATGGATTTAAAAAACAAAACAAAACAAAACAAAAGACCACAACAGACCCATCTATATGCTGCCTACAAGAGACACACTTTAGATGTAAGGACACACATGGACTGAAAGTGAAGGGATGGAAAAAGATATTTCATGCCAATGGAAACTGAAAGAAAGCTGGAGTAGCTATACTGACATCAGACAAAATAGACTTTAAAACAAAGAGTGTAAGAACAGGGGCACTTGGGTGGCTCGGTCGGTTAAGCATCTGCCTTCGGCTCAGGCCATGGTCCCAGGGTCCTGGGATCGAGCCCTGCATCAGGCTCCCTGCTGAGTGGGAGTCTGCTTCTCCCCCTCCTTTCTGCTCATGTGCTCTCTCTCACTATCTCTGTCTCTCTCAAATAAATAAATAAAATATTGAAAAATATATTTTAAGGCAAAGAGTGTAAGAACAAAGAAGGGCATTGCATAATGATAAAGGAGCCAACCCAAAAAGGGGATATAACATTTGTAAACATTATGCATCCAACATAGGAGCACCTAAGTATATAAAACAAATATAACATACATAGAGGGAGAAATAGATGGCAATACAATAATAGTAGGAGACTTCAGTACCCCACTTAGGTTATGGATATACAGCACATCCAGACAGGATGTTTCCTTCAATAAGGAAACATCAGCCTTAAATGACACGGTAGACCGGATGGTCTTAACCAATATTTACAGAACATTCCTTCCAAAATCAACAGAATATGCATTCTTCTCAAATGCACATGGAACATAGATCATATGTTAGGTCACAAGAAAGTTTTAATAAATTTAAGGGGATTGAAATGACATCAAATGTCTTTTTTGACCATAATGGTATGAAACTAGAAATCAATTACAAGAATAAAACTGTTAAATTCACAAATATGTGAAAATTAAACAACACGCTACTGAACAATCAATGGATTCCTTCAAAGAAAAAATCAAAAGAGAAATCAAAAAATACTTTGAGACAGAGGAAAATGGAAATGGAACGTACCAAAATTTGTGGGATGCTGCAAAAGCAGTTCTAAGAGGGAAGTTCATAGTGATAAATGCCTACTTCAGGAAACAAGAAAAGTCCCAAACAACCTAGGTTTACACCTCAAGGGACTAGAAAAAAGCAGAACAAATGAAGTCCAAAGCTAATAGAAAGAAGGAAATAACAAAGATGAGAGCAGAAGTAGAAATTTAAAGAGATAGAGATTTAGAAGACAAAAGAAAAGATCAATGAAACTGAACCAGTTCTTTGAAAAGATAAACACAGTTGACAAACCTTTAGCTAGACTCACCAAGAGAAAAAGAGAAAGGACTCAAATAAATAAAATCAGAAATAAAAGAGGAGATGTTACATTGATACTACAGAAATACAGGATCATAAGAGACTACCATAAAAAATTATATGCCGACAAACTGGACAACCCAGAAGAAATGGATAAAGTTGTAAAAACATGCATACCACCTACCAAGACCAAATCACGATGAAACAGAAAATCTGAACAAATCAATTACTACCAAGGAGATTGAGCCAGTCATCAAAAACCTCCCAACAAACAGAAGTCCAGGACCAAATGATGTCATTGGTGAATTCTGCTAAATATTCAAAGAAGAATCAATACGAATCCTTCTCAAGCTCCTCCAAAAAACAGAAGAGGGGGGATCTCTTCCAAACACATTTTATAAGGCTAGCATAACGTGACACCAAAATCAGACAGGGATGCCACAAAAAATGATTGCGGGTCAATGTCCCTGATTAACATAGATGCAAAAATCCTCAACAAAATATTAGCAAGTTGAACTTAACAATACATTAAAAGGATCATACACCATGATCAAGTGGGATTTATTCCAGGGATTCAAGAATGGTTCAACATCCACAAATCAGTCAGTGCGACACACCACATTAATAAAATGAAGGGTAAAAATCGATCCTTTCGAAGATATTGATCATCTCAATAGATGCAGAAAAAGCAGTTGACAAAATTCAATATCCATTTATGATAAAAACTCTCAACAAAGCTGGTATAGAGGGAACTTATCTCAACATGATAAAGGTCATATATGACAAGCCCACAGCTAACTCAGTGGTTATCATACTCAGTGGTAAAAAGCTGAAAGCTTTTCCTCTAAGATCAGGAACAAGACAAGGATGTCCACTCCTACCACTTTTATTCAACATTGTATTGGAAGTCCTTGCCAGAGAAATCAGCCAAGAAATAAAAGGCATCCAAATTGGAAAGGAAGAAGTGAAAATATGCAGATAATATATTATATATAGAAAACCTTAAAGACTCAAAAAAACAAACTCAATGAAGTCGCAGGGTACAAAATTTGTACACAAAAATCTGTTGCATTTCTTTACACTTATAAAAAACTATCAACAAGTAAAGTTAAGAAAACAACCTCATTTAAAATTGCATCAAAAAGAATGAAATACCTAAGAATAAATTTAACCAAGGAGGTGAAAACCTGTATATTGAAAACTATAAGATATTAATGAAAGAAATTGAAGACACAAATAAATGTTCTGTGCTCATAGAGTGGAAGAATTAATACTGTTAAAATGTCCATACTACCCGAAGCAATGTACAGATTGAATGCAATCCCTATCAAAATGCCAATGAGGGGCACCTGGGTGGCTCAGTCGTTAAGCGTCTGCCTTTGGCTCAGGTCATGATCCCAGGGTCCTGGGATCGAGCCCCGCATCGGGCTCCCTGCTCGGCAGGGAGCCTCCACTCCCCCTGCTTCTGTTCCCTCTCTCACTGTGTCTCTCTCTGTCAAATAAATAAATAAAATCTTTAAAAAAATGCCAATGGTATTTTTTACAGAAACAGAATAAATAATCCTAAAATTTGTGTGGAACCACAAGACTCAAATACCCGAAGACATCTTGAGAAAGAAGAACAAGGAGACATCACACTCCCTGATTTCAAACTCTTACAGAGCTGTAGTGATCAAAACAGTATGGACTTGGCATAAAAGCAGACACGTGGATCGATGGAACAGAATAGAAAGTCCAGAAATAAATCCATGCATATACAGTCAATTAATTTATGACACAGGAGCCAAGAATATACAATGGGGAAAGGACAGCCTCTTCAATAAATGGTGCTGGGAAAATTGAACAGCCACCTGCAAAAGAATGAAACAGGACCAATATCTTATACTGTACACAAAAATTAACTCAAAATGGATTAAAGACTTGAATGTAAGACCTGAAACCATAAAAGTTCTAGACGGAAACATAAACAGTAAGCATCTTGACATACGTCTTGGTGATGACTGGTTGAATCTGACACCAAAAACAAAAGCGAAAGGCAAAAATAAACCAGTAAGACTACATCGGCATCTGAAGCCCTCCTGTGAGCTCCTCTAATCTTAGCTTGAGTTCTGTCTTAGTCTGTTAATTCAGCAAATACATAATGTGTACCCAATGTGTCATGCCCTGTTGTAAGTATTACACTGTGGTGCAGCATCCAGTCTGCGTCCCCAGGCAAACTATGGGTCCCATCAAGAGGGAATCTCTATGTTCTTGGCCTCCAACCTAGGGCCTGCCCACCACGGTGGATCCTCAAGGAAAAGGCAACCTACCAAATGGGAGAAAATAATTGCAAATCACATCTCTGATAAGGGCCCAAAATCCAAAATACATAAAGAATTCATACAATTCAACAGCAACAAAGGTCCGTTTAAAAAAATGGGCAGAAGATATGAATAGACATTTTTCCAAAGAAGACTTACAAAAGGCCAACAGGTACTTGGAAAGAAGCTCCATATCATTAATTGCCATCATTAATTAATCATTAATCACCCCTAATCACCATAAATGCAAACTCAAACCACAGTGAAGTATCACCTCACACCCGTTAGAATGGTGATTTTTTTCAAGCAGGCCCCATGCTCAGTGTGAAGCCCAACGTGGGGCTTGAACTCACAGCGCTAAGATCAAGACCTGAGCCAAGATCAAGAATTGGATGCTTAACCAACTGAATCACCCAGGTGTGCCTAGAATGGCTATTATCAAGAAGATAGAAACAACAGGTGTTGGGGCACCTGGGTGGCTCAGTCATTAAGCATCTGCCTTCAGCTCAGGTCATGATCCCAGGGTCCTGGGATTGAGCCCCACATCGGGCTCCCTGCTCCACGGGAAGCCTGCTTCTCCCTCTCCCTCTCCCACTCCCCCTGCTGTGTTCCCTCTCTCACTGTGTCTCTCTCTCTCTCAAATAAATAAATCAAATCTTAAAAAAAAGAAAGAAATAGGTGTTGGCTAGGATGCGGAGAAAAGGAACTGTTGTACACTATTAGTGGGAATGTAAACTGGTACAGCCACTAAGGAAAGCAGGACGGAAGTGCCTCAAAAAGTTAAAAATAGAACTACCATATGACCCTGCAATTCCATTTCTGGGTATTTATCCAAAGAGAATGAAAAAACTAACTCAAAAAGATATATGCTCCCCATGTTACAATAGTCAAGATGTGGGAACAACCTAAGTGTCTACCTATGAATGGATAAACGGATATAGATGTGAAATATGTACAACGGAATGTAATCCAGCCATAAAAAAGGATGAAATCTTGTCATTTGGGACATGAATGGACTCTGAGGGCATTATGCTAAGTGAAATAAGTCAGCGAGAGAAAGACAAATACCGTATGGTCTATTTTATATACAGAATCTAAACAAAGAAAACCCAGGCTCATAGATGCAGAGGACAGATTTGTGGTTGCAAGAGGTGGGGGGCAGGGGCACCTGGGTGGCTCAGATGGTTAGGCGTCTGCCTTCGGCTCAGGTCATGATCTCGGGGTCCTGGGATCGAGCCCCGCATCGGGCTCCCTGCTAGGCGGGGAGCCTGCTTCTCCCTCTGCCTCTGCCTCTCTCTCTCTCTGACTCTCGTGAATAAATAAATAAAAGCATTAAAAAAAAAAAAGAGGTGGGGGCGGGGTGGGGGTAGGAGAAACGAGTGAACCGTTTTTTAAAAATTTTTAAATAAATCAAACAAAAATTTTTTTAAAAAAGGATGGCAAAAAGACATAAATAGGCATTTCATGGATGATGAAATATGGATGTCCAATGAACATTTTAAAAGATGCTCAATCTCGGGTGCCTGGGTGGCTCAGTCAGTTAAACGTCTGCCTTCGGCTCAGGTCATGATCCCAGGGTCCTGGGATTGAGCCCGGCATCAGGCTCCCTGCTCTGAGGGGAGCTTGCTTTTCCCTCTCCCTCTGCCTGCTACTCCCCCCTGCTTGTGCTCGCTCTCTCTCTCTCTCTCTCTGTCAAATAAATAAATAAAATCTTAAAAAAACCACAAAATAAAAGATGCTCAATCTCATTTGTGATAAATTAAATGCAAATGAAGATCACAATGAAACACCATTTCACACCTCACAGTTGTGCAAACAATTAAGAATGGCAATAAGAAAGTTGGCTCAGATGAGGAATGACAGGACCCGTCATTCCCTGTTAATGAGACTATCAACTCTTTGTCATTATACCGTGCAGCTGGACCATTGCATACCCTATGTTTCATTAATTCTTATCCACGGCATAGAGTAGATATATGTGCACCGCTTCCATAAAAGCAAAGAATGAGTAACAACAACAACAACAACAAAAAGAAGAATGAGTAACACTCAAACATCTATTAACAATAGATTGGATAGATTTTGGAATATTTGAAGTATGGACTACTAAATAGTAAAAATAAATCAATTACATGCATCAACATGGATGGATTTCAGAAATCAATATTGAACACAAAATAAAAGTGACATCACAAATGAATAATCACTATGTGATTCCACTCACATAGAGGGCCAAAAAGGAAAGCCAAGGTAGTAGGAATACATATGTATGTATCAGGAATACATATGTATGTGAAAATCTAATGAAAGCAAGGGAATGTCATAGGGTTGAGATACACAGAGGAATTATGTTTTATTTCTGAAGCTGGGTGGTGAGAATAAAGGTATTTATTTTACTGTTATTTTTTAAACTACACACACACACACACACACACACACACACACACACCAAGTAGTCTTTATTTCTTTTTATTGATTTGTCATTGTCTCCCCACTAGACTCAAGCTCTAGGGGAGCTGGGACCATGTCTCGTTCATGGCTCCATCCCCCAGAACATCCTGATATGGACAAAGCACTCAACAATTTTTTTTTTTTTGGAGGTGGATCCTAATATAGCTCCTGACTTAGAGATGAGAAACCTGAGGTTCAGAGAGGTTAGGCCATGCGCCCAAGGATGAAGAGCCTAGAGGGGCAGAGCTGTAGGAGTTGAACCCACATCTGGCCACTTCCAGAGCCCATGTTTTCTCCTGGAAGACCTTGGCTTGTTCCGATGAGAACTTTCCTTCCGCCTCCCCTGTTATCAGCTGACCATTCAGTGCGACCTGTGTGGCCACAGGTTGGTGGGAACCTTGGGTCTTGCTGTTGGCTGTCACCCCGCCATGGGCAGGAGGCGGGGGCCATGGCCTTGGACCATGAGAGAGCTGGCGTTCCACCACCTGTTCTGGGAATGGGGCCCAATCTGCCTCCCCATCCGCCTTCTGCCCTATATTAGAGCCGCAGGCTATGTGTGTCTTTCCTGTCGTCTCAAGGCTCATGATGCTCCAGCTGCTCAGTTCGCTCCTATTTGTGGCCCTTGGTAAGACCCCAGCCTGTGCTGCACTGGGTCAGGGACCCTTGAAATCTGTCACCCACCCTGAGTCTCATGAACCCAACACCTGGCTCCACAGGAGGAGATCTCAGCTTGTACCCGGGCATGATTGTGGGGGTTCAGCTTGGTGCTGGGGCAGGACAATGGCGGAGGAGCCATGGATGGAACAGCTCAGGAGAAAAGACTGGAGTACCCAAAGCACTGTGGTGGGACTCCTCGTTTGGGGGCAGTAAAGAAAATCTGGTTGTGAAGAGTTTGGGCTCTGTGGTTAGAGGGCTTGTGTTGGAATTTCTGTTCCTCTGCTTAACCCTCCAACGCTCCTCTTCCTCCCCCTACCCCACTCCATATCCTGTGGAAAAGGCTAGCCTCTATAGCCTTTTCCTAGTCTCTCCGCCATATTATAATCCAGCTCAGGGCCACCTCCTCCAAGCAGCCTCCCTTGACTGACAGTAATAGTAACAGATAATGTTTATTGAGTGCTTACTATATGCCAGAGAATGCTAAGGATTTTTTCTCATATTATCTCTTGTAATCCTTGTAATCCTGTATATGTATCTTTTATAATCCTTTTCTTACATTATCTCTCATAATGTAAGAGTGCTTACTATATGCCACGGAATGCTCAGGATTTTTTTTTTAATTATTTCTTGTAACAGACCCATATGATCAGTATTATTAGTATCCCCATTTTACAGATGGAGAAACTGACCCTCAGAGAAGTAAAGTAGTCCACGCTAGAAGCAGGGGCAGAGCTGTATTTTGAACACAGGCGGTCTTATTCCAAAGCCATCACTTTTCATGACAATTAGCTATCACTTCTCAAGGGCTCGCTGGGCACCAGGCACTGTTCTAAGTGCATCAGCTCCTTCAATCCTGCTGTGGAAGGAGGTCACATCTCCATTCCTAGCCTCCTGGGACTCTGGAAACCCCTGGTCTAGTCCAAATGCTCACTGATCATACGTGGCTACAAAGGTCCAGGGAGGGGAAAGAGCTTACGCCGGGTCATGCCAGCGTGTGGTGCATCTAGAACTGAGACCCAGGCCTCTTCTTTGTTTTGGGGGGACTCTCTGGCTGACTGATGTCTCTGCTCTCCCTTCCAGCCTCGGGCTGTGGCCGACCTTCCCGCCAGCCCTCCGCCCGCGTTGTCAATGGTGAGGATGCAGTCCCCTACAGCTGGCCTTGGCAGGTAAGAGCAATACGAGTGGCCCTATTTCTCACCATGGGCTCTGCACCCTCTTCTGACTGCAAAGCATTCAGTCTTGACTCCACTGCTTTGCTTCCAGTATCCTTTTCAGCTTCCAAAGACCAGGAGACTCTTAGACAGTCGACTTCACATGGAAGTCTTATCCACCCAATCCGTAACCCTCCCTGGGCTGTTGGCAAATCAGAAGTGGAATCTGGGGAGAAGGCAATGTTTATTTGGTGCACGAATAGTGGAAATTTAGGCACTGTTTTGGGGAGGGAGATTTGGGGGTAGACATTTCTAGACTCCTCGAATTATACAACAAGGCCACAAGGTCTGAGAGCACTAAAGGAAAGAAGGGCTTTATAGAGGTCGGTGGGGCACAGGGGGCTAGACGCACACAGTAGCCACCAGCCACATGTGTTTGTTTAACTTTAAATTAATTAAAATAAAATAATGTTAAAATTCAGTTGCTCAATGCTAGCCACATTTCAAATTCTCAATAGCCACATACGGCTAGTGGCTACCATATTGGACAGCCAAGATATAGAGCCTTTCCATCATCACAGAAAGTTCTGTCGGGGGGCGCCTGGGTGGCTCAGTCAGTTAAGCGGCTGCCTTCAGTTCAGGTCATGATCCTAAGGTCCTGGGATCAAGTCCCGCATCGGGCTACCTGCTCAGCGGAGAGTCTGCTTCTCCCTCTGCCCCTCCCCCCCCTTAGGCTCTCTCTGTCTCTCTCGCAAAAATAAATGAATAAATTCTTGAAAAAGAAAAGAAAGTTCTATTGGATGGTGTTGGTCTACAGCAGGGGTCAGCTAACTTGTTCTGTAAAGGACCAGAGAGTAATAGTTTAGCTTTTGTCAACCATATGGTTTCTATTGCATGACTTAACTCTTTGTGGTAGTGTGAAAGCAGCCATAGATGATATAGTCCTGTAGGTGGAACACTGCACATTTCTGGAGGATGCCATTCTGTGTGAATGATGCCCTCTAGAGTTGTATAGTGCACAACCTATACAGCCGTGAATATCAGCCCTTATTGGGGGCCCAGACCACTTAGGCTCCTCCCTCCCTTGCCACCAGGTCTCCCTGCAGTACAAGAAAAATGGAGCCTTCTACCACACCTGTGGCGGCAGCCTTATCGCCCCCGACTGGGTCATGACTGCAGGCCACTGCATCTCGTAAATTCTTTTGCTTGCCCCTGTCTCTGCATGAGAACCAGGAGGGCTGGGTCAGTGGGTGGCTGTGGGAGGGGAGGGATGCTAGCCAGTCAGGCCTAGACTGACCTAACTTCCATTGGCAGGAACTCCTTGACCTACCAGGTGGTGTTGGGCGAGTATAACCGGGTTGAGGATGAGGGCTCCGAACAGGTGATCCCCATCAATGCCGGGGACCTCTTCGTGCATCCACTCTGGAACTCCAACTGCGTAGCCTGTGGGTGAGTGAATGCTTAGGTCTAGGACCCAGAGGTTACTGGTCCCCTCGTGACTCAAAGATGATTCTGAGGAAACTCCCAGGAACAGTGGGGCTGGGTCCAGCATCTTGGGCCCTGGTCCTACACACTGAGGGTCAGAGCCAGGAGAGCCTTTAAGGACCATCTACACAAAACCTCTCTCCTTGTGGAAGGACAGCAGGGCCCCAGGAGGGCCAGGAACTCCCCCAAGTCCACCTGGCTAGTTGACTTGAACCCGGGACATCTCTGGCATCCCCTTTCCCAAATCCAAGGGTTCTTCCATTCAATCAAACTTTATCCAGTGCATCCTGGGTTCCCGGCACTGTGGGCGAAGGGAGGAGCACCATACTGAAAGTCAAGCTCCAGCAGTAAGTTGCTGTGTGGCTTGGGCAAGTCACTGCCTTCTGGGGCCTCAATTATACCATATGTCATGGTGACCTTCTGGGTTTCCTGGGTGGTTTGAAGGTCAGGGAGGGGATCACTGGGTAAGAACACTAAAGCAGGGCTTCCTAAGGCCCTCAAGCATGTGCAAAATTATGTGTCTGCGTGGCTCAGCGTTTTTTCTGGTGAACGTCAAAGAAGGGTGCAGAACCCCTGAAAGTGCAGGGCAGGAGAGAGGGGCCATGATGATCATGAACTTGACCCATCCTCATGGGACTCCTGGGGTACTTGAAAAGGAAAGGGGACCCAGGTGAAATGACTTGAGTGACAAGCAAGCAGATGAAGACTGACAGCAGGGGTTCTCGAAGTGTGGTCCGTAGGCCAGCAGCATCAGCATCACCTGGGACCCTGTTAGAAATGTGAATCCTCACGCCCCCTGAGCCGTGGGGTGGGACAGCAACCTATCTTTCAGGAGACCTCCACGATCCTGACACAGTTGAAGTGTGCAAACCTTGGTGTAAGAGCTGAGGACAGCTAGGAAGGCCAAGGGTCAGCGTGGGCGCAAGGGGGGTGGGGGAGGTTCTCAGCCCTAAAAACACATGCGATTCAGAAGGGAAGGAGCGGGGAGGACATCCCGGAGGTGAACTCCCTGCAGCTAAGGCTGGAAGGTGGGGCTTGGTCTGGCTGGAGAACCAGGCTTCCCTGACGCTTCCTGACTCCTTCCTCCTCCCCAGCAATGACATCGCCCTCATCAAGCTCTCACGCAGCGCCCAACTGGGAGATGCCGTCCAGCTCGCCTGCCTCCCGCCCGCTGGGGACATCCTGCCCAACGGGGCGCCCTGCTACATCAGCGGCTGGGGCCGGCTCTCCAGTGCGTGCTGACACTTCCTGCCAGCCCCAGGGACTGTGGGCAGGAAGACGGGGCCTGGGGGTGGGGGTGGGGACTGAACAACCGGGATGGGTCCTTGCACTGGCCTCCTATTCCTCCTCCAGGAGCACCTCTCCCCCCATCTGCCCAGACACCAGTGTGTTCAATTGAGCATTTTGTAGTGTCTCCTGCGTGCCAGGTGCTGGGGATGTTATGGTGGACAAAGCAGGCAGACCCTCTGGTGGGAGGAGAGTCCCCATCAGCCTAGAAGAGTTGCCTTCCCCAACCCCCCACCCCACTCTGAGGCTCCCAGGCCTACTCGCAGGCCCCAGCCCAAGGCTGCACGCCCATGCCACCCCACTGAGCACCGTGTCTCCCACAGCTGGTGGGCCACTCCCAGACAAGCTGCAGCAGGCCCTGCTGCCCGTGGTGGACTATGAGCACTGCTCCAAGCGGGACTGGTGGGGCAGCTCCTTGAAGAAGAGCATGGTGTGCGCCGGCGGGGATCTTGTCTCTGGGTGCAACGTGAGTCAGCTCGGAGTGCAGGGCCCGGGGGGGACCTCGCCATCTGCCTATAGGAGGCAGATGAGAAATCCTACCTGCTTGCCCCATTCAGCCTGCAGACCAGGCAGGACTTGGAGGGAGTCAGTGTGGTCCAGACACACCACCCTGGCCTCTGGCTTCTGGTCCCAGCTCACACTGGCCTGACCTGGAGCAAATCGCTTGACCAGGTCCTCGGGCTTCCCCTGAAGCCCTGCAAGGGATACTGACACCATGATCTCTCAAGTCACCTTCAACTGTGTGGTCCTGAAGTTATGATAAAACAGTACTATCATTGCATTAGAAGTGAAGAGGGTTAATAATAGGATAACTGGCTGTAGTAATAATAATGGGAACTACCATTTATCGATTGCTTCCTCTCTGCTAGGTGCTGGGCTAAGAGCATATATTTATTATCACACTTCATTCTCATAAGATCCTGTAGGACAGATCTTAGTCCCCATCCCAAACAAGCCAACTGGGGCTTAGAGAGGTCAAGTCACCCAGGGGGTTCTCAAAACCCCCACGGTGAGAACCAATTCCTGCTGTCTCAGAAATGGCTCAGCTCCCCACCGCTATCTGACCATTCTAGGGTGACTCTGGAGGACCCCTCAACTGTCCCACAGCAGATGGCTCCTGGCAGGTCCACGGTGTGACAAGCTTTGTATCTGCCTTCGGCTGCAACACCATCAAGAAGCCCACAGTGTTCACACGAGTCTCGGCCTTCAATGACTGGATCGAGGAGGTGAGCGGGAGAGGGCGAGCGGGAGGCCCGCATGCCAGGCTGGGTGAGAACAGCAGATCCTGAGGAGGAGCTGAAAGGATCTCAGAAGGTCAGGAACAGAGGGGCCCTCAGAGGGCTTTGGGGGTGTTTTCTGCTGCGGTGTGTCCCCAGCAACTTCCATGGCTTCTGGATGGAGCTTTGAACCACGGCTGAATTGCCTTATTTCAGCAAGTGTTTAGGAAATGTCTTCTTTGGTCCAGGTCTTTTCCTGTCCTGAAAGATAGAGTGATGTGTGAAAGGGCAGCCTTGTGGGGAAGAGATGATTAAATGAGCGATAATCGGGCGCCTGGGTGGCTCAGATGGTTAAGCGTCTGCCTTCGGCTCAGGTCATGATCCCAGGGTCCTGGGATCGAGTCCCGTATCGGGCTCCCTGCTCAGTGCAGAGCCTGCTTCTCCCTCTCCCTCTGCCATTCCCTCTGCTTGTGCTCTTCTATCTCTCTCTCTGTCAAATAAATAAAATCTTTAAAAAAAAATAATAAATGAGCAATAATCATGAAATGTGGGGGGAGCTATGACTGGGACGCTCAGGCCCCAGTGAAAGAGTTAACCTTATCTGGGAATGAGTGGTCAGGGAGGGTTAATAGTGTGCGTGATAACAGTAATAGCCACCATTTATAAACTACTTAAACATCTTTAGTTAATAGTGTCATCAACTGCCCGCATGAGTACTATGATTACATCCCATTATACAGATGAGGAAACTGAGGCTCAGAGAGGTCAAGTCACTCTCTCAGGGTCACACAGCTGATGAGTGGCATGGCTGGAAATCGAACTCAGTTCCATATGGCTTCAGAATCTGCTCCTAACCAGATTATTCTGGGTCTCTCCACTTTTTCTAGGTCATGTCAAGCCACTAGAACCAAGGCCTCGGTGGCAGTGCTGATCCACATTCTTTGTAAAAAATAAAGATCTCTCAGAAAATCCCACCATGAGTCTCTCTTTCTTTGACTCACCTGTTCACTTCCAGGCTGTTCCTAAAATTGGAGATCTGATATGTAAGAGGTGAGACCAGATTCAACCCTCTCATGAGAATGAGAAAAACATGAGGCCCTGAGAGAAGAGAGGACTTGCTATCAAGCCACCAACAGTCCCCTGGGACGTGCCTGGGACTGGGAGGAGTGCCCAGGACACAGAACTTGCTGTGGTGAATGTAGGAGAGTCCCAAGAAGTTGGTCATCCTATATAGCCACACACAACCTTTGGCTTTTCAGTGCAGGCGTGAAAGCATGGTAGAGTCTGCAGACAAACTGACCCTGCCAGCCCCTCGGGAGGCTTGTGGTGGCGTGGCAAGGGCCACGTGTTTTCTGCTTCCATTGATGGGCTAGGGAAGGAAGGCTGTGGTCATTCACTCATTCATTCAACAAGCATCCATTCCTTGTTCCTGAGGAGGGCTCAGAGAGGGAGGACAACATGGTTCCTGCCCTGAAACAGCTCATTATTCAGATAGAAATGAGCATATCATTCATTAAACATTTACAAGGCACCTTCTTTGTGGCAAGTTCAGAGCTGGGAGTACAGATGTGAGAACAGCGTTGGGAGCCCCTGCTGCGGCCAGGAGCAGACACACACTCAGAGGCACACACAATGTCACAAACAGGGTCGGAGCCCACTGAGCTATTGTTGAGGTCCAAAAGATTGCTGCCCTCCAGCCAAGAGCAACATAAAAACAACTGAATTCCTTTACTTGGGTTCCTCCTGGGTACCATGAAAGCAAACAGGAACCCAGCAAGGATATACATTTATAATTTTTTTTAAAGATTTTATTTATTTATTTGACAGAGAGAGAGAGAGAGAGAGCACAAGCAGGGGGAGCGGCAGGCAGAGGGAGAAGCAGGCTCCCCGCTGAGCAGGGAGCCTGATGCGGGACTCCATCCCAGGACCCCGGGATCATGACCTGAGCCCAAGGCAGACGCCCAACTGACTGAGCCACCCAGGCGCCCCACGTTTATCATTTTTAATATTACTCTTGCCCCATTGCCCCTCCTCTTAAAAATTGTACTTTTAGTTTTAAAAAGTTTAAAAAGATACAGCATGGGGAATAACATAAGAGACACCCATGTAGCCTCCCTCCAGCATTAACAAAGTCCACATTTTTACTTCATATTTTCTAAAAGAATAACTACATTACTAAGGTGGAGGCTCCTTTGTACGCAGAGGACATCATCTTGGCTGTGGGGTTGTTCACCCAGTAATACTCGTTTCCCTTTGGGGCACATAGCAGGATCATTCTTGCCTGCCCCGGTGAAGGGTTTGGCCATGTGGCTCTCTCTGGCCAAGGTGAAGATTTGAGAGGTGGGACCATTTGCAGAGCTCTCTTTCCCTGTGCCATGGCAAGGGGTGGCTACAGGTCAGCCTGGTCCCAGAGTGAGGACATGTGGAGCAGGGCCTCGGGTGCCCCCTAATGGACATGTGGCACAAGCAAGAAATAAACTCTTGTTATAGAGGCCACTAAGACTTGGGGTGTTTGTTACAGTGGCATTGACCTAACTTATCCTTACTAATTAAATGAATTGGGCATTTATCCTTCCACTCCATGCCGTTATATATATTTTTAATCACATCTATAATATCCATAAACAACGTATTACATTGTTTTGGTTTTTAAAAGTACACGCATGGTGGGGCGCCTGGGTGACACAGTGGGTTAAGCATCTGCTTTCGGCTCAGGTCATGATCTCAAGGTCCTGGGATCGAGCCCCACGTTGGGCTCCCTGCTCAGCAGGGTGTCTGCTTCTCCCTCTCCCTCTGCTTCTCCCCCTGCTCGTGCTCTCTCTCAAATAAATAAATAAAATCTTAAAAAAAAAAAGTGCAGTCATGGCTTCATGCTGTATGTATTATTCCGCAACCTGGTTCTTTCACCCAACATTGTCTCTGGAGGTCTCCCCACGCTACTTTATATATCTCTAGCTCACTGCTGCGAGTTTTGAAGAGTATCCTATCGCACAACACTATTTACTTATCCTTTCCCCCCTCCGGATGGACATTCACAGCAGGGCCAATTTTTCATGATTACAAATAGTGCTTCAGTGAATGTCCTTGGACTTATCTCCAGGTACAAATGTGTGAGAGTTTCTCTAGGATATATTCCAAGAAATGGAGTTTATCACGGGGGAGGGTGTGCTCATTTTCAACTTCACCAATTGCCAAGTTGCTCTCCAAAGTGATTACAGCAACAATACTTAGTAAAATTTTCCTTCTTTTTTCTTTTCCCAACCACCTTCCCCACGCATTACAACTGACTCCCCACTTTTCTCCATAACCACTCCTGGACTCTCAACCCTCCGCCATGGAAACTCTCCTCCAGCCCATACCCCCCACTCCAGCTCCTACAAAAGCCCAAGAACTGGTCTCGCAAGGCCCGAGTGAGGATAAGGGAGGAAATAATTCAAGCAGAGCAGAGACCTCTGCAGCACAAGGGTGTGGGGGAGGATGAGAGAACTTCTGGAAACAGCATAAGATCATCATTCATGTAGAGTCAGACGGATAGTGCCAGGTGACATGTAACAGGTGTTCTCAGACCACAGCAGGCCACTATTTCTTCCCAGTGGGTCAGGGAAGGACCCTTGGACAGTTTCCTGAGATAGTGTTGGAATAAAGGGCAGTAAGACCTGTAAAATTCAAACTTGTGGCTGGGTGGTAGACCCTCAGGGGCCCTCCACCCAGCCTCAGAGGGAGGCTAACTGCTGACACCCTCCTCACAGGTGGGCAACAGGGAGTTAGGAAATCTTGCTTAAAAGTGTCAACAATTTGATCAGTAATTCAGTGTTATTTATTTATTTATTTATTTGACAGCGAGAGAGGGAACACAAGCAGGGGGAGTGGGAGAGGGAGAAGCAGGCCTCCTGCTGAGCAGGGAGCCCGATGTGGGACTTGATCCCAGGACCCTGGGAACATGACCCGAGCTGAAGGCAGACGCCCAACGACTGAGCCACCCAGGCGCCCCTTCAGTGTTCTTTTTTTAATCTCCAAGTCTTGATGCTTCAAATCTTTTAAAAACCATATAGTCAATAATTTAATTTTCTTAAAAGATTTTATTTATTTGAGAGAGAGAGAGAGACAGCACAAGCAGGGGGAGGGGCAGAGGGACAGGGAGAAGCAGACTCCCCACTATGCATGTGGGGCTCGATCCCAGGACACTGGGACCATGACCCGAGCCGAAGGCAGACGCTTAACACACTGAGCCACCCAGGTGCCCCAATAATTTAATTTTTTGAGTAATCATTAGAGTGTGAATGCCAACAATTTTTTTTTGTTTTCTAAATCATGAAGAAAATCTACCTTTTGAAAAAGCACAATGTCAACACTATTTTTTTATAATTTTTTATTTTTATTTTTTAAAGCTTTTATTTATTTATTTGACAGAGAGAGACACAGCAAGAGAGGGAACACAAGCAGGGGGAGCGGGAGAGGGAGAAGCAGGCTCTCCGCGGAGCACGGAGCCCGATGTGGGACTCAATCCCAGGACCCTGGGACCATGACCTGAGCCGAAGGCAGATGCTTAACAATGGAGCCACCCAGGCACCCTATTTTTTTAATAATTTTTTAAAGATTTTATTTATTTATTTGAGAGAGGGAAAGTGAGTGAGAGAAAGCATGAGCGGGGAGAGAGGCAGACTCCCCGCTGAGCAGGGAGCCCCATGCAACTGGATTCCAGGCCCCTGGGATCATGATTTGAGCTAAAGGCAGATGCTTAACTGACTGAACCACCCAGGAGCCCCATCAACACTTTTTTTTTTTAAAGATTTTATTTATTTATTTGAGAAAGAGAGAGAGAGAGAGAGAGAGAGAGAACATGAGAGGGGAGAGAGTCAGAGGGAGAAGCAGACTCCCCACTGAGCAGGGAGCCCAATGTGGGACTCGATCCTAGGACTCCAGGATCATGACCTGAGCTGAAGGCAGTTGCTCAACCAAGTGAGCCACCCAGGCGCCCCGCCCCATCAACACTTTAATTCCCTTCAGAATATAAAGGATCAGTGCTGTGTTGCCTTCTCCTTAATCACAAGGTGTCAATAATTTTGTTCTCATTTAAAACTAATTAACATGTCAATAATTTTTTTAATCTTAAAAGAGTCAACAATTCCATTTTCCATTCCTTTTTCATTAACATTCATATTGGCTGCATTTTACGAACTTCCCCTTTGGGAGATTTTAAACCACCACCCACATCATTCCCTCATCTCTCACACAGCTATTGCTATCTTCTTGGTATGCCTCCTTCCACTTCCTTTTCTTTACGTTCAGAAAACCCATCAACAGTTAGATCAATGGGCATAGAGAGCAGCTATGGGTATTCTGTGGCAGGCATGGACAGAGGAAAATGACCCCAACTTGGGCCAGGCCCTTGATGATCTGGGAATCTGGCTGGGAATCTGATAGGTACACCCAAGCAGGGGTGGAGGCTTGACTTGGTATTCTAATAAGGCCTAGAGTGATGTGGGGCCTAAGAAGCTGGAGTCACTTTGGAATGGGAAGATTTGAGCTCTAGATGGCCCTTACATCCAGACGATTGAGGCATCAAGCGATTCCTATCAAATGTGACTCTGTCACACCTTGTTTTGTCAATGAACACCAAAGGCATAGTTCTGAGAAACTGTTTGAGATCATGTCAGTGAGATGAAAAATTCCACTCTTGTCCAGTGGGTCAGAGCCAGATTTGGATTACCAAGCCAGATGCAGAGTTTCCAATGAAAGGTTTTTGGACACGACAGTCCATATTTATCTTAACTTTGTGGTATCCAAGGATACAGGACAATGAGTCTACTTCTCATCTCAAACTAGATGCTAACCCCTTTCTACAGGGCCAGGTTTGCCTTGAGCCTATCAACACTGCTTCATTTCAATTTCACCTAAATTCCAATCTTCCCTCAAATCCTACAGTAACCCTGTTTCTTCCTTTATTTCATGAGACACCCATGGTTTCTCTGGGTGCTTCCTACATCAAGTTAATAATCCTAACTTTGTTAAACTACACCTGTGTCCCTCATGGTCTTTACCAGGTGGGTATTATCATGAAATTCAAGCCTTCTTTGTTAATTCATTCACTCATTGATTCATTCGATAAATGTCTATCCAGCCTATGCTCAGTTTTAGTTGCCAGAGACATGGTGATGGGATAATCAAGGTCTTTGGCCCTGTGGCCACTGCTCTGAGTGAGTGAGATAGAAAATAAACAGATAATAACAATACAGAGTAACAGGCTACAAAGGGACTGCATGGAAGCCTTTAGAAGGAGGTGGGGGACAAGAGTAAAGGCTGCTCGAGAGAGGCTCCATCTGAACTGGAACCTGGATGAACATATGTTAGGAAAGGGCACCACAAGCAGAGATCACCAAAGAGGTGAAGACGAACTTCTTGGGTTTGCAAAATAACTAGAAGGCCAGTGTGCCTGGAGCAGAGTGAGTGAATAAGAGGGTGGGGAAAGATGAGGAATGTGGGGCAAAGCACAAAGCTTACATTTTTATCCTGAATGATATGATAACCTTACACAGAGCCACAACATAAATACTTTTCATATAAATTTATAAACCTTTAAATTTGGAGCTGCTCTGGGACCTAAAGCACTGCCCTGTCTCCCAACCCCACCCCACCCCAGCAGTCTTCTGAAGCATTCCTGAGGAACCTAAGAATTGGATGGGGGTGGGGCGAATGCAACTAGAAGTCCCTAATGTAGTCCAACCCTCTCACTTTACAGATGGGGAAACCAAGGCTGAGAGGAGGCGAAAGGTGGAAACTGCCCTGCAAGAGTGAGCGCGAGAAGGACCACAGTCACTAGTGGAGGTAGGACTAAGGGCACCGCAAGGAGCTTTGGTTATCCAACCATCAGCTGGAGTATCTGCCAATCTAGAGGTTTACTGACCGGCAGTGGCAGTGTAGACAAAAGGCACATCTTCTCTTCCCCAGGGACATTGGCTGGGGGTGAGGTGGGGTGGAGTGGTGGGTGTGGGAGGTTAGGGTGGAGGGTAGGGAGGGTTGGGACAACCCAGCAGGGGTCTTTGGAAGTGCCCCTCTTAATTCCTTAGCCTGTCCCATTTAGATAGGGCCAATGGGTGGAGAGACAGCTGGGCCACCTGAACGCCTTTCCCTAGGCCAAGTCCCTTCCCCTGCAGTGTTATGAGCAAGGACATAGAAGGGCTGCCTCGGTTAGCATCTTTGCACTTCCTCTCACAGACTGTGCTATTTTAACATGTGTGCTCCTGACTCAAATCCAAGCTAAACCCAGCCTCAACCAGCAAAGCGTGACTTCAAATCTTCAGTTCTTAACCATCAGCGATTGGAAAGTCTTGGGGAAAAGCACACAGGGCTAAGATTGAGCCTTCCATACACAGGACAGACAGTCTGTCAAACCCACGTGGACACATGCCCACTTCCATCTGGGTACACCGAGGCAGGGATACTTTAAATAGACCGTGCCCACTGCCTCCCATGGAGTGATTCCACGGGGCGCCACACAGGACCACTGTTTCCCAACAGCAGCCACCCAGCCCTCTATTCTGGTTTCTCTCCTCTGGTGCAAAGGCTCAAGGGTGTAACCTCAGGGTGGGGCGCTGAGTCAGCAGCGGGCGCGCTCCTGGAGCGTCTCAATTCCCGCTTCGACCTCTTTCCACTTTGCAGCTGGGCAAACTGCGGCTTAAAAAAAAATCAGCGAACTTCCCCGAAGCGGAGAAGCTACCTAGGCGGTACCAACAGCTCCGCACGGTAGAAAGAACTGAGGACTGAGGAAGGCCCAAAGCCCACCACGGGTTAAAACCACGAAGCTGCGAAGAACCGCCAAGGCCTAGAGAGGCCCCGCCCCACTCCACCCTGTTTCCCCCTTCACTTCCAACTTCCGGGCGGGGCGCCACTTCCGGTTCCGGCGGCGGGCTACAAAGCTCTGCGCCGGATAGTTGGTTTCCTTTTTTCGGAGTTGGTTTGAGGCTTCGAGTCGGCTCGCGAGGCGCCCCCGCCCCGTTCCCTCCACCCTCCGAGGTGGCAGCTGCGCAGGTGAACACCCCCTCCCTCCTTCCCTCCATCCCTTCCAACCGCCTCTCTTTTCCCGGCGCACGATCTGTGGGAGCGGGGCCCCGCGGCGGCGGTGGCGGTGGCGGCCGCCCTCGTAGTGGAGAAGCCCTACACGGGGACTCTGCGGGCCGCTCGGGCTGGCGTGGCCTTGGATTTCGCTTCAGCCCGGGAGGAGGACGTCCTGGCCTGGAGCCTCAGAAGCCTTTTTCCGGTCCGACCTAGGCCCTCGGAGCCGCGCCCATATGGTGGGAGGAGCCCGGCTCAGTTCGCCGCCTAGACGCCGGGAATTTTCTACCCAGCTGGGTGCTCCCACCACCTCCTGGTCTTGTGACCTTGGGCAAATCCCCTTTCGTCAAGCCTTAGTTTGTTTGTGAATGGAAATGACAGTAACTGTCCTACTGCGTTATCGGGAGGATTGGGTGAGGGAAAGCTTCCGCGGAGCGTCTGGCGTGTACAACTGAAAAAATAGCATCGGCTGCTGCTGTTGTTAATAAGACAGCTGGGGCGGTAGAGAGTCGTATTGAAAGTTTTAACTAGAGTGTCTGAGAGGATCACATAGAAGAGTGGAAAACGCTCAGCACAGTGTCAGCTAGGAAGTAAGTGCTCAGTAAGTCGGCATTATTAATGGATGAGGGTAAGCATTGTGCCTGGTCATTGGTCTTCTAAAACTGTTAGGATTTATACACTGGGCGAATCGTGGAGTTGGTCCATCTTTCAGATCCAGTCTTGAGAACTGGCCTCCTGACAATTGAGACTATTAGAAGTCGGGGTTGTAAAGACCTCGGGCTAGGAGCTAGAAGAATTAATAAAAGGGTGTTTTCCTAAGTGTGTTAGGGGCTTTTCACCCAGAAAGGTTTTGGTCAGGAGGAGAATGTTTGCTTCCTCTTGAATTAGGAAAGTAATACATAGTTGTAGTTAAAAAGAAAGCAATATAGAAAGATGGAATGAAAAATGTTTCTTCTGTCCCTGCCCCTCAAAAGTAAATACAATTGAAGGTAGTGTTTGTGGATAGATCTGGTCATACATGTTTGTGTATGTATTTTAATTTCCCCAGGTGGGATCATATTACACATAGTGATCTGCCACTTAGGTGGTGATGTGTTATGGACGTCTGTATCAGCGCTCACAGGCTGAGTTCATGCTTCATAAGGCTGCACTTAATTCCGCTGAATGGCTGACAATACTTTAATTATTTCCCTGTTGATGGTCACTTAGGTTGTTCCCAGGATTTTGCTTTCTCACTTTCATCCAGCCTTTCCTTGACTAAATATTTCCTTTTTCTCCAAGGCACCCCTGAGTTAGGGGATATTTTGCTTTGGGCTTCATCACTCTAGTGACAGCTTACTTTTGGGGAAGAGTACATGCTGTTGATTGAGCAAAAACCCAGATAATATGAGAAGAATAAGTGTATTCCAAGAATACCCAAATTGCAGGGTCTGGAATCAATTCAAGATTTCTAGAAAATGGGTCATGAAACATTGAAGAGGTGACTAGGAGCTGAGTACTAGTTAATGCAAGGTAGCTGGTCAGTGTTGGTGATTGTTGGCCTCTGTCATTTGTTACCCAGGAAACAGATTTGAGACAGTCTCTGAGGTGGGAGGGATTTTATTTTTTTTTTATTTATTTTTTTTAAACAATCTTTTTCTTTTTTTTAATTTTTTTTTAAGATTTTATTTATTTATTTGAGAGAGAGAGAATGAGAGATAGAGAGCACGAGAGGGAAGAGGGTCAGAGGGAGAAGCAGACTCCCTGCTGAGCAAGGAGCCCGATGTGGGACTCGATTCCGGGACTCCAGGATCATGACCCGAGCCGAAGGCAGTCGCTTAACCAACTGAGCCACCCAGGCGCCCGAGGTGGGAGGGATTTTAAATGTCAACACTACTGCTTTATGGACTAGGGAGGAATTTAGTTCTTGGGGGAGGGGGTTTGTCAATGAAAAAAAGAGATGGTCTTTGGAAACTGACCACATCATAGTGGTTGTACTCTTTGATTGGACATACCCTGAGGTGGAAATTAATTTAGTCATTTCTGACTGTCACTTGAAGTCTCTCTGTCTCTCTCTTTTTTAATAACATAGATTGTGGTTTTCCTATATGTAACCTTTCTCTTGGACTGGGGCCCTAACCCAAATGAAGCAAAGCCTTTTTTTTCTGGCATTTTACAGGTATTTAGTGTGCCCCTCCTCCTCTTCCTCACTACAGCTGGTTTGCTAATCCTAGAGCTGACAAGCATCCAGAGTTGGACGTGTATGCTACTAGGATTCTGACTAGTTCAGTTTCCCGTATACTGATAGAGGAACTTAGAGATTTTATTTATTTGGGAGAGGGAGAGAGAGCACGCGTGCACGCACATACCTGCGAGCAAGGGGAGGGGTGGGGGGGGCTCCCGCAGACTCCATGCTGAGCGTGGAGCTCATGACCTGCAGCTGAAATCAAGAGTCAGACCTCAACCAGCTGAGCCACCCAGGCGGCCCTGATTAGACTGATTAGAGGAACTTAGGATCTTGATCTTAACATAGAGGCTTTTCTATTCTTTTTTGTGAAGAGGGGGTTTAGGTTTAACCCTGATGGTAGCTCATAAGTACTTTTTATTTTAATTATTTTTAAAGATTTTATTTATTTGAGTGAGCAAGGGAGCAGGAGCAATAGGTGGGGGGAGGGGAAGAGGGAGAAGCAGGATCCCTGCTGAGCAGGGAGCCTGACCTGGGGCTCGATCCCAGGACCCTGAGATCATGACCTGAGCCCAAGGCAGATGCTTAACTGACTGAGCCACCCAGGGGCACCCCCTAAAGTACTTTGTAACACTTGTTATTCTTTCATCATGAAAGAGATGGGGTTAGAAAAGACAGTAGATGTCAATGAACAGACCTTTATCTCTTAAATTTTAGTACTTCCTCATAACTTGCTTTTGGATATACACAACTCCATAAAAGACATTGGAGGAAGCAAACACCTGTGATTTTAAAGATTTCCCATCATGTGCATACATAGTTTTTTGTTTTAACATAATGTAAAATACTTTGCAATGCAGGGAAGATGGATGAAAGATTCTCTAGAAGATTCTCTGGTTAGCGAGGCCAGCGTTCTTCATTCTTTCTACTTTGAGAGTCTACATTCTTCATTTTGGTAAACTGCTGACCCATTTTCTCAATTGTGTCAATTGATCCAGAGGAAACAAAAATAGAATTTCTAATAGCTTTATTAAGAAACCCTGTTAAGACTGGAATGCTGATGGAACTTGGGTCTGGATCAGATCCATGAGGTCAAGGTGGTTTTAACAGTCTCTGGTCTGTTTCTGCTGAGCCTGTCTTTTCTCTGTGTTTAGGAGTCTGCAGCCTCCTTTTCCAGAGTTCCAGAATGGAGACTGAAGGGTACCTAGAAACACAAAGAAATAGAGAAGTCCAGAATGATAAAATGAGGCCACCGTCAAATGAGATGATGGCTGAGGAGCCAGAAGTTGTCCTAATATCGGCTCCCCAGGTCCAGGCTCCACGAGAGCCTTCTGGGCTTCCAGCAGAGAGCCTCGATGAAGATTCTCTTGAAGACCTTGAGACCATGCCACGAAGGAATCCTCCTAACGCGGCAGCCTCCAGGCAGAGGTTCCGGAAATTCCGCTATGAGGATGCAGCTGGTCCCAGGGATGTCCTGAGACATCTCCAGGAGCTTGCTGGACAGTGGCTGAGACCCGATATTCACACAAAGGAGCAGATTGTGGAGATGCTGGTGCAGGAGCAGTTCCAGGCCGTCCTGCCGGAGGAGCTGAGAGCTCGGGCCCAGAGATGTCAGCCTGGGGTCAGAATCACTGGCTAAGTCCTGTCACAGGGTTCTTGCTCAGCCTACATGTGAGAAGTAACCAAACGTTCTCTTTGTTGCAAGAGCCAACAACGGTCATGGGGAAATGTGAACCTCGGGTTTTTTTTTTAGCTTGCCTTTAACTAGTTGTAATAAGAATCCATCAGAACCCATGTTTGGACCTCTCTCTGGCTGAGGCAGCTCTAATTCTGGGACTGAGCTCCAGAAAGAGCTTCTGTTAGGACCTTCGTGTTAGGACAATCAGCCTGTTGCTTGTTTTTGCTCTGCTGAATGCCTCCTTTTTTGCACTTTCTGACATGCTTTAATATATTGTTATGTATCCAAAGAGGTAATTGCTTCAACTTTCAGAATTCTTGATTCTTGCGGTGGTGGCATGAATGGAAGCTTCTGTAACCCCACCGGTAACTCAGATGTCCTTGAAATATTAAAGTTTGGTCCTTAATCACAATGTCCTGTGGTGATTTACCTTTTTAGCTTTTACTCAGCATTTGAGAAAGTTGAGATGATTATCAGGAGTAGACGTGAGCTAGAGATAAGATGGGAACAGGCCGGGCCTTTGTGTGCGGTCAGAATTTAAATTCAAACCTGAGAAGGGGATAAAACAGGGTCCACAGAGGTAAGTAACTCTTAGATCTGTTTGATTTTTCTTTCCCTGTTTCCATGGCCCTGGGTCCATAGTGTGTTCTCTTGTCTCCCCCGCAAGAGAACTCGCTAAAGCCATTTGACCATTCTCTGCTGCTCTTCCTGAAACAGGTCACTCTGGCTTTCTGTGTGTGGGGACCTGTGCTTTGGGTGACCGCTGAGACAGAGCAGTTGTAGCTGTGGTTGCGCCTGGCAAAGAGCAAACAGCAGCTGCTTTTCCTCAGCGTGGCCCAGTCTCGAGGAACCATTCTGCCTCTGTGGCCTGGCTCTTGGATTTGTGCATCTGCTTCTGTAACCATATGCTGCCAATTCAGAAACTAATCTTTGGGAGAGGGATTGGTTAGCTCCAAGCTGGAACTCCTGTTTATTCTGCTGGTGTGTTAATACTTCCTGTGCCTTCGGAACTGGTCTAGATGCTAGGATACAAATACAAAACCCAGTATAAAGGAGGAGTGTATAGTTTTTGAAGAGAGAGGAAGATGTTGAGTTCTATGGGTACCATCACCAGTAAAACTAGTCTTCCTTTTGGTATCTGATTTTGAGATAGCACTAAGAAAACACATACTTTTTTTTTTTTTAAAGATTTTATTTGACAGAGACAGTGAGAGCAGGAATACAAGCAGGGGGAGTGGGGGAGGGAGAAGCAGGCTTCCCGCGGAGCAGGGAGCCCGATGTGGGACTCGATCCCAGGACCCTGGGATCATGACCTGAGCCGAAGGCAGACGCTTAACGACTGAGCCACCCAGGCGCCCAGAAAACGCATACATCTTAAGATTTTATTTATTTGAGAGAAAACACGAGCAGGGGTAGGGGCAGTGGGAGAGGGAGAGGGACAAGCAGACCTCCCCACTGCTGAGTACAGAGCCTGATGTGAGGCTCAATCCCAGGACCCTGAGATAATGACCTGAGCTAACGTCAGACGTTTAATGGAGCCACCCAGGCACCCCAAAAACACAGTTCCTATTAAAAAAACAATACATTAAACGCAGAGGAGAGAGGAAATAGCCAAGTTAGGTGAGATTTTAATTGAACTTGAGTGGGAGATCACTGGACAGAATCCTACCTTGAGTGGAAGTGGGAATGCTTGGGGAATAGCAAACATACGGAAGGGTGAAGTGTGCGCCCTTTCTTAACTAGGTTAAACTTTTTAAAACCTTTTATTTTTTAAAGATTTTATTTTATTTATTTGACAGCACAAGCAGGGAGAGGGAGAGGGAGAAGCAGGCTCCCCGTTGAGCAAGGAGCCTGACGTGGACTGGATCCCAGGGCCTTGGGATCATGACCTGAGCTGAAGGCAGATGCTTAAGCGTCTGAGCCACCCAGGCACACCTAAAACCATTTTATTTTAAAGATTTTATTTTTTATGAAGTCATCCCTACAGACCCCATGGGGGCCTCAACCTCACAACCCTGAGATCAAGAGTCATAGTCTGACTGAGCCATCCAGGTGCCCCATAGGTGAAGATTTTCTATTCCTAACTCTGAGAGTAAAATTTAACAGTGGCAAAGGAGTTAGTGACCGTGGGAGGGTCAGAGTATCTCTAATACTTCTGTTTGTTCAGAGCATTATGAAGGTATTTCCTTTAGTCTGCAAAGATCAGGAACTCCTGGTGTTAAGAATTTCCTGACCTGTACCAGTTTCTTAGCTGCTTCGATGATCTGGAATATAGTGTGCAAGTAAAGGAGCCAACTTTCCAGGTGGACCCGAAAGTTAACCACCTTAGGGATTTTATGGTTTGATAACGGAGGTGTCCTGAGTTGAGTGAACTTAGCACAGATTTTCTCAACATGGGCAATTTGGAGCCAGAGAATACTCTTTCATGGAGGCTTGTCTTGTGCATTATAGGATGTTTAGCAGCATCCCTAGTCTCTCCTCACCAGATTCCAGTAGCACCCTACTGATGAGACAACCAAAAATGTCTCCCGACATTGCCAAACATTCCTTGGGGGCAAATTAGCCTTTAGTTGAGAACTACTGATTTAGAGTTCATCGGAGATATGCCACAGATTACCTTTGGATCCCTGGTCTCTTAATGTTGAGTTCAGAAAGCTATAGGAAAAGTGGTATAAGTTGGGCTTCATACTGGAGTCTCTGGCTGGATCAGTTGGTAGAGCGTGTGACTTAATCTCAGGGTCATGACTTCAAGCCACATTTTGGGCATGGAGCCTACTTAAAATGTTAAAAAATTGGGTTTCAGGGCGCCTGGGTGGCTCAGTTGGTTAAGCGACTGCCTTCAGCTCAGGTCATGATCCTGGAGTCCCTGGATCGAGACCTGCATCGGGCTCCCTGCTGAGCAGGGAGTCTGCTTCTCCCTCTGACCCTCCCCCCTCTCATATGGCCTTTCTCTCTCTCTCTCTCTCTCATTCTCTCTCTTTCAAATGAATAAATAAATCTTTAAAAAAAATTGGGTTTCATATTCCCTGTATGTGTCTGGGTAATGTCACCAACTCTGGCAAATCTTAAGTTCTTTGATACAAAGATTAAAATTACCCCTCCAACTCCAGCCATTCTATTGAGATGGTTTACCGTGTGCTAGGATAGATGCATTCATGATTCATTTAATCCTTATTGTCATCTGGCTTTACCTATTCATATAAATACACCTGCTTTACAGATAAGAAAACTGAGGTTCACCAGTTACACAAGATGACCAGGAAAATAGTGGAGCTGGGATCTAAGCCTGGGATTTCTTTCCCCCTGGTCTTGGGCTTTTTCTATTATGTCTGGAAGTAGGAATTTAACAAGCGTCTCTTGAGAATCTCCTGCATGCAAGATGTTTCTTCTTTTGCTTTTCCTTTTATCTTCATCTTACAATTTTTTTTAAAGATTTTGAGAGCTCTCCAGAGAGCACAAGCAGGAGGAGGGGCAGAGGGAGAAGCAGACTCCCAGCTGAGCAGGGACCCTGATGTGGGGCCCCATCCTAGGACCCTGGGATCATGACCTGAGCCTTATCTTACAATTTAGAATAACATTTCTTAGCTTCATTTGATAGAGAAAAAATATGAAAACAAAAATGTCCCATAATTTCACTTCTAGGGAACTCCCATTGACATTTTTCGAAGCAAAAGATATATTTGCATGTGGATAGAAATATCCAACAGTATAGAAGGGAATAAAAGGAACATTTATTTTTTAAAAAGATTTTATTTATTCAACAGAGAGAGCGAGAGAGTACAAGCAGGGGGAGAGGGAGAAGCAGGCTTCCCACTGAGCAGGGAGCCTGATGTGGGGCTCAATCCCAGGACCCTGGGATCAGGACCTGAGCCGAAGGCAGATGCCAAACTATCTGAGCCACCAAGGCGCCCCGGAATAAAAGGAAAATTTAAAGACTCTCTTCCCATTAATAGTCTGTTACATATCTTTCTAGAAAACACGAATTACACAGATGTAAGCACATACATGTGTGTGCACACACATTTATCCCTTTTTTATTTACACAAAATACATGTATGTTTAGGTTATATGTTTTTCTTGCCCAGTAAGTCTTGGGGTCTGTTGCTGTCAACATACAGAGATTTGCTTTATTAAAAAAAATTTTTTTTAAGCAGCTGCAGAGTAGTTCCTTATATGGCTAATACCTAGCCTTATACTTTCAGTAACAAACACAAGGGAGAGGATTTAGGTATGGGGTCAAACCTCCAAAGCATAAGAGGTTTAGAGAGGTAAGTGACAGAGCCACGACTCAACCTCTCAACCTCCACATCCTGAAACCAGAACTGGTACAATTCACAGTTGCCCAGCACGGTCTCCTGGCAACCCTATGGTCCCAGCTCTTTCCCATGGAAGTGAATTTACATATGAGGTTCCTTGCCCCAGACAAACCCAGGAAGAGGTGAGGCTGGAGTCCATCTCCATTTCATCTGGCTCCAGCCCCATGCCCTTGCCCTGAGGTCATACCACCTGGGTATCAAATAGCAGACCAAGTCCAGAGTTTCAAGGGCTCCGGGGATTTGAGAGGACAGTAATTCCTTATCTCTGTTGACACCTCCCGAGAGGATTCCTGTGCTTTCTCTTTGCAGTCGGCACGACCCAGCTACCACGAATGTTTGTCATTTCTTGAGTCCATCTAGAGCCTAGTTCTAAAGAACCCTAAACGCTTTTAATTCTGTGAGACAGAGGAGGAGGGAAATGCAGAACAGCCCGAGGGAAGTCCTTCTCAACTGTCCCGTGTTGGATTTTCCTTTTGTGATTATTTTGACCCCCAAGTTCTGCAAAAGAATAATCTCATCTAGTTTTTGAAAAATGCGCCTGCCAGATGGCTGCTGGTGAAAACCAGTGTTGGGACCACAAGGTAATAGGAGATTCCTAGCAACTGGCTGGTGCCATGGAAAAATCTGTCATCTATTGGACAGCTACTCCCTGAGCAGTGAGTGGGTGCCAGGGCCTGGCTGCCGGGGAGGAGGCCAGCTCAGCGGGGTGTGGGGGCCATGAGGAGTCCACTGTGATGGCGGTGGTGGCTGGAGCACTCAAATGTAACTGGCCCTTCCAGGAGCATCGTGCGTGGTCACTTTTCACAGGCAGCTCAGTGCAATGCTCTTGACAATGGCTTGACTATTTTGCTAAGCATTTTCCACCCACTGTCAGGCATTTATTGGACTTTTCCCCTTGGCCTGGAATGCCTCTCCCCTGTGCCTCCCCCAGTCTTTGCCAGCCTACTCCCACTCATTCTTTATGACGCAAATAGGCATGGTCAACCTTCATGAAGCCGCTTTTGATTTGTGCCTCAAATTGGCATCAGAAGCCCCCCTGTGAGCTCCTCTAACACCTTAGCTTTAGTTACAGTCCCTGTTCATTCAGCAAATGTATGTGGTGTCCCCGATATGCCACACCCTGTTCTGGGGATCACTGTGGCACAGCGTCCAGGCTGTGTCCCCCGGCAGATTTTTGAGCTCCATCAAGAGGGAACCTCTATGTGCTTGGCCTCCAACGCAGGGCCTGCCTGTGGTGGATCCTCAAGGAACAGTTGGATTTTTGTAGGAGACACCCGATCGCTGCCTGGTTGAAGCCTCTTCCTTCTAGCAAACACAAACAAGTAGAATTCACGGGAGACAATGGGAGGAGGCATGTGGGAGGGCTGGGGATGGAGGTAAACAAAACAAAAAAAAAAGGAAAGGCTTCACTCAGGTGGCTGGCTTCCCTCTCTATTCTGTACCCGACCTTGCAATGAGGTGAAGCTAACTGCCCTTGGCTGGCTGTGCTTGAAAACTCAAGGGGCCCCTGGGTGCCTAGCAACAACCTGACTGCCCAGAATGGTGATTTAGAAGCTGGGTGTGTCTCGGGCAGGAAGCCACCCACACCACCAAAACGGCCAGGGCCTCCCCCTCACTTCCTCTGAGCCCAAACTCCGCCTCCCAAGTGGGGCCTGTCTTAGCACAAATTGGAGGTTCTGGCAAAGATAACTCCAGTGGTGATGAAGTGTGTGATCTCAGACCAAGTCGTGTCACCTCCCTGAGCTTCAGCTCCTACACCTGTCTTGTTCCTGTCTTATTCCCATCGAGGGTCACCCTCTCGCAGCACCGGAAGCACAGAAACATCCAGTAGATGCTAATGTAGCTGAATCTGCCCAGTTAGGGGAAGATTCAGTTAGTGATTCTTTCTCAGATGACCCTTTGATCTTGTTCTTTTCTTCCGAGCCCCTCTCTTGAACTCTCCATCTTCCCATTTCTAATTTCTGCACATTAAATCCTGTTCTTAGCTTCTCATTTCTTCCATCCCGTTTCTCTGCTTTTTTCTTTTTAAGATCTTATTTTTTTTTCTACACCCAACGTGGAGCTCGAACTCACAACCCCGAGATCAAGAGTGGCACGTTCCACTGACTGAGCCAGCCAGCTGCCCCTCTTTGCTTTTCTTATCCTCAGCCATTAAAGCTCACGATCAAGACTCACAAATATTCTACAGCTCTTTAAAAATCACAAGTGTTTTGGTTTTTAGGCCAATACTATTGCTAAGGTGACCTTTAATTTTTTTAAATTTAAGTATAACATGCATCTTGGAAATTGTATGACTGGATGAATTTGTACAAAGTGAGCATATCCCCGTAACCATGGTCCAGATGAAGGTACAGAGTAGCCAGCGTCCCAGAAGTCTCCCTCAGGCCCTTTCCTAGTCTTCAATCTCCTAAAAGGTAAGCTATTGTGATTTCTACTGCCATAGAGTAGTGTTGCCTGTTTCCGAACCAAATGGAATCACACCACGTATACCCTCTCGTGTTTGTTTTCTTGTGTTCAACATTGTGTCGATGAGATTCATCTACCTCTTGAGCCTCCTGCTTTTCCATGCCTGTGTACCTGGACATGCCTGTTCTTTCTGCCAGTGGTCAGCACGTGCCACCCTGGCCTGGCCAGCCTGTGCTGGTTCTCTAGATTTAGATCAGACCTCACTCCTTTGGGAAACCTTTCCTTATCCGCTCTGGGTTTGAATTTCAGCTCTTCCACCTGCCAGCTATATGACTTTAGGCAAGTGGTACTAACCTCTTCATGCCTCATTTTTGTTGAAGGCAATAATTTCTATGTTCCAGAATTCTTGTGAATTTCAAGTGAGATAATACACATTAAATACTTAGAACAATGCTGGAGCATAGGAAGTACTTAGTAAACATTAACTCTTTTTTTTTTTAAAGATTTTATTTATTTATTTGATAGGTAGAGACATAGGTGAGAGAGGGAACACAAGTAGGGGGAGTGGGAGAGGGAGAAGCAGGCTTCCCGCCGAGCAGGGAGCCCGATGTGGGGCTCCATCCCTGAACCCTGAGACCATGACCTGAGCCAAAGGCAGATGCTTAATGACTGAGCCACCCGGATGCCCCAAACATTAAGTATAACTCTTATGAAGAGTCTGCTTTTCTTTGATCCTCCTAGATACTTGTACAAACCCTTGTCCTAGCACTTGTTTTGATTATTGTTTGTCTCACCATGAGACCTTAGCTCCTTGAGTAGAGATTATGTCTTCATTCATTGTATTTCTTCAACAGGTAATTATTAAGTATATACTACATTTACATTCTAGCACTGAGGGTACAGTGGTGAAAGAAGCCCTTGAATTTACTGAATCTGGGGAGAGACAGATAGTAAGAATACTAAAAGGGTGAGATCATTCTGGAGAGTGATAAGGCTATGAAAGAAAGCAAGCAGCGTGCCCTGGTAGTGGGTTGGAACTGCTACTCTAAGCTGGGTGGGGAGGAAGTCTTCTTAAAGAGTTGCTATTTGGGCAAAGACATGCAGGACGAAAAGGAGCAGGCTCACGCAGAGCAGGAGCCCTCAGGGCAGCAAGTGCAAAGGCCCTGAGGCAGGCACAGTAAGCTCAGTTCTGTCTGAGGAATGACAAAGAAGGCAGAATGGCTGGAGTCCAGTGAGTGAATGCATAGTTCTGAGGACATTAGAGAGGTGGACAAGAGCCAGGAGAAGCCATTGAAGAGGTTCATCAGGAGGATCTCAGTTATCTTTGCATCTGAGGTGCCTAGCACCTAATGCACTCACTAACTTTTGAATATGGGTCACAACGCGCCCATGACCAATTGGTTCACATGAACGAGCCTCAGATCATTTTCAAATTAAAACTTCATCACCGTACCATGTGCCTCTGGGTTCTTACCAAAACCTACCAGTGCAGATGGAGTTGCTCAGTCATTTCTAGACTTTCCCCTCCCCTGTCCTATCTCATGCACCCTTCTTCAGTGACCCAGATTGTCTCCACCAGAGATCGTAACAGAGATGAAGGAGGCAAGCCTGGGCCAGTTAGAGAAAAGGCAGGTAGAAAACAGGTTTGGTCAGTTCCTCTCCCTTCTCTGGCTCCAAGAAGGGTCCAGGTCCCTGGACAAGCATAATGATGTGGCACAAAGTGGAGGAGGGAGACAGCAGCAGGAGGGGCTCAGAGGGACGAGGTCTCTGAGTTGTAGCTGATGGAGCAGAGCTGCAGCTACAGCAGTCCTAGCCCCTTACGGTGTGACAGGCCAGATTGGGAGCATATCTGGAGTCCTAGCAGCAGAGTGGGGCTACTGGCATGGCCTGAGCCATGACCATGACCAGCCAGATGAGGGGAAGACCTAGCTGGTAAATCAGGAGGGAAGGGTAGGCTTGCCTCTTAGCGATAGGAATTTACACAACAGCAACCCTTTAGTTACAACAGTGAGACTATTTTTGTTTATTTCCAACCTTTATTTTTGTGAAATATTACACATGAAGAAAAGCACATAAAACAAATATATAGTACAACAAATGATTATAAAGCAGACGTCCATGTAATCATCACCGAGGTCATGAAGTAAACCACTGCCAATACCCGCCCCTCATCTCTTCCAGATTACAAACTCCTTTAGAGGCTACCGGCAACCAGATTTTTATAATAATCACTTCCTTGCTTTTCTTTATAGTTTTATTGCCTATGAATCACACAGAGAGTCTTTTTTTTTTTCACACGGAAAGTCTTGAATTGGAACTTTCTCATGTAAATCCTATGACTGAAGACCACAAAGGAGAGCCTCTTTAATGTGGATCCTCATCTTCTTGAGTAAATCTTGGCAGGCTCTGGGGAAATGGTGGCGGATTTGCAGTCTTCGGCATTTGGCAGAGAATGCTGTTTTGAGGCTTCTCTCCCTCATAATGTTTAAGGCACCTGAAGAGCACTGTGAGGGGTGCAAAAATGCACCCCAACCTGAGTCCGCCCCTGGGAGCTTACAGTAGGACCGAGAAAGCATGGATAAACATGACAGAACAGGGAGAGGGCCTGAAGAAATCCTCAGGTGGATGCTATGGGAGTTTCAAAGAAACAGAGATTACTTTAGCAGCCAGAAACGGAGCAGGCTTTGTGGAAGAAGTGGCAGTATGCTCATTCATGCATTATTTAGCAAACAGTTTTGAGGGCTGGCAGTGAGCCAGGAAATTAGGTAAAAGGATACAAAAATGAATATGATAAGATCCCTGCCTGCTTATGGCTTAATGGTTTAGTTAGCACAGATACAAATGATTTTAATATAGTATGCTTTAAATACACAGTGTAATAGGAATGATGGGTTGCCTGGGGTTGTCAGGCAAGGCTTAGGAGCTGAGGTCCTCACTAATCCTTGAAGGAGAGAAGAATAGGACTTTGGCAGATAGGGAAGGGAACTGCTGGATCTGCAGAAGCACAGAGGTGGGAAAGAACACAAGGTCAGTGTTGGCAAAAGGTACAGTTTATGGTGGGAAGGAGAGTGGGACTTGATAGGTAGCATGGATGAGCGGGAAAGGTGTTCTAGGCAAGGGGAACAGCATAAGCAGGGACATGGAGGCAAGAAATCATGGTACCTACATGCACGATTCTAGGTAATTCAGTCTTGCTGCAGCACACATATATAAGGTGTGTGATGGAAAGTGTAATGGTTAATTTTAAATGTCAACTTGACTGGACCATAGGGGCCCAGGTACTGGGTTGAACATTATTCTGGGTGTACCTGTCTGTGAGGGTGTTTTGGGATAAGATTAACATTTGAATTGTTTTTGAATCTACATAAAGTAGATTGCACTCCCTAATGTGGTGGGCCTCATCCAAGCAGTAGAAGGCCTGACTAGAACAAAAAAGGCTGACCCTCCGTCGAGTAACAGAGATTTTTCCTGGTTTTTGACTCAAACATTGGCTCTTCCTGGGTCTTGAGCCTGCTGACTGTTGGACTGCCACTGAAACATCAGTTCTTGTCCTCAGGCCTGAGGACTTGAACTGGACCCATACCCTCAGTTCTCTTGAGTCTCAGCTTGTTGACTCACCCTATAGATCTTGGAACCTATCAACCTCTATAATTGTGTGAGTCAATTCCTTTGAATAAATCTTTTTAGATTTAAAAAAATATTTGTCAGAGAGAGAGAGAGAGAGAGCGAGCACAAGCAGGGGGAGCAGCAGGAGAGGGAGAAGCAGGCTCCCCACTGAGCAAGGAGCCTGATGTGGGACTCGATCCCAGGACTCTGGGATCATGACCCAAGCCAAAGGCAGACGCTTAACTGACTGAGCCACCTAGCCATCCCAGAATACATCTTTTTAGATAGATAGATACAAACCAATGCAGATCAGTCTCTCTCTCCCATTCCTTCTCCCCCTCCCCCTGTTCCTCCTGTTGCCTCTGCTCCTCTGGACAACCCTGACCAATACAGAAGGGAAAGGGAAATAACTTTGGAAAGGCAAGCTGGTGCCAGATGACAGAGGACACAGAATGCCTGGCTAAAGGACTTTGACTTTTATTTTGAAGGCAAAGGAAAAAACACTGGGGTTCTTGAGCCCGAAGGTGACTTAATAGGAGCTGAGATCTAGGAAGGCGAAGGTTGTGCTGTATAAAATGAATTAAAACAGAGATTATCAAAGGAAGCCTCTAGAAATGGGACATTAACTTTGCAGGTGTGGTACCTCTGATGCAGAAAGGTTGGGAGCCCCTGGATGTACAAGGGTGCAGGGGCCCAAAGCAGACAGAGGCACAGTGGAACCCGAACCAGGTGGGAACTGGAGGCATCAGTGGCGCTGATGGGACTTGTGAGTAACTGGAAATTTGGAAATTTGGCGGTGGGAATAGGGGCTGGAGGAAGTAGAGATTTGGGAATCATCTAGAAGGTGGTGTCAAGTACCACACTAGGGCACACATGGAGGGGTGGGGTGGCTGAATCTTGCAGTTGCAAGTGACAGGAACCGACTCAACCTGGCTCAGGCAGGAGAGGGAATTTATCAGGTAATGTGACTGAAAACTGAAGTAAGACTAGATCCAAGGGCTGGAACAATGCCGGTGAGCCTTGGTTTGACTGTCTCTTTCTCTCTGCTCTCTTTTTGCCCTCTGTTGTGGTCTCCTTCTCAGGGAATTTCTCTCCTTGCAGTGGGAAGATGGCTGCCAGCAGGGCCATGGTGACATCCAGCCCTCCGCAGAGAGATTCATCAACTGGACAGTTCTGACCAAAGTTCCAGAATTGAATCTCACTGGTTCTCATCAGGTCATATGCCCATCGCCGAAATGCTGCTATAATTCTCTGACTGGCTAAGCCTGGGTCACGTGTCTGTCCCTGAACCTAGGGGTGGAGCCATCTCCTCTAGAGCCCCAGGGATTGAGAATTGGGGGCAGGGGCTGGTGCAGGAATGGAAGTGGTGTTACCAGAAGGAGGAATGGACGCCGGTCTGGTAACCACAGGAGAAGGGGAGCTGGAGACCCACGGGCTGTTCCTGCCATTAGTATGAGTCAGCTGCCAATGGAGGGGCAGTGGGGAGGAGGCCCTAGGGAGTCTGGGGCCTAGGCTGGCCGCAAGGGAAGGGGTAGACTTGGGTCTAGTAGTAACGCTCCCGTCTTTTGGGGCTGTGAAAAGGTTGGGGAGGACCATTTTGACAAAAACCTGACAAGAGAAAAGACAAAGTGCTAAGTGAATCCTTGTTCTCAGAATAAAGGCAGGAAAAGCCAAGCAGTTGGGTGACACCCCATCAAGATATTGTCACTAATAGAAAGGGCAGATATTGTCTGGGGACATTCATGGGATTGTGAGAGGGGATGAAAGAAAGGTCACTGCCAACTGGCCTTGCAGAGGGAGAAAACACAACCGTTTTTCCTCAAGTTTAAAAAACCAAGCTGATGCATTTTACAATAGTCAAAAAGTTACAGTAGCCGAAAACAACCTAAATTCTAATAGTAGATTGATTAGATATAGATTGTAATGCCCATACAGTAGAATATGACCTTTAAAAATGATGTTTCATTTGAGATGGAAAGATATTCACAATGTAGTTTTGAAAGAGAAAAACAGTACAGTTTTTGTGCAATTAATGTGTATACACCTCTCTCCATCTCTATGTATCTGGAAATATGTACACCAAAATGTTAATATTTTGTATCAGTAGGGATAGGACCACAGCTGAAGCTTATCTTCTGATTTCTCTATAATCACCTTCTGGGTAGTATGATCAATTAGAGCCAGCCCCTTGGGTCCACTGCCACTGCCTGGCTTGGCAACTTTGGGCAAGTTCCTTAACACTTCTGAGCCTCAGTTCATTCATCAATAAATGGTAATGGTTCTTAACTGATAGAGTAGTTGTGAACATTACATTAGCTACTATTACATGCAAAGCTGTTAGCGACATGCTTATAGTAAACACTCAAAAATGTAGTTATTTTTCTTGTGCAATTGAAAAACTCAGAAGAAAATATATCGGATGTATTGGAAAGAGGTGTCTTTCTTGGCCAAATAGCTGTGGTACTCACCAATAAATGAAGTATTATTAAGATAAGCGATTTTCCTGTAACACTGGGAAACATCTGAGACTAAGATTGAGAGTTCCTATTCTCCCAAAGCCTGCACACTAGCAGGGAAGACAGATGATAAACGGGTGCTGTGAGGATAGGGTGATCAGGAAGGCAGAGACATTTGAAGGCTGAGAGCCAACCAAAGGCTGCTAAAGAAGAGGAAGCCAGGGGAAACAGAGTGCGAGGCCCTGTAGCAGGGAGGAAGTCCCGCAACCAAAAGACTGCCGAAGTGACTGGAGCGAGGGACAGTGTGGTGTAGGCAGATGAGAAGCGTGGCGCGCCACGAAGGACCCAATGCAGGCTTGGAAGGGGGGTGATCTCAGGCAAGTCATTGCCTGCAAGCAAGTCAAAGCCTCCGTCTTTTTTTTTTTTTTAGCCTCCGTCTTTTTTTGCAAAATAGGGATGATAATACTTTGCCTCAGAAGGTTGAAAGGAACGAAAGCATTGTTAGTGGCAGCGCTTTGCAAATAACTGTTTGTAGCAAACACAACCGTCGGAGAAAGAGGGGCAAAGCTTAGCAGCGAACTAGCGAGCCGTGCCGATCGGCGCGTGCGCGGTAACCGGGCAGAGCCAGGGCGGGGGATGAACTCGGGCCCCGCCTCCAACCGTTCTGCCTGGACTCGCCTCCGGGCCCCGCCCACTTCCGCGGGCACCCAACCCTGCGTTTCCTGCGTGCTGACGTCAGGCGCGTGCCCCTGTCCGGCAGCCGAGGAGACCCCGCGCAGTGCTGCCAACGCCCCGGCGGAGAAGCTGAGGTGAGTGCGGGGCCCGAGGCTCCCGGCGGGAGCGGCTCCCCCACCGTCCCGTCCCCGCCGCGCGGTCCCCGGCCTCACCCCGTCCGCGGGGACACCCCGCCTCTGGGATCCCGGGAACCCTGGGAGTGTGGGGCGCGGGGAAGGGTGTCCGACTCGCGCGGCGCCGTCCGGGGAGCGCGGGTCCGGGTTCTGTCGGGGAGCGGAGGGGAGAGGGTGGCGGCGGGGCAGGCGGGGGCGCTGGGCCGCCGAGAGGTGCGCGGCCCGGGCGCGGGGTGCCGACCTGAGGGCGCGGGCGGGGCCGGGCTGTCACCGGGAGCGGCGGAAGGAAGGGGTCACACCCATCCCGGCCGCCTGGGGCCCCCTCCCCCCCCGGCCCGGCCCCGCGGGCTCCGAGGACGGGTGGCGGGTCTGGGCGCGGAGGGCCGGGGCCGCGGAGCCGCTTGCGGGTGGCTCGGGCTCCCGGGCCGGGTCTGTCCCCTGCGCCCCGACTTGGACTTCCTGCTTCTCCGGGCGCCGCCGCGGACATTTTGCGGCGGGCGGGGGGAGGGGAGCGGAATCGCTAGCGCGGCGGGGAAGTGGCGGCCGGGGAGGGGGCGGCTCGCGGACTGCCCCGGGCTGTGCCTGCGACGCGCTTCCCTCCGCAGCCCAGCGGCCCGGCGAGCGGTGTGGCGGACCAGGTCGCTGTTTCTCCAGGCTCCTTTATTCCGGCCTTAGATTGAGTTCCTAGCACCATTTCCGTTTGCTTCTCCAATTCTCCTTGCCTATTCAGCTGAAGCTTCCCTTTCAGGGAATTACCTAACCACCTCTCGAAACTGTCGTTCTGCCGCTTGCTTAATTCCTCTTATAAGGGTGAGATTTTCTTTGTTCATTTGTTTTTTCCTCCCCTTTAAGTCCAAGAGAAATGCAGTGTGGAGCATTACGTCATCTCAATATAAGGGGTGAGAGTTTAACTCCTACAAGTCAGGGACTCACCGAATGAAGACAGCGTTTTGCAGACTCAGTTGGGCACTCAGTGGCACATCCTGCCTGCTTCCCAACGCATCGTGTTTGAAATCTTTTGGCTGTCTCAAAGGCATCTAAAAGCCAGGAAGGTTTAAAATCTCAAGATTAGTTTGTGCCAGGGATAAGACAGCATCTACAGCCACTTGTGTAGGCAGTAACTTTAAAGATCTTGTTGCAGTCCAAGGAAGTGATTTGTGAGAGTGTATCTTTGGTCAAAATGACTTTTTCAGACTGTTTTAACTTCTCCCTTATGACTTAACTGATGCACAGTACAGACCTAAGTTGGCTCACGTGCGCTTTTTGTGGCAAGGGTGTGGTGGAAAGAGAATCAGTTCATTTTAGGCCTTACCTTTGCTTGCTAGATAATTTAATTTTGTAATTAAAAACGAATTTCGGATTTTTAACCAAAAACACTTAAGTAACATTTTCAGACTTTTGGGATCACAGTATTGGTTCCCCAGAATATTACACACACCCTCAATTGTATATCCTTCATTGATTACAGGGTTATAGCACAGAAAAATGTTAGCATTGTAAAGCAAATGAGATCCCATTGTGTAACGGCATTGTAATAAGGGTAGTTCATGTTGAAACAAGTACTTTCCTATTGTTTTTCTTTAGAGAGAACATTGCTTGTTAAGAAACACTTAAAAGAAGTGGTAGGTTTAAATCAACTTCGTGGTGTGTAGGTGTTGTAGATGATTGGATAGGTATTGAGCTTGGATCTTCTGAAATACATCTGTCATAATGTGGTATTTTGTTTTAAACACACTCCCTGCTGCCTTATTTCTTGAGACTTCTACATTTAAGAAGTTTAAATATACATACATCAATTTGCATCTTTCCTTTTAAAATACAGCAGAATGGAAAAAAATACATAGCAGAATGGTTTTAATTTACAGTTTTTAAACTGAGGCAAGGAGATAAGAGATTGATATAGTTAACTGAGTATTAAAAATGAGCTGTGTTCTAGTAATTTCAAGACCCAGAAGGTATCACATCTTCTTAAAATGTTTTCTGATACTAACCAAAACCTGTACTCAGTTAAACATAGTTTTTCGTGAATCTAAGGCCCATGTTACAGCAGCGGAGGTCAGGGGGCTTAAATCAAACATCTGTAAAATTCTTAAAGCCCAACGAGACCAAATCTTGACATTTTCTGTTAATTTCAAGATTGGTTTTCCTTTATTCAGATACTTTTTCTGCTTAGAACTTTATGGTCTATTAGAAAAGCATTTCTAGTTATTTTTAAGATGGTTACACTAATAAAACGTTTTGATTCAAGAGCTGTCACATTTGGAAAACTTTGAAGTATAATTTATTGTGCCTGTCTGGGAGTAGTGTTTATTGGCATTTTTGGGAGTAAAAGTCATATTGTCCTTTTATTTCTAGATACATTTTAGATGCATTTCTTTAGTGTTTTTAGGGTCTTTTTGAGAGGATAAGGAACACAATGAGAAGCACTTCAGTCTATAAGGGTTAAGGAGGGATTACTATTTTGTTAACTTAGGTCCCATGAGTAGTTCCATGTGTCCTCCTATATTAAAGGGCTTCATTCTAGGCTTTTATGATAATGTCTTATTCATTGTTCTCTTTCAAAACTATTAGTGTCCCCCACCAGAATGTAAGTGATATGAGGGCGGGACTTTGACCTGGCATGGTCACCCCTGTATCCCTACCACCTAGAATAGTGCCAGATATGTAGTAGGTCTCAAGAAATGTTTGTCAAATGAATGAATTTAATGATGTCTGAGGGTTAACATTTTCTCTTTCTGCATATTCCATAGGCTTGTTTACTGTGTTTCCCGAGACCTGTGCTTGGTCGCCACATCCGTGTTCAGGCTCATTGAAGTGATAATTACTAATCTACTCTTGCTTGGTCTTATCCATCTGTATGTCCAGTGTCTTCCATAGCTGTACTGCCTGGACTGTTCACCAGAGCTTAGAAAGTTTTTTCTGATGACCAGTTCTTATTTAGACCTTCATGTTTGCTTCTTTCCTCTCTTTCTTTTGTTTGCTATAGCAGCTTATTTTTGCCACTTTTTCCACTCTGCTCAACAGTATCAAATTCCTGGTCATGTTATGCTTTGTCCCTTACCAGTTTCTACTTTTAGTTACTCATCCTTTCAGCCCAAGATATTTTTGCTAAAGCAGTTTTCATTACTTGTTATTTCAGTTATGTCTGCTACTGCTTCTGTTATAATTCTTGGATGTTAAAACTCTTCTTCACTAGTTGCCCCTGGGACATTGGTCTCAGAATGCTTATTGCATGAAGTTAAAACCAGGTTTTTTTTTTTTTTTTTTTTTTAGGATTTTATTTTTAAGTAATCTCTACACCCAGTGTGGAGCTCGAACTTACAACCCCAAGATCAAGAGTTGCACACTTTACCGATTGAGCCAGCCAGGCACCCCACGAAACCAGGTGTTTTCCTCCTTTAAAAAAATATTGTAGAGGCGCCTGGGTGGCTCAGGCGGTTAAGCGTCTGATTCTTGATTTTGGCTCAGATCATGATCTCATGGTGGTGAGATTGAGCCACATGTGGGGCTCCGCGGTCGGTGCCCAGTCTGCTTCAGATTCTCTCTTCCTCTGCCCCTTCTCCCTCTTTCGTGCATGCACACGCTCTCTCTCAGATAAATAAAATAAAACATGACAAAAAATACTGTAGAGAAATATTTTTCAAATATTTAGCTATTAGCTGAAGTCCAGAATAGTTTCTAATATAGGAAAGAACTGTATATTGTTAAGTCCTGGGATTCACCAGTAATTGGCAGTTGGTTGCCTCTGTTGCTCACTCAGCTCTTTAACTCGTGCATCATTTTCTCCAAAAGCAAGCCATTCTGATTTGCCATTTTATTTAATTAATTTATTTTTAAAGATTATTTATTTATTTGACAGAGAAAGACACAGGGAGAGAGGGAATACAAGCAGGGGGAGTGGGAGAAGGAGAAGCAGGCTTCCCGCCGAGCAGGGAGCCCGACCTGGGCTCTATCCCAGTACCCTGGGATCATGACCTGAGCCGAAGGCAGACGCTTAACAACTGAGCCACCCAGGCGCCCCGTGATTTGCCATTTTATTTCTCTCTTGAGAGCTGTACTGCTAGTATCATAATTAAAGGTGTAGACTCTGGAACCAGACTGCCTGGGTTCAAATCCTGCATTTACTATCAATGTGCAGTCTAAGTAATGTCTTTGTGACTCAGGTTTACCTTCTGTAAAATAGGGCCAGCAGTCGTCCGTACCTCACAGTGTTGTTATGAGAATCAAATCAGTTAATCTATGTAAAGTATTTAAGACAATTCACTGGCACATACTAAGTACTCTATAGATGTGTTGTTACTATTACAACCTCTCTCAGGCCCTCATGTTTGAGAAGCTGGGTTTTCCCCCCAAATCAAAATTAAAACAAATTTTTTTTCAAATCAAAATTTTAATAACCACCCCTCCCCCAGATTAATCTCATGAAACCATAAAAATTATTAAATGGAGATTGTTACCTGCTTTAAGTTTTTGTCTGCTATCTTAACGAGTGTTACATAAACGAGGGTGTAGAGTCAGATACAGTGTGTGGACTATGGACCAGCAGCATAAGATCACCTTGGAGTTCCATCCCAGTCCCACTGAATCAGAATCTGCATTTTAATAAGACACCCACATGATTTTTATGCACATTAAAGTTTGAAGCATCCTCTTTAGACTGCTAGAGTGATGTCTTAAGGAATTTCAGAAACAGCAGTTGGGTGCTTTATTTTTATTTTTCCTCCTACTTAAGTATGAACTGGTTTCTTTTAGGCACTGTAGCAGTATGTATTGCAAGGATCCTAATCTGAAAGTGGGTGAAACCGGTTTGGCTTTTAAAAAGAAGTGAGTTATAGTGTCTTGCCTACTGTGTAGAATCGCCCCATGTCTGTGCTCACTATCAGGAATGTAAAGTTGTTAAAAGTACTGTTTACCGCTTAGTACTAACTAATCTTAAGTTCTAGTTTAGAATATCAGTTACACTTTTGAACTCAAATGACGTTTTATTGAAAACATTGTTATGAAGGATAATTCCTGTAATTGTTGGTTATGAAAACAGGTGAACTACAAAGCTGGCATTTAGCTGGTGAAATATAACAAATCTTTTCTGTTTTCTTTCCTGAAATCATATTTCTAATCTCAAGGGAAAATATTGATAACTAAAATCTAGTCTTATTTAGCTACCATTCTTTTTTTAAAGGACTAGATTGAGTTTTTCTCTAATAACTTTTCCTTAAACTGTTTGGTGTAGGAAAAATTCACCAGTACTATCCTTGTGCACTATATGCTTTAGAGTAGTGTTTTCTAATCCTTTTCAGATCAAGGCAGATGTAGAAAAGTGTTCATATGCCACACTGAAGTGAATGGATGAGGCTTCTCTTGGCTGGCTAGACATGTTGCAGACCCCAGGAAAGTTGGGGGAGCAGTGTCTCAGGCACTCTTGTGTCCGTCCATTCTGTTTCAGGTGGCAATATGAAGCTGTCTGGTGTTATTAAGGCACAGCCATCCTTTTCAGCTAAAAAGATTATCACTGCTGCTCCTTGTGGGAACAGAAGAGATTGAGAACAGACCAAATGAAGAGAAAATGAAACCAGGGGGGAGAGATGGAGGTAGAATACAAGGAGGCTGTTAATTCTTGTTAAGGATTATGAGAAGAAGATTGCTTGTAGAAGAAAGCAGAAGTGAGGTTTCAGCCACAATCCATTTGTTTTGTTGATAGGCAGTTTAAGAGTATTTGTATATTTTGGTTTGCTTTGAAATCTGTTTAAAAGCAGATGAAGAGCTGGGGCGCCTGGGTGGGTCATTGGTTAAGTGTCTGCCTTTGGCTCAGGTCATGGTCTCAGGGTTCCAGGGAGCCTGCTTCTCCCTCTCCCCCTGCTTGTGCTCTCTTTCTGTTGCTCTCTAATAAATGAATAAAATCTTAAAATAAATAAAATAAAATCTTAAAAATAAAAACAGATGAAGGGGTGCCTGCGTGGCTCAGTCGTTAGGCGTCTGCCTTCAGCTCAGGTCATGATCCCAGGGTCCTGGGTCCTGGGATCGAGTCCCACATCCGGCTCTCTGCTCAGCGGGAAGCCTACTTTTCCCTCTCCCACTCCTCCTTGTGTTCCCTCTCTCAACTCTCTCTCTCTTTTTTAAAATCTTAAAAAAAAAAAAAAGATGAAGAGGAATGAGAAGTAATTCAATAAAGTTTTTTAGCAAGTAATTGTTGGTGTTTGTGGGATTTTCATTATACAACCTATTTTTGTAGCGACTAGTACTTATTTCACTAGCTGCATGCTGCTTGAGAGGAGCTTGATTTTAGAATCTTTTGAAGTGGATTAAACCATCTATATATCACTCATTGATTCCCAGAAAACCATATTTTTATTATGGAATTTAAGATTAATGGGTTTTAAATAAGCTAGTAGATTTTATTTATTTTTAAAAATATTTTATTTTTAGGGAGAGAGAGTGCAGCTGACCCTGGGGGGAGGGGCAGAGGCAGAGGGAGAGAGAGGGAATTTCAAGCAGAATCCACGCTGAGCATGGAGCCTGATGCAGGGCTCAGTCTCACCACCCTGAGATCATGACCTGAGCCAAAATCAAGAGTCCAAAGCTCAACCACCCAGGCACCTCAAACTATTAGATTTTAGAATATAAATTTTCATTTATCGGATAACTAGAGAAAAAAATGAATAGTTCTGTGAATATTAGAGTGCTAGGGTTTAAATCAATATCTCATGCCCTCATTTGTTTCAGAAAGTGTCCAAATAGAATAAATAGTACAAAATATAAGCTATGGAAATGTTTGAATTATTTTAGGTCATATTATTTATTTGCTGTGGTCACCACGGGGCCAAAGGGAATGTTAGATCATTCTTAGGGTTCCTAAACCAGTAGTAATGGGGGTAGGGGATAATTTTATTTATTTATTTTTTTAAAAAGATTTTTATTTATTTATTTGAGAGAGAATGAGAGATAGCATGAGAGGGAAGAGGGTCAGAGGTAGAAGCAGACTCCCTGCTGAGGGACTTGATCCCGGGACTCCAGGATCATGACCTGAGCTGAAGGCAGTCGCTTAACCAATTGAGCCACCCAGGCGCCCGGGGATAATTTTAATTTTAAGAGTAATGCCTGTGTTTTTTTAGTGTGTTTCAGAATACCTGAGGGATGTTTCCAGGGGGTGTGGCATCAGGTTGGAAACTGTAGTTGTTATATCTCCATCTTGGAAATTCCTAATCTACATAAGTTTATTAAAGGTTCAGAAAAGTTAGGAGTCTGTTTAATTCAGTGTTTCTTAAACTTGTTTGATGGAGTCCGCCCTCCCTTTTTTTTCCTGCTCCTTTAAAGTTTTTGGAAAATGAACTGGGAGGCATGGTGTCTGGTGGTTTATTAATCTCCGTTAGATTGAAGGACTGTTGGTGTGGCCAAACAATGCTTGCTGTGGATAGAAAAATGGGAACAATTTTCTCAAGTTCCTGAGGCACGTGAATGGTAGTGACAGAGACTTCAGCAGAGGCCACGGATGATCTGTTTTTGGTTTATTAAGCCCCACTCAAGAGGTGTTGCATAGAAATTGCTAATTTGCAATTTCTTGGGATTGAACCGAGTATGTTATATATAAAACACATCTTTGGGGTCTCTGGGCAAGTAGCTCCATCTCAACTTAAAACTGGGGCAGGGCATTGGAAGGGAGAAGCAGACCAATATTAGGAACTGGAGAAGTGATTGTCCAGTGGCTACAAGTGAATCCTCTGAAATGGAGGTCATGATCTCCAGTTTCTTCTGTTCTTGGATCAGTGATCCTAGTTAGAGTATTTTACTGTTTTCCAGTATTCTGAAAAGCTTGCAGTTATTTCAAAGCCAACATTTTAATGTTGTAAAAGTCATAGGATTCATAACTTTTATTATTATTTTTAAAAAAGATTTTATTTAGGGCGCCTGGGTGGCTCAGTTGGTTAAGCGACTGCCTTCAGCTCAGGTCATGATCCTGGAGTCCCTGGATCGAGTCCCGCATCCGGCTCCATGCTCAGCAAGGAGTCTGCTTCTTTCTCTGACCTTCCCCCCTCTCATGTGCTCTTTCTCTCTCAAATAAATAAATAAAATCTTAAAAAAAAAAAAAGATTTTATTTATTAGAGAGAGACCGAGACAGCATGAGCAGGGGGAGGGGCATAGAGAGGGAGAAGCAGACTCCCCACTGAGCAGGTAGCCCGATGTGGGGCTCAATCCCAGAACCCTGAGATCATGATCCAAGCTGAAGGCAGACGCCTAACCGACTGAGCCACCTAGGCACCCCCTGAAAGTCATAGAATTCATAACTTTTATTTGTGATTCAAAGAATTCTATGACGTTTTTAAAAAATAATTGTTCACATATATGAGAAGTTAAGTTTTTTTAGGAGCTTGTACAGTAATCTATAAAGTCTTTGTATTTTACCATTTGACATTTCTTTTGCTTTCTCTTCCTTGTCACACATACTGCTCATCCCTGCCCCCAAGAAAACTCCTACCTCGGATCCTATCTTTTAGATGAATGTTTTTTTTTGTGTGTGTTGGACCTGTTACATGGCAGTGAAGGTAAATTCTCCTAAAAACTTGTCCGTGGTTCTAGTTAAATCAGAGTCAGGAAAAATCATTTCACTTATAACTGTGTTGCTAGTTATACCAGAGATGGGAGAGAGGGGAAAGATATAACTAGATATAACTTTATATATCCAGGTCAGGTTTAGATACTTAGGTTGGGCTGTGGTATTTCTTTAAAAAAATTACTATTTTTTAGTAATTGAGTACATTTTCTTCAGGAACAAGATTAATTCATGTCCTGGATGTGACATGTGTTAAAGATACAAAAGTTTGTTTTCTGCTGAAACCAGATTCTTCACCTCTGCTACTTTCATTTGGAGAAATTAGTATCATTTTTGCTCTTATAAAATATAAATCTGTCTCTCTTGCTTTCAGTCTCTATTTTTAATATGAAAATGAGATGATTTTTTACAAATATTTAAAAAAACACCAAGTAAAAATTTTTCTAAAAAAAACAATACATAGGAGCAGCTTTTATTTATTTATTTTTTTTAAAGATTTTATTTATTTGATAGAGAGACACAGTGAGAGAGGGAACACAAGCAGAGGGAGTGGGAGAGGGAGAAGCAGGCTTCCCGCTGAGCGGGGAGCCCGATGCGGGGCTCGATCCCAGGACCCCGGGATCATGACCTGAGCCGAAGGCAGATGCTTAACGACTGAGCCACCCAGGCGCCCCAGGAGCAGCTTTTAAAATGGACTAATTAATGGTAAAGATTTTTATGAAGACCTAAATCCTAGAGATAATTTTTTGGCAGTTTTGTGATTCCTTAAGTTCGTTATACACTTTCAGTTAATTTAAATCTAAGTGAATTGTTCCAAAATTAGACTAGACATATTTTCATTATCTAAAACTACTGAGTGTAAGATGTACATTAACTATTTCACTGCGGTACAGTTGCAGTCACAATGTGATACACCTAATTCTTAGGGATGCTGCTTTTTTAGGAGGTGTTTTTTGTTGTTTTTTGTTTTGTTTGTTTTTTTGCTAGCTTAAAAGTTGGTAGAATTGGGCATTCCCAGAACAGAGGACAGAGTATCCCTGAGAGTAATACTGGGTAGCTTCAAACACTTGGTGTTAACTACTCCAGCTAGTTCAGGTTGTGGACTTATAAGGCTTCTCTTCAGAAGGGTAGCAATTAAATTTTTGTTTGCTTTTGGTTCTTTATCCAGATAGTAACAGAAGAGGGTTTAGGAGCCTAGAGGACCCGTTAAAGGGGATATTCTGAATACAAAGAACATGTTTTTTGACCTGCTGAATCATTCACCCATACTATCTTATTAATTTATGAATTTAACAACTCTTTGAGTGCCTGCTCTGTGTCAGTCACTGTTCCAGGGGTTGGGGATAAAGCAGTGAATGAAATAGGCCCAAACAAATCTGTGCGCTCTTGATTTACATCAGTTTGGAGAGAAACGAAGGGGCGAATGATCAGGGAGGGCTGGTGGTAAGGTACAGTGGAGTGCTTCAGAGTTTGATAGAACTTGGGCTGCAATTTAAAATTAGATAGAGGAGGGCTGCCTGGGTGGCTCAGTGGTTTAAGCATCTGATTTTGCCTCAGGCCATGATCCCCGGGTCCTGGGATCAAGCCCCACATGAGGCATGAGCCAGGAGCCTGCTTCTCCCTCTCCCCCTCCCCCCTGCTTGTGTTCTCTGTCAAGTAAATAAAAATCTTAAAAAAAAAAAAAAAAGTTCTCCAAAATGACATTGAAGCAAAGACCTGTGGGCCGGCAAGAGCATTCTAGAGGGAACAGCTGTAACCGCTTCTAATCAGTGACAAGTACTGTTATGCTTAAGTTTATAGGAAATCTTTAAAAATGAACATGAAGCAAGTGTATTTCATAATGCATTTGGAGTACCATTTTAGTAGTTTAGTTTCCCGGTATATTAACCATGGAAACAATTGATGGTCAAAGTAGAAGTTTGTGCTTTGATGGTGTTGCTTTGGTTTCAAAGTGCTTTTGAAAAGGCAGATTTGTTGCCAACACATACTGGTTATTTTTCAGAGTATTTGCAACTCTTTCTTTGTTGTTTTTGTTTCTCTTGCTCTCTGAGAGTGGATAAAATACACTTAATCTGTGCAACCAAACTGACACGGACTTTGGTGCCAATGTTACAGCCGCTCTTATTATTTTTGTCAAACTATGCCTTGAAGTATATGGTTGAATGCTTCTGTCAGAGTTCACTCCATTAACAATAAATTCTGCATCGAAATTGGTAGACTTTTGATTTAGAGTCTTGGTAATCTTCTTTTAAAATATGGCTTGTGGTTTGTAAGACAGATTGTATGAGAATCTGAATGAAGGTACCTCTGCCTCATCAGATGTAACAAAGGAAGTCATGGTTAGTTTTGTAGTTGGCATCTCACTTGGTAATTTTTCAAAGGAAAGTTAGTTTCTCAGCTTGTCATTCATATTACAGTGTATGTTGTTGCCTTGGTAATATAGTGACTTATTTTTTGCTGCAAATGTGTGCTTGTATGTGGGATTTCTGATACAGGCTGGCACATGATTTCATCCTTGATAAGACTTAGGACCAAATTACTGTGTACCGATTGTGAAAAGGCTATTGTGTGTTTTCTTACAAGAGGGCTTTAAGAACATATAACCTGACCTTAAGGTTTTTTCTTCTAACTTCTCCATTTGTGGGTACAAACCAGTCCTCTAATTTTCTAAACTAAAAAACTTCCTCATAATTTGCCATCTTCCTAAACCCATCCTCCACTCCCAAACCCATCAACTATTTCTACTCTTTTTTTCCGTGCTTCTACCCTAGTGCATATCCTTCATTATTAAAGTAATTTCTTAGCTGAGTTACTTTATCTTGTTACCTTTGACAGTCCATCTTAGGATACAGGTACAAGATTGATAGTTTAAAACAAAGCTGTTCTTCATGAGTTTCCTATCCAGGTTAAATGAAAACTCCTCTGCTAAGCTTTCAGAGTCTTTATGACTTGGACTTAGCCAGTTTTTTTTGGTTCTTTCACTTTGCAGGTTGGCACTACTTGTACTCTTTCTGCTCATATTCCATTTAACTAGAGGTTTATTCTCATATTGTTCTAGACCACTCTCCCATATTTATCATTACTCTTGAAAATCTGTGGCACTTGTAGTTATAGTGTAATTTTTTAGCAAGACTACTATAACTGTGTTCCCCTGTAATGCTTTATATAACCAGTAAAATATATGATGTGATATATGATGTATGTAAAGCTGTTTGGCATAGTATTTGGCACAGAGTAGGCATTCAGTACATTATTGAAATGTTTTGAAGGCCTTTTTAAAGGCAGGGTTTCTGTCTTACCCAATGTAGTGCTATAACAGGCACTTAAATATCTTGCTGACTTACAGTTAATAGAGTTGTTTCTTGGAAGAACAGAAGCCTATTGTAACATGCTCTTAAGTCCCAACTTGTGTCCTGATGGAGGGAAGATTGGATAAGATCTGTTAGGTGCTTGGGTCTTGTTCTTTAGCTGACCCCCACACACATGCCCAACATAGCTACTGTTTAACGCCTTTTGCATTTTTTTTTAAACACATGAGAACTCAAAATTTTAACAATTAGTGATAATATATGTTTGTTTTTAATATTTGAGAGAGAGAGAGAGAGCATGAGTGGAGGGAGGGGGGCAGAGGGAGAAGCAGGCTCCCCACTGAGCGGGGAGCTTGACATGGGGCTCGATCCCACAACTCTGGGATCTTGACCTGAGCTGAAGGCAGACGCCTGACTGATTGAGCCACCCAGGTGCCCCAATAATAGTTTTTAATAATACCATGTTATCATGTTGGTAGTCTTAACAACTATTTTTAATATGTATAGCATTTCATCCTGTGTATATTGTTACTTAATCACTTGTCTCTTGCATTAACTGTTTTACTGTAAATAACATTCTGTTGTTTCTTGATAAACTATTCATTTTGGATAAATTGTCTAAAGTGGAATTATTTTTTTAAAGGGGAATACAAATGTTTTAAGAGGGACAGATGGAGAAGGGAGAGAGAGAATCTCAAGCGGACTCCCCACCAAGTATGGAGCCTGATGTGGGGCTTGATCCCACGACCCTGAGCCAAAATCAAGAGTCGGATGCTGACCTGACTGAGCCACCCAGATGCCCCATGTACTTTGCATTTTAAAAACTTTTTTTTTAAAGATTTTATTTATTTATTTGACAGAGTGAGCACAAGTAGGGGGAGCAGCACATAGAAGGAGAGGGAGAAGCAGGCTCCTCGCTGAGCAGGGGAGCCTGATGCGGGATGTGATCCCAGGACCCTGGGATCATGACCTGAGCCCAAGGCAGATGCTAAACAACTGAGTCACCCAGGCGCCCCTGCATTTAAAAACTTAATACATTTTGGGGGTCTTCCATGTTGGCACTGTTTAGTTTGCTTAGGGCTGCCATAACAAAGACTAGATGATTTAAATAGTAGAAATTTATCTCCTGATAGTCCTGGAGGTTAGAAGCCCAAGATCAAGGTGTTGACAGGTCTAGTTTCTTCTGAAGGCTTCTCTCTTGGCTTATAGGTAGCTGACATTTATTTATTTATTTTAATTTTTTTTTAAAAGATTTTATTTATTTGACAGAGACAGCGAGAGAGGAACACAAGCAGTGGAAGTGGGAGAGGGAGAAGCAGGCTTCCCATGGAGCAGGGAGCCCAGTGCTGAGCCACCCAGGCGTCCCTATAGGTAGCTGACTTAGTGTCTTCATCTGATCTTCCCTCTTTGTCTGTGTACTAATCTCCTTATAAGGATACCAGCCATGTTGGGTTAGGGCCCACCCATATGACTTCATTTTACCTTAATTACTTCTTTAAAGGCTCTGTGTCCAAATACTGTCAGATATTCCGAGGTACTGGGGGTTAGGACTTCAACATAAACATTCTGGGGCGGGGGCACAGTTTTGTCTATAACAGGCACTATGGTTCATTCTTTTTAATAGTTGTGTAATATTCCTTTGTGTTATAACTTACCAGTCGTCTGTTAGTTCACATGTAGGTAGTCTCCTGTTTTTGTTCCTGTAAGCAAGGCTGTGGTAAATATCCTTATGCTTACCTCTTTGCATACTTGGAGAAATGGAGTTGCAGGGTCAAAGAATGTACATGTTAAATTTGGTAGGTGTTGCCCCAGATGGGGAAGCCTTGTTTCTTATTTTTCTGTTGATTTGAAAGCAAAAATTTGCCTTGTGTATTATGTCCTAATCTAAAACCAGATTTTGTTTTGAAGAGTACATGATTGGCTTTCACCTAGCACTTTGATGGAGTATAAAGACAACCCCTATACAAGATTGTCTAGATAATCAGATTCTAAATTGATTGCTCATTTGAGTTACTTTACAATGATAAAAAAGAGCTCATATTTGAGTGTTAAGTGCTGTACAGAAGAGTAACTCAGTTAATTCTTACAACCTATGATCTTAATACTATTTCTGTTTTATGGATGGAGAAACAAAGTCTTTTTTTTTTAAATTTAATTTTATTTATTTGAGAGAGAGAGAGCATGAGATGGGTGAGGGGCAGAGGCAGAAGCAGAGTCCCCGCAGAGCAGAGAGCCTGACATGGGGCTCTATCCCAGAACCCTGAGATCATGACCTGAGCCGAAGGCAGACGAGCCTCAGCCTCAACCGACTGAGCCACCCAGGCGCCCCTGGAGAAACAGTCTAAGAGGGGTTGACTAGCTTGCCCAAAGTTGCACAAGAAGGGGGATATGAGTTCAGGGCTGCTTGACTTGAAAGCCTCTGTGCTTGACAACTGCTCTGTGCTAGACAAGTAGATTGTCTTCCTTGAGCATATTAGAGACCCGATAAATACTTGTAGAATTAACTTATGTTAATTTATCTCTTCTTAAAATAGAGTCGGATTACAACCCTTACTGTAAGATTCCGAATCCTCTGACTACAGACATGACATTTAAACTGTTCAAGATCAGAGTATGGGGATTTTAGAAAGGATTAATTTAGAAAATAAGCCTGTCAAGGAGAAGTGAGGATTTTTCTGAGTTTCCTCTTATTTATAGTGTTTCGATGCTTTCATTTAACAGTTGTAGTTCTGATCTTTATCTTAGGGCCATTTTGGTTTTTGCAAGTTTTAGTTGGGGATGAGAATGCCATATTAGGTGTTTATTCTGTGCCAAGTGATATATTAGTTGCTTTATATACATCATTTCCTTTTTTTATTTTTTTTTTAAGATTTTATTTATTTATTTGACAGAGACACAGTGAGAGAGGGAACACAAGCAGGGGGGAGCGGCGGGCAGAGGGAGAAGCTGGCTCCCCGCTGAGCAGGGAGTCCGATGCGGGGCTCCATCCCAGGACCCTGGGATCAGGACCCGAGCTGAAGGCAGACGCTTAACGACTGATCCACCCAGGCACCCCTATACATCGTTTATCTTTATGGCGGTTTTGTAAGTTAGGTGTTACTCCGTAGATGAGAAACTTACGGTGTACAAGTGAAGTGACTTGCTGGGATCACACATACTGAAGTGGAGCTAAGATTTGAACCTATATTTGCTTGTCTTTAGAAATCCCATGCTTTTTTCATGTTATTAACTTTAGCAAGATTTTTAAAAGTTTTTTTTTTAATTAAAAAAATTTTTTTCCCCTTAATATAAGGTCAGTACTGCATTAGGTCCCTTGGGAAGTGCAAGCTTAGTTTTTCAGAGAGCTTAAAATCTATTAGAATAAACACGTGAATAAAACGAGCATGATCCAGTACTGAGTTGTGTGATTCATTTGTTTGGTGAGTGCCTGTTGTGTGTTCAGTATTGAACTGTATTCTGGCAACACAGCAGAGTCCCTACCTTTATAAAGATTTCCTTATTTTTTATGTCTCCTTTACTGCAGTATAACAAACAAGATAATTATAGATTATGACCATACTATAAAGGAAATAAACAGGGTAATATGAGAGAAGTAAGGAGGGAGGAAGCTGGATATTACTGGGGATAGGGTGCTCAGGGAAGGCTTTTCTGAGAAGAGGATGATTTGAGCTGAGATCCGCAGAAGTCAGCAGCTTTAAGAGCAGGGGGAACAGTACTGGCAAGTATAAAGACCTGCAGGAAGGACAGGGCATATTGGAGGAATAGAAAGAAGCCTGTGTAGTTAGAGCATGGGAAGTGAAGAGGAGCGAGTATGAAATGAGATCTAAGGACTAAGAAGGGCCTTGCCATGGGGGTTCAGAGATTGGGGGCAGTTTTAATAGTTAGGGAAGGTGTCTCAGATAAGGTAGGACCTGGGGGTGGAAAGCTAGGATAGAAATAAGAGGAGTTGTAAGGCCAGACATCCGGGATTTAGAGATGATGTGAATAAAGGCTTGGACTTTGAAATAAGTACAAACCATATAGGATAATTTATTTTACTATTATTTTTTTTAAATTTTATTTTATTATGTTAGTCACCATACAGTACATCATTAGTTTTTGATGTAGTGATTCACGATTCATTGTTTTCGTATAACACCCAGTGCTCCATGCAGTACGTGCCCTCCTTAATACCCATCACCGGGCTGACCCATCCCCCCACCCCTCTCCCCTCTAGAACCCTCAGTTTGTTTCTCAGAGTCCATAGTCTCTCATGGTTCATCTCTCGCTCCAATTCCCCCCCCCTTCATTTTCCCCTTCCTTCTCCTAATGTCCTCCAGGCTATTCCTTATGTTCCACAGATAAGTGAAACCATATGATAATTGACTTTCTCTGCTTAACTTATTTCACTTAGCATAATCTCCAGTCCCATCCATGTTGATGTAAAAGTTGGATATTCATCCTTTCTGATGGCTGAGTAATATTCCATTGTATATATGGACCACATCTTCTTTATCCATTCATCTGTTGAATGACATCTGTTGAATGTTTGACATCAGCCACAGCAACTTCTTTCAAGATACATCTCCAAAGGCTAGTGAAACAAACGCAAAAATGAACTTTTGGGACATCATCAAGATAAAAAGCTGCACAACAAAGGAAACAGTCAACAAAACAAAGAGGCAACCCACAGAATGGGAGAAGATACTTGCAAATGACACTACAGATAAAGGGCTGGTATCCATGATCTGTAAAGAACTTCTCAAACTTAACACCCAAAAAAACAAATAGTAAAGTCAAAAAATGGGCAGAGGACATGAACAGACACTTCTCCAAAGAAGACATACAAATGGCTAACAGACACATGAAAAAATGTTCATCATTAGCCATCAGGGAAATTCAAATCAAAACCACACTGAGATACCACCTTACACCAGTTAGAATGGCAAAAACTGACAAGGCAAGAAACAACAAATGTTGGAGAGGTTGTGGAGAAAGGGGAACCCTCTTACACTGTTCGTGGGAATGCAAGTTGGTGTAGCCACTTTGGAAAACAGTGTGGAGGTGCCTCAGAAAATTAAAAATAGAGCTACCCTATGACCCAGCAATTGCACCCCTGGGTATTTACCCCAAAGACACAGATGTAGTGAAAAGAAGGGCCATATGCACCCCAATGTTCATAGCAGCAATGTCCGCAATAGCCAAACTGTGGAAAGAGCCGAGTTGCCCTTCAACAGATGAATGGATAATTTAAATAGTACCAGGCAATTGGCAATTGATTAGATGGGCAGAATAAGATGCATGGAAGCTGGTTAAACAATTTTGGTCCTGTTTTTTCCCTGTTTTTTTCTCTGTCTAGACCTCAGAACTATGACAAACTCACATTTGAGATTTGGGATAAGCAAAATGCCCTTATCTTTAGTTATCTGTTTTGTTGTTGTTGTTTTTTAAAGATTTGTTTTTCAGTAATCTCTACACCCAACGTGGGGCTTGAACTCACAATCCTGAGGTCAGGAGTCTCATGTTCTACCAACTGATCCAGCCAGGAGCCCAGTTATCCGTTCCTTTGCATGAAACTGAGGGGAACTTTGAATATGTTTAATATTTCCTTGCCCTTTCTTAAGAGCAGAGAATGATATTGCCCTTGATTAAGAGACCAGAATGGGAAAATTGCATATGAGGGTGTCAGTATTGTTACAAAGGAAGAGTCTGTGTGTTTGGGGGTGGTGGTGGTGGTATAGGTGTTACTTATTGTTTATCGTCTGGATACTCCACTTAGGGCTGTTGCCCCAAGAGGACATGAACTTTGTTCCCAGGCAGAGGGGGGATATGGCTATGTATAGGACAATGATGGCACGTATTAGGTGTTTTAAGTGAAGTCCCCTTCTATGTGGAAAAGTAGATCAAGACTGTTATCAAAAGTTTGTTATTGCACATGACCTTAGGATCCAAAAAAATTTTTTTTGTCAAGTTATTCCTTTCCTCCTGGAATTGTAAGTTGAACACAATACTACTAGTACCTGTTTACACTGTGAAGTGGTTCTCGTTACAGAGAACAAACCCAGAGGCTTTCTCACAGTTAAGCAAATAATGCCTTGTGAATGTATGATCTATGGAACAACTTCTGTAGTTTTACCTGCTGATGCTGTTTTGTTGGAGAACAAATTTTGGATGTCCCCCTCCTCCCTTCCCAAATTTACAAATCTTGAATATTTTGAGGGAAAATCTCATTGTAATTTCAGTTCTCTTCTAATTAAATAGTACTCTTACACATTATTACATACTCTTCAGTTTTACCAAATTTTTTGGAAATGTTAAATTTAAAAATTATGTATCTTATTTAAATATTTGCTAATTGGATTTTCAAACTTTTTTTTTGGTCACTATAATATAAGATGATCACTCTGGTTAATATCCCTCTGTTTTTGCCAGTTTGAGGAAGGAAAACTCAATATAGTAAAAATAAGGACTTGACGTTCTTATTGGATCAGACATTTTGGAATGAAGTCATTTTCATAAATGAAGCTGACACAACAAACTTCTAGTACTGTGGAAATCATCTTTTACCATGTAGACTTGTAATCTTTTACTTTATGAGTGCTGCTCTCAAGCACTTTTTCCCCTTACAGTGGCTTCATCTTTGTCACCCTGAGGAGCCATAGAACTCATCATTTTTGTCAACCCGAGGACCCATAGAACCTTTTTCTCTTATGTAGTTTGTGATTTCACATGTATCAGTTTCTTTCACAAGTGGCAGAAAATGGAGGAATTTGAATAATTGCTTTAGAGTGGTTAATATTTGCCATCTGACACTCTGTATTTATTAATGCTTTTTTTTTTGAGAGAGAGTGTGCGCATGTATGGGGAAGTGGCGGGGGGAGGGTGGGGGGGTGGGGGGTAGGAGGTGGGGCAGAGAGGGAGAGCGAGAATCCCAAGCAGGCTCCACACTGTCAATCTGATCATGACCTGAGCCGAAATAAAGAGTTGGACCGTTAACCGACTGAACCACCCAGGTGCCCCTATATTAATGCACTTATTTGGCACCTGGAGATACTAGGAGTTTTGCAGCCATTCTGTGGGAGTGATCTATGCACAGAGAACTCGAGATGCTATTTGTCAAAAACCCAAAAGTACTTTTGTTTTATGCACGATCTGAAAAGTACATTTAGGGGAGAAGCCCCCACAGCAGTGAAAAGCTGTAGTAGTGCTGTTACCACTTACATTCCGCGTGGGTCTATTTCTCTGATTTTTTTTTTTTGACGGTTTTTTGGTAAAATATCTACCAATTATGCATATATGCACCAGTCTTGGGTCAAAAATCAAGAGAAAAGCAACAGGGCTTTTGGACACATACCATGAAGACCTTGTCCTTTAGATTTCTGTAATGACTTAATTCTAGGGGTGAATAAGTGGGATTTTTGGGGAAAATGTTATTCACAGCTTTTCAAGGATAGAAGAGAACAAAGTAAGGTATTTTTTTTAAAGCTAAAAATTTTATTAGCCTTATTACTTTAAAGCAAAACAAATTAATAATACATAATTTCCCTCATTTTTATATCCTCACTATGAGGAACCACCTTGCTTACCTTACCCCCTTTCTTGATGGTAGGATTCTGGCCTTCACTAATTTCTTCCTGTTAGAATAGACACCTAGAAGATGGAACCGTAAACAAACTAAAACATCCTATTTCTAGAGAAGATATGCTAGCTGGCTTGGGACTGAGCAGGAGAAGGTGGAAAAAACTTTAAGATTATTTCAGGAGGATTTTCTATAAAGAAAAAATTTGAGTAATGAATAAAATATAAGACCGTGTATCTAGTAATCAGTGTAAGAAACTAAACTATATCACTTACATACAAAACTTAAATTCAGGGCGCCTGGGTGGCTCAGTTGGTTAAGCGACTGCCTTCGGCTCAGGTCATGATCCTGGAGTCCTGGGATCGAGTCCCACATCGGGCTCCCTGCTCAGCAGGGAGTCTGCTTCTCCCTCTGACCCTCTTCCCTCTCGTGCTCTCTTTCATTCTCTCTCTCTCAAATAAATAAATAAAATCTTTAGAAAAAAACACTTAATCACAACAAAATGATGATGTCTCACAAAGCTCAATCAAGTAAATAGGTCTGGGATTTTATTTTACTCTCCTTACAGGCTAATATGTTAGCCTGATACTGTTTTATGGATGCTGGCTGAAGACATGAGACTCCTGGGTCAGAGACAAAGAATTTAATTACTAAAGGCACAGCCAGCAGCAGATCAGTGTCTGTATTGCTTCTCTTTGCCCCTAAGACTTCAGTTGGGAGATGCAGTGGGTTTGTGTCACAGCTGAGGAGCTCAAGTTGAGCTTGAGCTGTTTAATAGCAAGCAGGAAGTAAGCCTGCTCTTTGTCCTAGAGGGAGACATTACTGTATTTTTCCAGGTCATTTCCTGCAAACATAACTCTACAGTGTGGCCTGGGTGGGGTGGTCAGGACCTTGTATTTCTTAGCATACCCAGCCAGATGTATAGGAGCCTAAGGGACCCACAAGGGACTGTCTTTACCAACACAGGGTTGTCTACTTTTTAGTAATTGAAAGATATTTTACAGAATTCTAATTTTATTTTTCAAATGGAATGGATAACACTTACTGAAAACTGAGGCATACTGCTGATCGTATTAAGCTTCTTTTGGATTTTTATTTATTTTTATTAAAAAATTTTTTTAAGATTTTATTTATTTGAGAGAGAGAGAATGAGAGATAGAGATCATGAGAGGGAAGAGGGTCAGAGGGAGAAGCAGACTCCCTGCTGAGCAAGGAGCCCGATGCGGGACTCGATCCCGGGACTCCAGGATCAGCTGCCCAACCAACTGAGCCACCCAGGCGCCCAGGATTTTTTTTTTTAAGATTTTATTTATTTATTTGACAGAGAGATAGAGGGCACAAAGTAGGCAGAGCAGCAGGCAGAGGGAGAGCGAGAAGTAGGCTCTCCGCTGAGCAGGGAGCTCGATGCGGGACTCAATCCCAGGACCCTGGGATCATGACCTGAGCCGAAGGCAGACGCTCAACCGACTGAGCCACCCAGGCGACCCTTCTTTTGGATTTTTATTAGGGCAAATAACTTTGAGCAGTAGCTGTATTGCTTTGGGTTTTTGAATGAATGCCAAAGTTTTCTAAGATTATTTGCTGTTTACTAAGGACTCTGAAAACAAGTTATAAAGTTCAAAAAGAACAGTCTTTATGTGGTTTGTTCTTTATTTGCTTGAAGTCTGAAGAGTTGGAAAAGAATATCAGGATACATGGGTGTTAACAATCTGGTTTTGGGGTAAGTCCTTTGCTTTTAGGCCAGAATATCTGCAAAATGATGGCGTTAAGTTCAATTCTAAAAAAAAATTTATTTATTTTGGTTCTTTTATGTAACATTGGGTGAACTGATATAATTAATCTCTTAAATTTTGTTTGAAGCTTAACATTTATTTCAAGGTTTAAAAACATTCCTTTTATAGTGTATTGTTTGTTGTGGGGGAGAAAGGTAATTATGATGGAGGTGTAATAGGAGAACCAAACAAAATGATGAGTTAGAACACCTGCATACACGTGAATGCATGGGATACATCTCTGTAGTTTTGAGTACTTTGTTTTGGGTTACTTAATCACATGGGCAGATGTTTTAAAAAATTACGCTTTGTGTGTGCTGCTATAATTTACAGCAAAAGGTTATATAAAGTATTCTCTGAAGTGACTGGATTAGATTGAGAGACAAGTGGTGCTGATTTTGTTTGTTATGTCTAATCCTGCAGCCACACCATTAGATAGGTAAGGAAGGCTTATGAAATTCAGGGTCACTATTTGTCTTGTGTGTAGTACCTCTTCTTTCTGTATCATAGGTATGAAAATGGGTTACTTCGGGGAGAAATGTATTTAGAATGAAAACAGTATTATTTTTGGTGTATTTCACATTAGTGTGAAAACAGTGTCTTTTTTTCTGATACCACTTCTGTCAGTTCAATTCTGACACTGACTCTAAGAGTGAGTCCAGACCCCACAGTTTATCCCCCAAGACTGCTTCCATTTCAGGAACCAGTTGTGAATGGGGTGCTCAGGCTGTCTACCCTTCTGCCTAGCCTGTTCCCCTGACCCCCCTCAGGTTTGACAGTTCACTAGAATGACTCACAGAACTCAAGAAAATATATTTACTCATTTATTGTTAAGGATACAGCTCAGTAGTTCAAATGGAAGAGATGTATAGGACAAGGGGTGGGGTGGAGTTGGGGCACAAATCTTCTGTGTCCTTCCTAGGCATGGCACACTCCTTCCTCCACATGCTTGTGTTCACCAACTTGTGTTCACCACCTTGCTCCAGATCTCTTTGTTAAAGAGTTTTCACAGAGCTCAATCTCCAGTGGGCTTCTCAGTGCCCCTTCCTGAGGTTGGTAAACTTACAAGGCCTTTAATCACTTGGTCTTTCTGGTGAGCAGTCCCTTCCCGAAGCTGCCTGGGGGCCCCACCCTAATGTGGCCCTAAGTTACATTAGCATAAACCTTCTGTGATGGAAGGGGTCATTATGAAAGACAAAAGACATTCCTATCATCTAGGAAATTCCAGGGGTTTTAGGAGCTCTGTACCAGGAACCCAGGAGAAAGACCAAAACTTATTTTTACCACAGTGAAATTACCAAAAAATTTACTTGCTTTTCTTTCTTTCTCTCTCTCTCTTTCTCTTTCTTTCTTTTATCTTTTTCCCTTTTTGAACTTGCTTTTCATTCACGTTGTTTACCATTAATATTTGACATAGTTTTATAATCTGAGAATATACATTTTTTATGAAAGATGCTCATTATTAGCAAAACTTAATCTTCAAATCTTTTCATGCACTGTTTGTGCTTTATGCCTAGAATGAACCACTGGGCTTGGGGCATCTAGCTAGGAGCCTCCTTTCCCCCCATAAAGATCTTTTCCCTAGGAGCTGGATTGTCTGGTGGAGTTTAGTGGGCAGCCAGCCAGTAATAATGATAATGCAGAAAGGGTTCCATGGCTTCTTTAAATTTAGAGCTCAAGGACTCCAGAAAACTTAAAGGGGCTGTAGTTCTGAGATTCTCAACAGGGAATTGGACCTCTAAAGCATTTAAGAACCTAGGAGACAGGTTTTGGTGTCGCTGTGTGGTGAAACTGTGGGTACTGGGAAGGAATGTGGAAGATACCTCTTATTTCACAATTTATTTTGCTTATGATTGGCACACTCCCTTTTTATGCTTAAAGTTGCCCAGCCCCAGTTCTAAGTGCTGGTGTGATTGAACTTCAGTATTAGAGTGTTTAGTTATTGATGTAAAATAACTTTTCTAGCCACTCTGGATAGCAAAACGATAATTGGTACTACATAGCCTTTTTGCTGCTATAGTGATTTGACATTTTTTAAAAAGGAAGCTAACATAGGATACAGACATGTCTGGCCTAGTTATTTCCATGTTGCTGAAGCTGGCATTGTATGTGTTGCAAAGCCAAAGTCTTTTTCCCTGGTTGCTTGCTCCCTCCCCATCTGTTGGTCATCTGCTGACTTTTTAATACATGTCAAATGCTTTTGTAGAATAGTCTTAATTAAATTGCAACTCGACTACCTTTGTAGTTACAGCTAAGTTTCACTACCTTTGTAGAACAATGAGTACTATAATTATTTTGGAAATAAAAAAATTTACGTGCTCTTTTCTAAGTGGGTTGGAATCGTTGATGTTTTAAAATTTATATTGACTTAAAAGTGCCTTTAATCATTCAAGAGTTATAGCTAACATTTAGTAAGCATTTACTGTATGCCAGGCACTGTTCTAAATTCCTTACATGTATTAATCAACATACTCTATGAAGAAGGTCTTACTATTTCATTTTTAGAGAAGGGAAAACAACCACAGAGAAGTTATGTAACTTGCCTAAGGTCACATAGAGTGGCAGACCCAGTCTGACTCTTGAACCAATGCTTTTTTTTTTGAATTAACATATAATGTATTATTTGTTCATGGGTACAGGTCTGTGATTCATCAGTTTTACACAATTCACAGCACTCACCATAGCACATACCCTCCCCAGTATCCATCACCCAGCCACCCCATCCCTCCCACCCTGCTCCACTCCAGCAACCCTCAGTTTGTTTCCTGAGATTAAGAGCCTCTTATGGTTTTTCTCCCTCTCTGGTTTCCTCTTGTTTCATTTTCCCCTTCCTTCCCCTATGATCCTCTGCCTTGTTTCTCAAATTCCACATACCAGTGAGATCATATGATAATTGTCTTTCTCTGTTTGACTTATTTTGCTTAGCATAATACCCTCTAGTTCCATCCACATCGTTGCAAACGGCAAGATTTCATTTTTTCATGGCTGCATAATATTCCATTGTGTGTGTGTGTATGTGTATGTGTGTATATATATACACACACAATTTTATCTTCCAATAAAATTCATACACACACACACACACACACACACACACACACCACATCTTCTTTATCCGTTCATCTGTTGGTGGACATCTAGGCTCTTTCCATATTGTGGCTATTGCGGACATTGATGCTATGAACATTGGGGTGCACATGCCCCTTTGGATCACTACATTTGTATCTTTGGGGTAAATACCCAGTAGTGCAGTTGCTGGGTCGTAGGGTAGCTCTGTTTTCAACTTTTTGAGGAACCTCCATACTGTTTTCCAGAGCGGCTGCACCAGCTTGCATTCCCACCAACAGTGTAGGAGGGTTCCCCTTTCTCCGCATCCTCGCCAACATCTGTCTGTTCCTGACTTGTTGAACCAATGCTTTTAACAGGGGACCCAAAACCAGTTTCTGACAGGTTGCTGAGCTTAGGTCAGGAAGCCTGAGAAATGAAAGATTTATGGGACTATAGAAAGAAGAAGAGCAAACTCTGTCTTACTAATTCTTCTTCCCTTCTCCTAATAAAATCTCGTAGTTGTCTGCAGGGTGAAGAAATAGGAAATGAACTTAGCTCCTGTTTCTTGCTTCCTCCTCTCCCTTCCTCTTCCCAGTGCTGGCAGCTGTCATAGGTACATACTTGCCACTCCATTTGCACTGATCATGTTTTTTTTTTTTTTTTTTAAAGATTTATTTATTTATTTTGAGAGAGTGAGAAAGAGAGAGAGAGAGTACATGAGAGCAGGGAGGGTTTGCGGGAGAAGCAGGCCCCTCGCCGAGCAGGGAGCCCGATGCGGGACCCGATCCCTGGATTCCAGGATCATGACCTGAGCCGAAGGCAGTCGCTTAACCAACTGAGCCACCCAGGCGCCCGATCATGTTTGTTTTTAATCACTGTCACTTCTCAGGAGAGGTAGTGACTATTATGGTGTTTTAGAGCAGGGGCTTGGCAGTCATACCGCTTGGGTTTAAATTCATTAACTGGCTGAGTAATCTTGGCCTGCTTAACTTTACTGAGCTTCACTTTTCTTACCTGCAAAACAGGGATAATATAGTATATACTTCGTACGGTTGTTCAGAGGATGAAATGTACAAAAATGTGTAATATGTGTAGAACAGTATATAGCACATTGTAAGTGCTATATAAGTATTTGCTCCTGTTATTCTTATTTGAGAACACTTAGGTTAAACTAGTAATTGAAGCACCTCTGAAGTATCTTGGTTCATGCTCTCTCAATATCTAACGTGAGTTTTTCATTACTAAATATGTAAAATGCCTGGTTGATACAGCTATTTCATGTTGGTAATTTTGATTCTACTTGAGGAAATTCACTTCTAGGTGATCTAAAATGCCAGTAATGTTTATCTTAGCTTAGATTCTTGTGTTAACTGGTATTCCTTGTCTTGCGATCATGTAAGATAGTAGTTCTCAAGCTTCATTTTACGTTAGGATCATGTAGAGAGTGTTGAGTTCTGATTTATTAGATTTGGGGTGAAGGTCTGGGAATCTGAATTGTTAAACCCATTCCAGGTAATTCTGGGGGTCTGATAATTTTGGAGTTGCTGATTTAGAGGCTGAATTCAAACATGTAGGCAGTGATGATTTTAAACTAAAAACATTTAATTCGTCATTTAACAATAGTGATCGGCTCTGTTCTCATACTAAATTATTTTGTTAACACCTGTTAGGTTACTTATTTTTAGGAACTACTCTGTGAAATACAGAAATAAGATACAGGAACTATAAAAAGAAATAATACAGAAGTCTTCAGGTGAAGAAATATTTGGGTGGGTTTCTTGTTTCATTTATTTTTGTGTGTGCTTCATTAGCTAAATAGATACATTCAGTTAATTTTAACTTACGTTTTTGGCATACCGATTATGTGCAGAGTGTGAAAAGTTTCGATTAGGTACTAATCCACCAGTGTAAGTTTTGACCCACTTGGATGAAAATAGGTGTGAAGTAGGATCGATTTAACTAGCACACTTGGTAGATGAATTTATGTGTATTGAGTATGTGCTGTGAGGTCCTTTTATATTTAATCTTTATAACAACTGTGCAAGGTGTTGACATAATTAGTTCTGTTTTACAAATGACAACATTAAGGCAAAAAGAGGTTAAGAACCTTGCCCGGGTCACTAGTAAGTGCAGAGCAGAGATTAAAACCCAGTTTTCCTGACTTCAAAGTTAAGAAAATTACTATTACTTATAAATGAAGTTTATGTATTTTGGATATTCTTTCCAACTTTTTAGGCAGGTCACACAGAGAAGGGCCCAGTTGGCTTGGGGACTGTTTCTTCTGCTGGGACAGGAAAAGATACAGACTTCTAAAAGATCTCAAAGTAGTAATGTTTGTTCAGTGATCTAGCCACACTATATGCAGAGCACATCTCTGTTACATGAATCTGTTACCTTCCATTGGAAAATCGTAAAGATTGCCCTCAGAAAGTTTGTCATTTAGTTTTAATGAATTTGTGCTTAAGAATGCAGAGAGAGGAGACAGCTGGGTGACTCAGTCGGTTGTGTGTCTGACTCTTGATCTAGGCTTGGGTCTTGATCTCAGGGTCGTGAGTTTAAGCCCTGGGTATGCTGGGAGTGGAGCCTACTTAAAAAAAAAAATGCTGAGAGATTTGTGAGCCCATTTGAAATAGTGTTACCTTTTTTCCTAAACTTACATTGTAGATTTTTCTAGTACAAATTGTGTTGTATCCATATGTTTTACTTTACAGTTGGAAGTTTCCTGGTGGCCAGAATGATCTCTCTCTCTCTCTTTTTAAAGATTTATGTATTTGAGACAGAGAGAGAGACAGACAGGGGGATGAGGCAGAAGGAGAGAATCTTCAGGCAGACTCCTAGTGGAGCACGGATCCCATCTTAGGGCTTGATTTCACAATCCATGAGATCATGACCTGGGTGGAAACCAAGAGTTGGGCACTTAACTGACTGAGCCACCCAGGTACCCCAAGAATGATCTCATTAACACTTCCTTATTCTTGCTGGTATCAGAGAGAGGTACTACATTTAAGGTTTCCACAGAAAGAACCAGTATTCTAAGACTGCTATTTGTGAATGGGCTGCTGAAGACAGCTAATTTTGGTGGAATTTTCAAATATATTTATAATATATAAAAAAGGGAATTTAGTGTGAATCAGATTTAAATTATTCTTTTTAAATACAGGTATTAATGAAAGCTCTTCTTTGGAATGTTTTAGACTAGCTCCAGCCTTGTCCATCACAGCTTGTCATAGTTGTTATTTCACACATGAGGCAGTCATATTCATAGCTCTGATCATGGGAACTTTTTGTTCTCAGTTTCTTCTTTCTTATTCCCTAGGGAATCTTAATGAAAATTTTGAGAAACAGGGCGCCTGGGTGGCTCAGTTGGTTAAGCGACTGCCTTCGGCTCAGGTCATGATCCTGGAGTCCCGGGATTGAGTCCTGCGTTGGGCTCCCTGCTTGGCAGGGAGTCTGCTTCTCCCTCTGACCCTCTTCCCTCTCGTGCTCTCTGTCTCTCATTCCCTCTCTCTCAAATAAATAAATAAAATTAAAAAAAAAATTTTTGAGAAACAGTGGCTCTTCCTCCACTAGAAGTTTCAAGCTTTAAGTGGCCTGTTGATTTTGTATTTGCTTGTTAATATGGGTTGTAAGTCTTAAAAGTGAATACCAGATATAGAATGAAGATAAGGAGCTTCATAGTTATGGTGGCAATTAATTTGATTTCAACCACAATTAAAATTTAGAAGGAACCTTTATCTTAGGTGTTTTTGAGACAGTCTCAAAGGTGGTCAGCTTTACTGTAAAGTTACTTGATAGATATTACTAGAATTTCAATGATTCTAAGACACTTTTCTCCCACATTTAACACTTCTAAATTTAGGATGTATTTAAAAATCATTGGCTTCTTAGAGTCTATGAAATATAGTAGTTAGGATATTAGTTCTGCTGCTGTAACAGAGAAATCCAAAATACTAGGGACTTTAATGAAAGAGAAGTTTCTTTCTTGTGTTAAGAGTCCTGGAGGCAATCCAGGGCTGGCCCTTCCTATTGTGTTACTCATCCTTAACATGTAATTTGTGTCTTGTGGTTCAGTATGACTGCTTCAGCTGTCATCATCATGTCTGCCTTCCATCCTACAGGTTGGAACAGGGAGACTGTTCCCCTTGCTTTTAAGGCTAGTCCTGAAAGTTGCATCCATCATTTCCACTCCATTAATCACAGTGGTCACAGTCCAGCTGCAGAGGACTTCAGGAAATGTAGTCTGTCTTTATTGGGGACCATATGCTTAAGTGAAAATTCTGTTACCAAAGAAGAAAGGAAGAATTGGCAGACCACTAGCAGTCTCTGCCACAGTGGTCAACCATTACTTTCTGCCCAGTGTTTATGATTAAACTATACATAAAATCACCTGGCAGTAATAATAGGAGAAATAGAAGGTGTAAGAACTGAACTTGAAATAGATTTGTAGGCACCTGGAAAATATTCTGTAGAATGATCAGAACTCTCTGCTTACCTTTCTTTTCTTCACTGTGAATTGAAAAGAAATTCTACAGAAGACCTTATTATTTTTTTTTTTCCAGAACATTATGCTTTTTTTCAGCGGTAGATTCAGGAACCCTGAGAAGAAAGTTTTGCCTCATCTTTATTATTATGTAAAAGACATTCTTTAGGAGTAATTCTGTATAATTAGTACTCAGTGTGCTTAATTATTTTGATAAATAATTTTGATTTAGTTTAGGGATTAAGATCTTTAACCTTTAATGCTGTATTAGTATGAGTGCTTCTTTAGTGCATTATAAGGAAAAGGGAAGGAACAAGATAAAAGGAGGTTAAATAAAGAGAAGTACAATCAGGATGATTTTGATGCGGAATGGGAGAGTGTGTATTTTCTAAGTCACTCCTAATATATGTACAGAGATGTTAACAGGCATTTATAACTCATTATGATTAAGAGTTGTGATGGGTACTGTAGGACAAAGTAGGCATGGCATCCAGCCCAGTTAGGTGGTTCTGACATTTTTATGTTTAATAAGGTGGCGGCTCTAGCCAACAAGAAATTGCAACCCCTTCAGAATTCTAATTGAGATAGGGCTTTATCTTAAAATGTAGGTATACAGGGCATGGTGTTTCTTTTTTATTCTTCCAGGAAAACTTTTCTGGAAAAAGTTTTCATTGATGGCTCAGTTGGTTGGGCGTCTGGTTCTTGGTTTCAGCTCAGGTCATGATTTCAGGGTCCTGGGATTGAGCCCTGTGTTGGGCTCTGTGGTCAGTGGGGAGTCTGCTTGAGGAATCTCTCCCTCTTCCTCTGCCCCTCCCCTGCATGCACACTCTTAACTCTCTAAGATAAATAAATCTTTTAAAAAAAAAGTTTTCATTGATTCTAAGATGCCATTTATTCTGATTTCTTAGATGTCAAAATGTGGGGAAAAAATGACTGCTAATGATTTTAAGAATCCTATGGTAAAGACATGTTCTGATTTTAGAGAAGTTTATTTATTTATAAAAGATTTTATTTATTGGGGGGCACACATTAAGGAGGATGGGCTGAGGGAGAGGGAGAAGCAGACTCTCCACAGAGCAGGGAGCCCAATGTGGGGCTCCATCCCAGGATCCTGGGATCATGACCTGAGCCAAAGGCAGAGGCTTAACCAACTGAGTCACTCAGGCGTCCTGATTTTAGAGATGTTTAAATGTAAAAGCAAGCATCTCTGAACTGATGAAATATAATAAATCTTTGGTGCATTTGTAGTCAATAGCTTCTTAGAGTGGAGGACTATAATAAGAGAAACTAATTATATCTGCTTATAAGTCAGTGTGCTTTAGAGTTATCTGACTCTTTATTATAAAAATGTATGGTTTTGGCCTCTCCATGCCATGAATATTGAGTTAGTAACTAGGCAACCTGGTGTCAAAATAGCTGCTGAGACCAGGGTTCACCCTGATCTTTGTCCAATTCCTCATATTGCTCTTTTGTTACAAGGGGTTGGTGGTGGTGCTCTGTAGCTATAACCAACCTGAGTAATTATAGCTCTAAGATTGGATAAATGGACATTTCTTTAAATCAGTGACTTCTGTATTGCAGTCTAGGACACATACAACGTGTATGTACAAATGTGTGCACATACAACTGAAGGAAAAGTTTCACACCGTCATACTTGGCACACTACATGGGATTCATTCTGAAATAGCCTCTTCTCTTTCTTTTTTTATTTTTAATTTTTTTATTAGAGCACATGTGCAGTGGGGGAGGGGCAGAGAGAGAGGGAGAGAGAAAATCCCAAGCAGGCTGCACAGTCAGCCCAGAGCCCGACACAGGGCTTGATCTCACAACTTTGAGATCATGACCTGAGCCAAAATCAAGAGTCAGACACATTTTTAACTGACTAAACTACCCAGGTGCCCCCCACCTCATTATAGAAATACACTACTTTGGACTTTTAAAAAAACACGTTGAAAACAGCCAGGGATCAGAAACTTAGAAAATTGACTCTTACTTGTTTTTGTGACTTTGAGCTAGTCACTATTTCTCTTTTTAGTTTCTTTCAACCACAGTAGTTATGGTGCTAGTTCTGTTCTTGCTCTGAATGAGTGAATCTCCTGCTAGTAGAAGAAAAAAAAATATATCACTACAAATGAAACAAATATCCTTCATCTTTTTGTAGGTCATCATCGAATTTGAAATATTTAAAGTGGATACAAAACTGTTTCAGCAATGCAGACAATTAAGTGTGTTGTTGTGGGCGATGGTGCCGTTGGTAAAACATGTCTTCTGATATCCTACACAACAAACAAATTTCCATCTGAGTATGTACCAACTGTAAGTATAAAGGCTTCCATCTGTTAGTGAAATGTATTCTATTTGGAAATCTTTTGAAAACTATGTGTGTACTGAAATTTTTCTGTTGTTTGCCTTTGTGTCCTGTTTTTAAAGATCTTCTCATGGGTAAATCATACACACTTTAAAATTAACAGCTGAAGAATCAGTGAAGAGTCAGAAGGGTGATACAAGGGTATGCAAGAAGTGCTGGGAGACCAAACTCCAATAGACAAGATTCTAAAGAGTGGTGGTCTCAGTTTGGAGAAGTATGCTCCATGGCTTGGAATGAGGTGACCTTTTTCTTGATAACTTGGCCAATGAGTCATCAGTGTTTGGAGGTCTGGGATGCTTTTTGGGGTCTTGTAACTTCAGAGAAAGTAGTATGTGTTTCCACTTACTCTCCTTAGGGGATAGAAGAGGATCTCATAGAGCTGTTGTCTTAGCAGTAATGGAGCTCCAAATAGGTTTTTACGGGCAGAGACCCGTTTTTGTTATGAGAACATTAGCAGAAGCCTTTGGGTGTCCTCTCCCACAAATGCTTTTTATCAGCTCCTTAGAAGAGTAGAGGGAAAATGGGAATAATAAAGATAATGAAGTGAGAGAGAAGAGTTAGAGTAACACTCACTTGTGAAAGAATGTGTTTGGGGATCCACTGTTTGTCCCAAGTTGGGTGATCCAACCCCGTGGTATAATTACATTAAACACAGATGTTCTTTCGGTGATGCAGGCCGAGCTAGGGTTGGCCTGGCTTGCAGCAGTGACCACCTCTGTTGAGTTATTTTAGGAGTTATGAAGAACGTATATATAATTAATATGGGATTAGTATTGTTTGGAAGTAAAAAGGAAGAAAATGTTACTTTAGGTTAATCTTAATGAACATGAACATTGTTAAGAGGGTGAATACAGGTTAAGGGTTTGGTAATTATGTTTAATTAGAATTGACAATCTGTAATAATCCAAAGCAGACTAAGTGATTGAGGTAGGCCAAGGCTGTAGGAAGCAGGAAGGTTAGGTTTCTTGGAGGGGGAGAATTTGAAGGTATAATTAAATCTAAAATCATATTTTTGTGTTGGCCCATTTGGGGACATGGTAAGTGAAAAGTTCTGAGGTTGTGAAGGACTTTTAGGGGACTTTCAGAGATACATGAATCTTGTTTCAGAGGAGAGCTATCGGAATTTTGGCATTTCAGTCTGCATTAAAGTTATTTTCTTGTAAACATGATTTGAGTCTGTGTTATGACTTTGGTCATGAGGTGTTCTATTTAAGGGGGGCTAGCGGGTGTTTCATATATGTGTTTGTATGTGGGTCTCTGAAAGAGGGTTAGGTATGACTTAAAAAAATAATCTATGTGGTTGAGAGCTTAACCACATTCATTACAATTTTCCTTGTTCTTCTTTTTTTTTTAATATTTATTTGAGATAGAGCATGAGCAGGGGGCAGAGGGGGAGAGGGAGACGCAGACTCCCTGCCAAGCAGGGAGCGGGTCTTCATCCCAGAACCCCGGGATCATAACCTGAGCCGAAGGCAGATGCTTAACTGACTGAGCCACCCAGGTGCCCCTTTCTTGTTCTTATCAGGAACTGACTTTCCTTTAACTACCCCATGCCCTTGCTTCCACTCTTGTTTACATTTAAACAATCCATTAAAGCCTGAGCCAGAAAGTTAGATGAAGCTGGGCTGATCTGAAAATGTAACATTCTTCTAGTTGGAAAGATTGCTTTTCATTTTCAATTCAGAGGAACCCATTGTGTTGGGTCTTTTTCCATTTAGCGCCATTACCTCCCATTTTCACAAATGATTTAGCACAACCAATATTAGTATATACTGAGTTCATCATGGGTTTTACAGTATTCGCAAATAAAAGCATCTAGTCACAGAAGATCTCTTCGGTCATGTGATTTGTATCCAGTAACATAAGTTTTATTCATGAAATCTCAACAAATAATCTCCCACTCTTGTTTTGGACACCTCCTTGACTTTGAGGGTTCCCTTTATTTCTCTTTCTAATGGGCTTGTTTGTAACAAGGTGCTTCTTGTCTTGAACCCTGAAAGGAAGAAGATTATCATCGATCTAGGATATTTAAATTCTAGATTAAAATGAAATGGTCTGTGAAGAATTAATTTCTTAGAAATCAGATTGAGCATTAAGGTAAACTATAAACTTATTGTCTCAAAGTTTTAAACTTGAAGAGGATCGTTTTGTATAGCTCAGGGACTCTGCTTCTGTGACACCTCTAGCTTTTTTGTGGCTTTTAATCCATGCTGCTGGGGTAGAGCGGACCTCCCAGAACACATCCCCTGTCACTTTTTCCCAAGAATTATTTAGTTCATGCAAGGGTTTAGTTGGCAAGGTTGGTGTATATAAGAACCATATGACTAAGAGAGGATTAAGTTTTAGGGAAGAAATACTGCCTTTACTTAAGAGTTGTCCTAGCCCATTTTGACCATCCCTTTGCACACTAACGATGTTGTATTTTTATGTTTTTAGGTTTTTGACAACTATGCAGTCACAGTTATGATTGGTGGAGAGCCATATACTCTTGGACTTTTTGATACTGCAGGTGAAAACTTGATGTCTTTCGTGTTTTAAGTCTATAACTATTAAAGTTGCTGGTTGTCTTTTTTTGTGGACATTTTGGGAAACTAGCATATTAGCAAACCACTTGCCTTTTGTTAATACTTAGTAGGATTGAATATTATGATGGCTGATGCTTGACTCAAGAGGCAATCCCAGACCTGGAGTCGCAATAGGAGTTTGGAGTTCCTTGGGTGGGTAGTGTGGAAGGAAATAAAGTAGGGTGAGAGCAGAGTATATTAGGAGGGCTGTATTATCACTCTCTGAAATTTGAAAGCTTATTTAGGATTTGTGTCTGTATAATATATGCTTCTTATAGAGATAATTTGTTATTTTATACTACATCTGAAAATGCTTTGAACATGAACCAATACCTAGCTCACATTGACATTTGTGGTCAGCTTTTGAAATTAAAGGAATAAATTGCTTTCTTCCTTAAGTATACCCAATTCCTCAGTGTTATTTCCTCATTGTTTTAGCAGTGGCTGTGCATCTGAATTTCTGACTTCTCTCTCTCTGCAGTCTCTGTTATTATCAGCTTAATTAGCCAAAAGAAAATTTCAGTAAAGGTAACCTTTTCGTATTTAGGAATTTTAAGTGCTTCACTTTTTATGAGTTACTCTCTCCCTGTCCGCCAGCTGACATACTGCTCTTATGGAGTATGTTACACTGCTCATTTTGAGGAACTGTCTAGATTTAGTTGGGAAGGTGAAATGGAGAGGAAGTAGGACAGTAGTAAGCAGTTCATTTTAGAGATCAGTGGCTTTCTAATGGTGGTTTAGGCCTTTAAAATGTTTATGAATTAAGAATTATAAGTGTAATGGTGTATTGGAGGAAACTTGGAAAATAGAAAAAATAATGACCTGTACTTCATGATAGGTGAGGGATTTTCCTGTGTTTATGTGTACCCTTGGAGGCAATTTATATGCAGAAAAAAGATAATTTATGGCCTCTTGGGGTTGAAAATTAATTTTAAATTTTATTTTTAAATTTCAAATCAGTATTTAATCAGTATTTTGTTCTTTTAGCTTTAGGGAAGTAAAATAGAATAGAATTCAGTCATTTTAAGTGTTCAGTTTGATTAATTTTACTGACTAGATAGTCATGTAACCTCCACCATAATCAATGTCTATCACCTAAAAAATGTCCTTGTGCTCTTTAAGAATCCCTTTTTGATTTGGCCCCAGGCAGCCACAGCTTTGCTTTCTATCATTGTGGTTTTGCTCTTTTAGAATTTCATATAAATGGAATCCTATAATATGTAGTCTTTTGTGCTTGATTTCTTTCACTTAGCATCATGTTTTTGAGATTCATCTATTTGTATGTGTCAGTAGTTTTTTCTGATTGCTGTGTAGTAGTCCATACTGTGAATCTAGCACAATTTGGTTATCTGTCTACAAGTTGACGGACATTTGGGTTCCAGTTTTAAGCTATTGTGAATAGTGGTGCTGTGCACATTTGTATACAAATCTTTGTATGGACATATTTTATATCTCTTCAGTATTTAGTTTTGGAGTGGGTAAGCCTTTAAATTTAGTTGTACAACTTAGTAAGTTTTTTATTACAGTAGTCACTTTTAAGAAATCATTCTCAAGGTGGCCGAGGGTCCTTTGATGAATATTGGTTTATTTAGCTTATGTTGACAAGACTTGAATCCCAATCAGCCTCATTTACAACTGTGTTAAATATCTTCTGGCACTTTAAACTGCATTTATAAATTTAATATATTCAGTTTTCTGTTTTAATTCAGTTTGTTTGACCTGACAAGTGAAGCATTCCCAGGCTTTTATATACATAGCCTCAGTTAGCCTGATAAGTTAGGATTTCATGTATTTATGTTTTAATTTATCATAAACAGTATTATTTATAACCTTTATAAAATTCTTAACATTTTTCAGCAAAAAAGCCCCAAGGTTAAGATCAGTTACTCAGTTACACATTTTAAATTGGAATCAGAGAACAAATCTTATCATGTTCTTTAATATGGCAGATTATTTTAAATATTATAGGCACTGGGTGTTAAATAAGGATAGATTATTCCTAAATGTAACTGAAAATTAACAATAAAGGTATTTGATTTATTTCATCTTTATATTAGATTCTGAATCTTTCTAGGGGTTAAAAAACATTCACTAAGGAAATGATTTTACCAGCCCAGGCAAGTTGGGGGGTTTCCATCTTCATTGTTGAGGTCACTATAAGCCAGAGTTTTTTTCCTTTTTTGACAAGCATTGGACAGTTGGGGCAGTAGGCATCCATAGTGAGTCTTTGTTTTTGATACACTTAAGGGGAGACTTGTATCCTTCTGCAGACGCCTTAATCTCAGAGTCCCTGTCCCTGGTTCAAGTCATGCCATTAACTTAGTTTTCTTTCTGCTAAAGCTTTCATCCCCACTGAGATGGCCTCGGACTGTTTGGTTGTATTTAATCTGCTGACTTTATTTATTTATTTATTTATTTATTTTTATTTATTTATTTATTTATTATTTATAAAGATTTTATTTATTCATTTGAGACACAGATACAGAGAGAGAGAGCATGAGCAGGGGCAGAGGCAGAGGGAGAGGGAGAAGCAAGCTCCCTGCTGAGCCAGGAGCCTGATAACGCCGCTCGATCCCAGGACCCTGGGATCATGACCTGAACCAAAGGCAGACGCTTAACGACTGAGCCACCCAGGCACCCCTAATCTGCTGTCATTTTCCCCTAATTTTTGTCATTTTGTTCTGAATTCTCTTTATAGCATTCCTATCTCACCTCTGGCTACAATTCTTTTTTTTTTCAGTGTGAAACAAAAACTGACAAGGGGAAACTATACTTCTCATACAAAGTCTCTAAACAAAGCTAATGGCTTATGTAGGTTTGGGAGGTGCTGGCTGCAACTCTGACAGATTTATTTAATACCATTTAAGATCAGAGATAGGTGGATACCTGGCTGGCTTAGTCAGTGGAGCATGACTCTTGATCTCAGGGTTGTTTAAGCCTCAAGGTAGTTTAAGTCCCAGGTTGGGGGTAGAGCCCACTTACTTTTTTAATTTTTATTTTATTTTATTTTATTTCATTTTATTTATTTATTTATTTATTTATTTATTTATTTATTTATTTTTTGAGAGAGAGAGAGAGAGAGAGAGAATGAGCAGAGGGGGAGAGAGAGAGAGAAGCAGACTACCTGCTGACCAGGGAGCCCGTCATGGGGCTCGATCCCAGGACCTAGAGATTTTGATCTGAGCCGAAGGCAGGCACTTAACTGAGCCATCCAGGCACCCCCTATATATATATATTTTTTATTAATTTTTTAAGATTTTATTTACTTGTCAGAGAGAGAGAGAAAGAGAGGGAGAGAGAGATTGAGACTGAGCAAGCAGGGGAAGCAGCAGGCCGAGGGAGAGGGAGAATCAGGTTTGAAGCTTGATGCAGGACTCGATCCCAAGAACAGGACCTGAGCCAAAGGCAGACACTTAACTGACTGAGCCACCCAGGTGTCCCTAGAGCCTACTTAAAAGGAAAAAAAAAAAAGATCACAGACAGGACTCTGTTTCTTGTCTCACAGCTTTTATTTCTGTCTGTGTGGTCACAACACTAAATTTTTGTTCATGAGTTCCCCCCACAGTTATTTTCTTCTTTTTTTTTCCTTCACATGTTGTACTATTGTGTATTTCATTCTGTATTTAACTTTTTTTTTACTCAACATGTTTATCTTGTTAAATTGTTGTATTGTATAATCATCACCCCACTGTCAGTTCTTTTTTTTTTTTTAAAGATTTTATTTATTTATTTGACAGAGACAGTGAGAGAGGGAACACAAGCAGGGGGAGTGGGAGAGGGAGAAGCAGGCTTCCCGCGGAGCAGGGAGCCCAATGCGGGGCTCCATCCCAGGACCCTGGGATATGACCCTAGCCGGCGGCAGACGCCCAACGACTGAGCCACCCAGGCGCCCCTGAATTTCATTTTAAATATGAGATTCTAAACAAGGGAAAGGTCGGCAACCCATGAGATGTATCCCTGCTTTTTTTGGCAAATGTTGGAAGTTAAGCAGTGAGCTGGTATGCTGTTGGAGTAGGTATAATTTAAGACTTGTAGTCAAGACCTGACTGGGACGTAGAGTGAAATTTTCTTGATCATGTTGTGTACCTTAAAGGATGCTCAGTGATGACATTGACTCTATCAAGTGAATAACAGCTATTTGTGACATACTTAGAGGATAAATTTTAGCTGGATAAATTATGCTTGGATAATGAATTTTGCTCATATTAAGGGACTACATTCATTCTTTTTCCTTAAATGGAGATTCCAGGCTGAGGGGAGAGAAGCAGCAAGGGCATTTAGATTTGTGCCACTTAACCACACGCACAGGGACCTCAAACGATTGCAGTAAAGGCATACTTCAAACATACCGAGTGACTTCAAGGTTCGCGGGTGGTGAGGGGGGTCGGGGAAGTCAAGGAAGGGTGGGAGCCTTACCATCTTGGGAGCTTTTCAAACTGTCACGCTCAGTTATGCTAAATCCCCTTTGAAGGCTGTGTGCCCCCACCCAGACTCTCCCAGGCATGCCTTTGCTCCTACTGACACTGCCATACTCTGTCCCTCTTCTATATGCAGTGAAAAACGACTACACTACGAATAATACAAGGGGAAATGACACCAAAAAGGGGAGGGGGGGTTTGAAAAGGTCGGAAGGCAACAGAATGGTTACAAGAAAGGGAAGCAGAGAGAACCAGTAAAATTCGAAGACTGGGCTTAGGTTCATCCAAAGGCTTCCTAGAGCTTGGTAGCATCCCAGCTCAACAAGTCTAAAGTAATTCATCATGTTACATAATGGCAATAGTTATTTCTAACATATGAAAGGATGGTAAAGGCAGACTGTGTGTGGGTGCTTAGTAGGTAGCCATATTGAACAGGTAAGAAAGCACCTGGTTTTAAAAAATTGTAACCATGGAATTTCTGCATTATGAAGAGAAAAAAAATTTATTATTTTTTTGAAGAAATGCACACTGGATATAAAATGGTGTCCTGAGAAACTGTGTTACAGCTTCAGAGGAACAGAACATCCGAGGGGTGCTGTGGACTTGCCCTTTGTCACATTTCCAGTCTTATTGCTCCTAATTCAGCTTTGACAACAGTGAAACGCTGATGGTTCTCTGAACAAAACACAGTAATTCATAACTCTCCTTCAGCCTTGAATTTCTCCCTCTACCCTCACTATCTACTGAGTCTCCTATCCAGGCACTGCCTTCTTGAGGAAGTTAACATTCTTTAAAAAAAAAAAAATGTAGCACTTGAAGCAGAAGTAGAGGTAAGGTAGCCTCCTTTCTGTTTATTGAACAATTTCATTTCTGATTTTTTTCCTCCTTGGGAAAGGAAAAGAAAGAAATTTCTAGCTTTGAGGGTTTGTTTATTACAAATAAACAGACTGACCAATACTGCTTTGAACCTAGTATTCAAAAAAGAATGGCTATTTGTTTTCTGTCTTCATCTGAGTAGAAGGTTCATTGCATGTAACACATTGGACACTCATTTAGATGCTCTTAGTGGTGCTCAGGAATGTAGAGTTGCATTTGTTTTTGATGTGCACAAACACGGATTGATTGCAGCAGCCGAATGACTAAAAATGAAGCCCTTTTCTAGTTTATGTTAGGCTTAATTTTTTTGAAATATATTCATTCCATTCGAATAGAGAATAAAGCTAAGAAAAGTTGTGTGAATGTACTTTTTTTTTTTTTAATAAGGCTTGGTTGGTTGCTTTAGTGTAGTATCTGTTCTTACCAGCTTTTTCTTATTTTAAAATTTATTTTTTGTTTTGTTTTATTGGAGCTTTGGTATGCAGTGTGTCAAAGCTCCAGCCAGTGTTAAGAGCTCAGGCTGTTTAGATTGAGAGAGTTATGGAGTTTTGGCTGATTTTGTTTTCTTTAAGCCCATTCTTTTCTTTTTAAATCTCTTTCATGTCTGTAATTATACATTCTACATTATAATTTAAGAAGTGAAAGTTACACTTGTAAGTGCATACCTTTAAAGCCTTTGACTCTGACCCTAGAATATTAAGAGTAAGCTTGCGATCAATACTAGAGGTGGTGATGACGATTTTATTTTTTTGTAATCTCCTTTTCCCTTTTCGTTTAACTTTTATTTTAATTTCTTTATTGTCCGAAGATAGATCCTTTATTGTCTACTCACAATGTATTGCTTATTCAAGTGGCAATTAATAGTAATATCTTTAATTATCATGTTTTGATAGCTACCCTAAATTCTTGTATTCTCTCTCAATGCTGGCAAAAAAAATTTTTCACTGGCATACAAAATATTTAACTCTCCTTTTCTCCCCTTTAAATATTTTTTATTGTGGTAAAATATATATAATATAGAATTTATCATTTTAACCATTTTTAAGTGTACAGTTCAGTGGCACTTAGTACTTAACCATTCTTTTAAAACATAGGATTGCTGTAGCCCTTTTTTGAAATTGGAGTGTTAAACCCTGTCCTGGCAACTCCTCCCCTCCCCTCATGGTTTTGGAAATGTATATAGATATTTTAAAAACTTTTTATCAGGAAATAATTTTCAAGCCTACAGAACAGTTGGGAGAATTATACCAGGAGCTTCCACACACCCTTTAACCAGATTTACCAATTAGCATTTTGCCCTATTTGCTTTATTATTCTCTTTCAATACAATATGCACATGAATTGTTTTTCCCTGAGCTGTTTGAGAGTAAGTTGACAGCATAGCCATTTAGTCTTAAATAAATATGTATTTCCTAAGAACAGAGACATTCTTGGTCTAACAGTAAACAACTTATGGAAATTTAACATCGATACAGAACTTGAATCCAACATCTCTATTCCAGCTTTGTCAGCTTAGCCGAATTCAGTATTTTCTGCTTTCAGTACAGGATCACGTATAGCATTTAGTTGTCATGTCTTTTTAGTCTCTTAATTTGGATCAGTTCTTCAGCCCCCCCCTTTTTTCTTTTTGTCTCTCATGACATTATTTTTATAGGATACAGGCGCATCTTTCCCTTTCCTCCCCTTATAAAACATACCACACTTTGGATTTGGTCTGTGTTTTCTCATGATTAGGTTCAGATTATGTATGGAATAGTACATTAGGGATGTGTCTTTCTCAGGATATAAATCTAGGGGCACACGATATTCATCTGCCACTCACTGATGATAGTAATTTTAATGACTCAGTCAATGTGATGTCCAGTTTCTTGGCAATATAGTTCCGTTCTTCCCCTTGCGGTTTATCAACAGTCTGTAAGACCATACAAATATCCTAATTTTCACTAGGATAATCGTCACATAGATGTGGCATCCATTGATTCTTGCCAAGTTATTTTTTTTCTTAGGCGTTCTCATTTTCATATACTGGTCTTAATGCACACAGTAACTAAGCCTGTGAATATGCTTTGGTAATCATGATGGGCAGTGGATTTTGTCACCTGGGTTTCACTGAGATTTTTGTTTCCTTAGATGGTTTCACTGTGATTATTTCTTAACCAAATCTGAGTAGGATTGATTTTAAGCATTTGTGTAGCAATAGCTTACTGTTTTTACTACATTGTCGTTGGGTTGCTGATGGACACAAAGATTGAAAACTACAAATTGGTAATAAAAACTAATGTATAATGGATTCATTGCTGTTTTCAGGGATTGAAATACTAAACAGAATTAGCTGAGTAAGAATGTTCATCAAGTATTTTATTATAAAATAAAATTACATTTTATTAGATTAGTAACTTGCTTTCTCAGTAATGGTCAGCGTGCTGTTGGCTGCATGCTTAATCTGTTGACTGACTCGTGATTTTGATGCTGTGAGGACACCGAGATTCAGTTGCTGACTTCTCCAATTTTTTCCCTCCAGGGCAAGAGGATTATGACAGATTACGACCGCTGAGTTATCCACAAACAGATGTATTTCTAGTCTGTTTTTCAGTGGTCTCTCCATCCTCATTTGAAAATGTGAAGGAAAAGGTGAGTTGGTCAGATACTCTTGTCCTGAAAAAGCTGACCACAGAACTTCTGTTGAGTTGTTGTAAAAAGCTTTAGAGGCTTGGGGCGCCTGGGTGGCTCAGTCGTTAAGTGTCTGCCTTTGGCTCAGGGCATGATCCCAGGGTCCTGGGATCGAGCCCCACATTGGGCTCCCTGCTCAGCGGGAAGCCTGCTTCTCCCTCTCCCACTCCCCCTGTTTGTGTTCCCTCTCTCGCTGTGTTTCTCTCTCTGTCAAATAAATAAATAAAAACAATCTTAAAAAAAAATAAAAGCTTTAGAGGCTTGTGGATTAATGCAGATGTATTTTTTAAAATACTTTTTCTCTAGTGGGTGCCTGAAATAACTCACCATTGTCCAAAGACTCCTTTCTTGCTTGTTGGGACCCAAATTGATCTCCGAGATGACCCCTCTACGATTGAGAAACTTGCCAAGAACAAACAGAAGCCTATCACTCCAGAGACTGCTGAAAAGCTGGCCCGTGACCTGAAGGCGGTCAAGTATGTGGAGTGTTCTGCACTCACACAGGTGAGGACTGTGTAGCCCCTTGTTTATTTACAGTTGGGTAGTTTCTTAAGAGTATTAGGATTCCGGGGTTATTTTTAACAGTGGTCTGCAGTGCTCAAGAAAGCTGCCCAGGAAGACTCGGACCAGCTTCATAGTATATATTCTTTTGCTAGAGGTTCTGTGTTTATGGAGAAAATTATTAAGCTCTGAGTAAAACTCTTGTGTTGGTGAGCTCCCATATTGTACTGATTCATTTGTAGTAGTCAGGGATTGTGTTAAATTGTATGGGAGGGTTCCAGATTAGCACTAATTTACAAGAGATTATGTGAATGGTTCCCCCTCCCCCCCAGACACTTAAATTTTTATATAAATGTATCGGATCTTTTCTTATCAGTTCTGACCACTGATGCTACAGTTTCTGGGGTAATTCAAATGACATAGGGAATTAGTCATAGTAATTGAGACTTTGATTTTAGAGAAAGCTGCCTTGGCTATTTCTCAAGCATGCTTTATAAAAGCATCAGTTCTTGTGTTTTTGGAGACATTCCTTCCTCGTGTGGTCGTCTCTGTCCTTCTGTCCATTTCTGAATAATTTAACTGGAGCTCTTCTCCTAGTTTGATGGGAAACGTCAGATGCTGAGGATAGGGAACAGTGTTAGAATTTATTAAGAGTGGGAGCTATAACTGATCTGTGTGGTTTCATCTTTTCCACCCTCATGGTATTACTGACTGATTCTCCCCTTTGAGTACTGTTCTGGGGGCAAAGGAAAAAATTATCGAAATAGCACAGAAATATTTTATTCTATTGGTACTGGTGCTTTGAGATTTGAACACTGAGTAAACATGTCTAATTAGAATAGGGTAGGGCTAAAGAGGCTTCTTATAATTACATTAAATCCACGTATATTTATCATGCTTACTTGTTTAGGTAATTGCTTCTTTTATTAAGTTTTCTTAAACACTACTGGATTCTTGATTATATGTATACTAAGGCAAATGGCATATATAATTAACCTATTACGTATGTACTAGGTGTTAGTATGTATGGCCTAGACATAATTTAATAATCTCCAATTCAGTGCTAGGTTGGATATTTAAAGATAACATTTTTATGCTTAGCTGGGTATTCCACATGATAACTTTCAGGTCTAAAATCATTCTCCCACTGCCAGTTTTCCTTGGCAGTTCAGTTCTGTTGCAAAAGCAGGCATTTTAAAGTTCAGAAGATCTTATATCCTCTCACACACAGCACTGACTGAGATTTAAAAAGAAAAAAAGCCTGATGCTTGTGTTTTGACACCATCATCAGTAAAGTGAGAGTGTGTGTGTGTGTGTGTGTGTGTGTGTGTGTGTGTGTGTGTGTTGGAGAAGGATGTATGTTGAACATGTGCGTCAGATTATAACTAACTGTATGCATCCTTTGCATACCCCTCTCCTCCAAGTATGGGTTGCCTTTGGGGGAAATGGAGGCAAATAGACCATGTGGACCCAATTCTAGGTCACTGGTGAAGTTTAAAGAATTGGATGCTTCCATTTAAGATTTTTTACAATATGAACAGGTTTATATAGTAAGTCACTCATTTTGCAGACAGTAGGAATTTGAAAAGGTCTTAGCAACTACATTTTTCTTATCAGATTTTGACGTTTGGAAAAGTCAAAAGAGAAGATAGAAAATGGGGTGTCTGGTTGTGTTTGGGAGATAGAACTTTTAGGACTCCAGATTCTGTTTGTTGGTTCCTCTAAAACTGAACTCTATATCAGATAGTATGGGTAAAGCAAATACTTGTTTTGTTTTTAGGGGATTATCTTTGTCAGTAAGCAAGAAAGGATTTGCTTTTTATGAAGGGGTGCCCTAGTTTCTCATGGTCCTCTTCTTTTTTTCCTTTATAAAATGCTTTTCCCTTTCCACCCTCCCCTTTTCCTTTTATATTTGACTCCCAGAGTTTGCCCTGAGATGTGTAGAAAGAATTTCATAGGAACTTTACTTTTGTTTAACATCTCTACTTTGTAAAAGACGTAGAAGAAAACTTTTTAACTTCTTTGCTTCTTTTTAAGTACTTAATGTTATTTCTTATTTATTTTGTACCTTATGGGATGTGTGGGTGCCAGTCTTCTGGGATGCCTAGGGTTGAGGTGGAAATACCTGGGGTAGTCTGGGACCTGGTACTTGTTACTGGAGCTGTGTTCTGGGACTTATGGGGAGATTTTTACTTGGGATCAAATTGACTTAAAGAACACGTGAAACCTCTTTGGGTGGTAAACCTGTGGCTTCAAATTTAGGTGAGTTTAGGTGAGTCTGTAGACCTGGGCCCAAGGTACCAGTGCTACTGAGTCACACTGTCACGTTGGAGTTCTGCCTGAGGTGTAAGTGTGTTTCTGCATCTTAATCCCTGTAGATCTGAGAATATTCTTTGTTTTCACTCCATGCTTTATGCTCTGATATCCATGAAGACATCTTAAAGCATTGGACTGCTTGCTAAAACTCATTCAAGGACCCCATTCTTTGTTTTCTTATGACTTGGGTGGTGGTTACTTGCTCTAATAACATTACTGAATAACTGAAGTGTATGCTGTTTCTAGAGTCTGTTCCTTAAACTTCTCCCACGTGGTACTGTTGAACAGTTAACACTCTTTCTAAATGTCTGAACCATTTTGTTCTGGGAAACTGATATACTCTAAATCCTGATTAATCCCATCCAGATATGTCATTGAATCTAGAAACATGTAGCATGCCTGTAAGTCTGTTTGTGTCCTTCAGTTATTCAGGGGCTGAATTCACAGAAGCCTGAAATTGTAATCGATTTAGTTCCAGAATGTGTGTGCCATTCTTCTCATTGGAAATACTGAGGAGTTCTACAAGGCTTATCCAAGCCATCTGTGTTTTGTTTACATATCCATTTTTTTCTCCAGGCATTATTTTCATTAAAATGTTTTTTCAAAGTGTGATTGTTTTAGAAGTCAACATACAGCATTTCCATAAAAATTACTTTCTTGCTCAGTTAACCTTTTTTATGTAAGAAGTTTCTGTTCAATTATCTCCTGTCCTGATAATGGGCTTAAGATCTAGCTTTCTGGCATGTGTTTTTCTGAAGGCGCATTGCTTCTGTGAATTCAGCCCATTTAATCCAGACTGCTGTTGTATCTGCTGGTCTTTCTAATCCTCTAACCTGGCTGCTATTCTCTCTCCTCCCCTCTGTCTTGTAGAGAGGTCTGAAGAATGTGTTTGATGAGGCTATCCTAGCTGCCCTCGAGCCTCCGGAAACTCAACCCAAAAGGAAGTGCTGTATATTCTAAACTGTTTTCTCCTTCCCCTCTATGCTGCTGCTTCCTGTCCCACTACTGTAGAAAGAGCATTTAAAAACAAAGGAATAAAACCATCCTGTTTGAAAGCCTCTGCGTCTTTTTACTCACCACCTAAGAGCGACCTCTGTATTAGTTTTTGATCAAGAATGCAATATCTTATAGAATATTTTTTGTGATCAGTAGTCAAGTTGGACTTGTTTAACTTTCTGCTTCTTGAGTTGCCTGATGCTCAGAGCTTTTTGGTTTGGATTACTATTGCAAAAGGGAACTTGGTGTGGCATTAAGAATGTTCTCTTGGAAAAAATAAGAGTTTTAACACTTAGCTCTAGATGGAGAAAATAACACAAACATCATTTTACTCTTATGATCAATTGTAATTGTAATTGCATGACAAACTTTATGGAAAAAGGGTGACCTGCTAGTAGAGTGTAACGGGGAAGGGAGGATTCTTCTCTGGTTTTCTTTTGTGCAGTGAAACTTTGTGTTGCTATTGCTTTGGCTGTCTGTGCTGTAGTGGAGTATTTGTCAGTCTGGGGTGGGAAAGGTATTAATGTATCTGCTACTGCTTTATGAAATCATTTGTTACCATATCTTTTAAGAATAGCATCCATTTTAACAGTTGACTTAAGGTTTGTTAATGTTGAGATGTAAAGCTGCCACCTTTATATTTTCCTGCTTCTGATTTTATTGTTGTGAGGGAAACATACAATTGTGGTTACCTTCAAATTTTGAAATTAAAAATATACAATTGTTTGTATAAATGCCTGATGAAGCTTTATTCCTGTTGCACTGACTGGTTCTAGTTTTACATATGTATCAGGTGCCCGCATTTTGCTTCCTTGAGCCCCCCGGGCTCTGATCGGTGGGATGCAGGGAGTTCAGAGTGAAGGTCTTTGACGCAGCCGTGGGAGCTGCGCTCTCCATCCTTGCCTGCGCCTTCCATGTAACAAGGATGCCGCTGCCGGCTGCTGGCCCCTCGGTCCTGTTCCATACTCCGCTGTTTCATTGGAATGCAGAGCTGCTTCACTTGTTTTTATGTAAAATGTTTCAGCGGCATATTACACAACTCATTGAATGAGCAAATGACACATGTGGCTTGTTCGCTTCTTGTGACATACATTGGTCTGCAAAAAGCTTTCTTGAAGGACCACTGTCTCATTCATGAATATCCATTCCTCTGCTCCTGAATTGCTGGATCCTTCCAGTGTCCTTCCTGGACAAAACTTGGTGAAGTGGGATGATTGTGTTGAGATTCAGAGTTTTAACGTTTTGTTCTTTGCCGACTCTTGGGGGTTTGAATGTTTTTAATTTGATCTTAGCTTTATTATACTGAAAATCAGACTGGCCATTTTTTTCTTTCTACCCCTTTTCAGAAAGGCCTAAAGAATGTATTTGACGAAGCAATACTGGCTGCCCTGGAGCCTCCCGAACCGAAGAAGAGCCGCAGGTGTGTGCTGCTATGAACATCTCTCCAGAGCCCTTTCCGCACAGCTGGTGTCAGCATCGTACTAAAAGCAATGTTAAATCAAACTAAAGATTAAAGATTAAAATTCGTTTTTGCAATAATGACAAATGCCCTGCACCTACCCACATGCACTCGTGTGAGACAAGGCCTGTAGGTATGGTCCCTTTCCCCCTCTCATTACTAGTTAATTTGAGTAATTGTGTATTGTCAGAAAAGTGATTAGTACTAGTTTTTGTTTTGTTGTTTCAATTTTTTTTTTTTTTTGTTTTGTTTTGTTTAAAAGCAAGGCATGCTTGTGATGACTCTGTAACAGACTAATTTAGGTTGTTGAAGCTGCTCCTGGGCTCCATCCACTCTGGAGAATGATCTGGGACATTTAGGTTTTGTTTTGTTTTTCTTTTTTCTTTTCTTTTTTTTTTTTTTGCGGGGGAGGGAGGTGGGGTGCGGGGAGTGTGTGTGGGGTTTGTTTTTATTTAGTCATGTTTTTTAAATTCATTAACCATTGGACAGCCCTTAAGGGGAGGAGGACGGATTGATTCCACATTCCACTTCCTAGATCTAGTTTAGAAAACTTGTTCCCCACCTGGTGCTCTTAGGAAGGAGTATAGTAAATGCCTCATTTAATAACATACTCCTTTTTGAAAGTTGCCTTTTCTCTCCACCCTTGAGTAGGCCCAGTATTTGATGAAACTCATGAAAGTGGGTGGAACCTGTCTTGCCCCTCCTCTTTTTCTAGGATGCACTATATATGTGACTGTGACTTTCAAGGAAATTTGTTTGCCATTTGCTGATTTTTTTTTCCTGAAGTTAATTTCTAACTTCTTTCACTGATAAATGAAGAAAAGTATTGCACCTTTTGAAATACACCAAATGGATTGAGTACGTAATTAAAAAACATTTTTTTTTCCCTGTCAGTCATTGTCTTATATGCTTAGCATAGATGTCCAGCTTAATAGTGTATGATACGGTGTTCCTAGAACACAGCTAAAGACCTGGTAAATCGAGGAAATGTGAGGGGTGGCGCTAGGAGACAGATGTCTATGGAATGATGCACATCCTCTTTCAAGTTGGGAGGATGGAGACCTGCTTCATGAAGAAGCTGGGGGTGTGGGTGGGGGTGGGGAGAACATTTAACAACATGGGGACCAGTCAGGGGAATCCCCTTATTTCTGTTTTGCATATGAGGAACCCTAGAGTAGCTGGTTAAGGCTCTCTAGTTTAATAAAAAAATCACGGAGTCTTATGAAGACTCTTCATAAGTGTTAATAGGGATTTTATCCACTTATTTTGGTTGCAGTTTCCAATTTTTAAAAATGTTTAGGTAATCTCCACCTTCCCCAAATCCTAATTCTTGTAGATTCATTAGTGTTGAACCAATGCTTTCTCATGTCTCAATTCTTTGTATATGCATTCTTTTCAGATGTATTAAACAAAAAACCCTTCACAAGCCAGCCTGGGGGTTGTTCTTTTCCCTCCGCCTCTTTTTAGATACCTAGGAGTGGGGACTTGACTCTTCGTAACATCAATTTCTAACAAATTTTGGGATAAGATTTTAAAACTTTATTATTACTATTATTATTTTTTATGTACTTTATTGCCTTTCTGGCCTTCAATTTGAGGTGGTGGTTTCCCCTCAGTATGTTCAGGTTTGTGCCTTCTCCCGAGTTTGGCAAGTGGATTCATAGCAGTCCTTAGTGAAGGTGATGCTCAGGAAGCTCACTGCTCATGTTGTTGGGAGGGAGTGGCAGCACACCTCTCTCATCCATTGCTTAGGTGGAAAGCGGCCAGTTGTTTTCTCAAGTTTTCTGGATCAGTGCTTTTCAGACTTTGTTGCTTACTGGAGTACAGCTTGAGCAGTGGGTTTTTAAAAGCTTTCCATGTATTTCCAGAACACGGCCACGTTGGAGAACCATTGCTCCTAGATTGTTACCCAGACTGCTTCCATCAGATTCCAGATTCTGTGCTGTGAATCTGAATATGGGACACATTTTCATTTACCTTAAGGGCATTATACTGATCTGTAAGAGAGCCTTAGAAACTAAGAGCTGTTGGTACAGTGTAACCTCATTTTGGTGGTTTTCTAAGTGGAATCAGTTTGGCTTGATTCCGTGCTGTGCTGGAGCTAAGCTGGGTGGCTTGGTTGGGAAGGGGTTATGAAGAGGCAGATCTAAGCTTTACTGTTTTAACTAATGTTTCTTGCTCCTTGTTGACCGTGCTAGGGAGAGGTACTGGGATTGTGCTCTGAGAGCCTAGGATCAGGGACCGTATATCCCTAGTTCTTAGTACAGTGGCACATAGGTCCATCCTGATTATTGCTGTGTCCCTGGCCTAGCGTAGTGTTTGACACATGAGAGATAGCTCTAAAAATAGTCATTGGGGGCACCAGGGTGGCTCAGTCATTAGGCGTCTGCCTTTGGCTTGGGTCATGCATGATCCCAGGGTCCTGGGATCGAGCCCTGCATTGGGCTCCCTGCTCCGCGGGAAGCTCTCCCACTCCCCCTACTTGTGTTCCCTCTTTCACTATGTCACTCTCTGTCAAATAAATAAAATCTGTAAAAAAATAAAAACAGTCATTGGATGGTACATGATTTCATGATTTCAGGAATGAATGAGTGAAATAAAGGTCACATGGTTGTGTCAGTGAAACATCCATGTATCAGAACAACAACAAAGACAAGGGGATTGATTTAAGCTAACAGTTTTCTAACTAAATATTTTCTTATAAAGATTTTATTTATTTATTTATTTGTTATTTAGAGAGCATGAGCTGGCGGGGAGAGGGAGAGAGAGAATCTCAAGCGGATTCCCTGCTGAGTGTGGAGCCCTGACATGGGGTTCGATCTCATGACCCTGAGATCAGGACCTGAGCTGAAATCAATTAGGGATGCTACCCAGGCCTCCCTAATTAAACATTTTTAATTTGACTTCCACATATCAGAAGAACGTGTGTGGCAAATGGATGAAGTTAACCTTGTTTTGTATTTAAATACTGTTTTCTGTTTGACTTAACAGACTTGTCTGTCATCTTGGCTTAGTGACTAATACTACTCAGGGAGTGTGATCTAGAGGTTGGAAAAGGATTATAAAACAATCCTTAGCAGGCTTAGCTTGTGGCAAAATGTACATTTAGGCTAATATGACACTAATACATCACTGGTTTTCTAAAATACCAGATGTTTTACTGAAGGTCTTAGAAATAGGTTTTGTGTTTTGTTAAAGTTGTACCCTTAGAGCTGGATTTTATGCCAGCAGGGGAGCATGTTCCAAGGGGAAAGGGAGGATGATGGTATGAAAGCACCAGTTGCAGTATTTCCTTCATTCTAAGGTGTATTTGTCCTCAGTCTTCGTGTTGTAGTCAGAATACCTCTTAAAATTTGTACAGTTAATGTAGTATTTTTTTTTTTTTTTTTTTTTGGTTTTGAAAAGCTGTCATTAAACCTGCTGGTATCATAATTGCTGTCTTTGTAGAATGGATAAAAATAATGGTATTTCTTTTTCTTCGTTGTTAGGTTTGGACTATTTTTTTCTCCTCCCGTTTTGATATTATTAGTAGTGTTTGAGTACTGCGTGCTAAGAAACTCTGGTACATGAGGACCTTGCTTCTTGAGGAGGATTGGAACTTAGTCCCCCTGGGTACAGCTAACCTACTGTTGGGAGATTTGGTGTATAACCTGTGGGGAAGGGACAACATTTCGCCAGGAAGTGGACTTCATTATCTTTTGGGAGGGGCTGAGCTCTTCCTGGTTAGGGTAACTCTGAATGACATCTGAGGGAAGTAGCTTGAAATCACATTCCTAATTCAGATCTCCTTGTTGTCTGTAGGCCTTACTCCGAGTTCCCCCAACTTCAGAGCATGATCCTTTAACAACGTAGAACAACAGAAGACCTTGCCTTATTATTTTCTTTCTGGGACTGTTTAAATACTTTTAAGTTTATACAGTATATTACTTTGAGTTTTTTCCAAAGTGCCTTCCCTTTTTCTTAAGCCTCATTTCATTAGCTTTTGCTTAATGCTGCATTACAAAGCACTCTAACCCTCTGGCTTACCACAAGCTTGTTTTTCTCTCACTAATGGGTCAGTTGGGCCTTGCCTCCAGGTTTCAGCTTTGGCTCAGGTTGGCTCCAAGCTTCTCATGCTGGAGCCTGGTTCCAGAGAGCAGTAGTTACCTAACAGTGGACTTCTCATGGTGAGCCTGGTGAGCCAAAGGGGGTGCAAGGTCAAGCACATTTAATTTCTCATATTTCATTGTGCAGAAGATTCCATATAGCCAAGCCTAAAGTCTGTACCACTTATTCATTCATTCATTCATATATAGTAAATTCAAAAACAGTTTTTTTTAAAGCACTTAATAAGGCCCTGAAGATATAGCAGAGAATAAAATAGATGTGGGATCCTGACTTCTACTTGGAATTTTCTTTGCAAATTTGATAGCTATTTTTGAATAACCATTTGGTCTCTTCGCCCTTGGAATGGCTTTCGAGAAAGTGAAAGTCTTGTCTGTGTGTGCCTGCCCGTGGCACACAGTCGTCAGACGGCTTGGTCCGTCCTGGGCGCTGGAGGTAGGGGGGCAGGACAGCCCTAAGCCAGTGCGCCCTTCGGCGGGGAGCTTGGACTCTCCCAGGCTCTTGATCTGTGAAATAATTAGGCATTTAGTCATCATTGGGGTCTCAGATACACGTCCGTTGCCTGCTTAGTCAACAATTAATGGAAAACTTAAAAAAAAAAATTCCTCTGAGATTCTGATGTCTAGGTATGGGGTGGGGCCTGGGAATCAATTTAATTTTTAAAAGCTTCCCAGGTAGAACCTTGGTTAGATATGTTTGGGGATCAGTGCACACCTCAGTGGTTTTCTCTTCCTTTTCTTTCTTTTTTTAAGATTTATTTATTTTAGCATGCAGTGGGGGAGGTGGGGGGGGAGAGCAGAGGGAGAGGGAGAATCTCAAGCAGACTGCCTGCTGAGTATGGAGCGTGAAGCGGGGCTCCATCCCAGGACCCAGAGATTACAACCTGAGCAGAAATCGAGTTGTTCGCTCAACCATCTGAGCCACCTAGGTGCCCCACCTCAGTGGTTCTTAACTCTGGTGGTGTGAATGTTACCTAGGCAGCTAATTTTTTAAAAAAGGAAAATAATGCCTGGGGCCATTTTAGGCAATCTCTAGAGATAGGGTCACTTAAATTTATCACTTAATTTTTTTTTTCCAAATTATGTTTTGAGAGGCATCATTTCTTTAAATCTCATCAGATTATTTTAGTGTTCCTCCAGGTTTGAGAACGATGTCACTAAATGATTTCTTAAGGTTTCATTTATATCTGGCATGAATTTTAGAGTAATCTTGGGTCGCAAGTCTTCAGTTTAACTGTTCTTTGAGGAAAGAGATTTTCCAAACTTGTGGTTCCAACCAGCATTCAGTTCTTGACTCCTTAACCAGAAAAGAACGTGTAGAGAGTTCATTGTCATATAATTTATTGGTGAACTGGCACTGAGATAGTTTGGGCAGACGCCTAAGTAATTAAATTTCTTAGGCAGCAGTGTGAGAGAGAGCAGTTACTTGAGTTATGGAGATCAGCTAAGGTTTTCTAACTCAAAGCTAGAATGTAGGGAGCTATATTTCCCTGATAATTTCAAGACAAGTGTAATTTCACTGGAGATGGGTATCTTTTTCATTCCCCTCACGAATATTCCAGTTCACCTGCAGAGAGTACACCAAACCATATTCCAAATAGTGTAAAGTTAGTACTAGAAATGAGTATGAAATTGAAGTTATTCCAACAGACTAAATTGGACTTGTAGGAGATGAAGTCTCTTGCTAACTTAAAAAACAAGGCAAGGTCACTTTGTTCCTCTGATGTAGATGTCCTCTGTTGTGTGTCGTCATCGCTGCCCCCCCTCCCGCCCCCCCAGCACACATGTGCACACTTTCGTCAAACCTTTAACCTTTTTTGGCAGGGTGTGGGCCAGTGTTACGTGGCTTTATTTCCCCCTTTTGTTAGTGAATATTTAGTTCTGGGTGGATTGAACAAAGTCTGAGTGATTAAACAGGTAGTGGCTCCCTTTGTATTCTGGCCTGATACCGATGAATTAACATTTGATTGGATAGGGTCTTAGTTTGTGGTTGAGCTGTAAATTGGTATGGAGTCCCATGGCCAGTCTCAGAGGCAGGAATTAGAGGGGTTTGCAGATAATTCAGTGCTTTTGAGCCATAAGCACAATTCTTTCTAAACTCCCTGATCATGGGCTATTGGGGCATAACCTCAAAAAGGTGGGCAAGCTTGTGCCAGTACCATGCCATCTATATCTTGCTTTTAAACAATTTATTGAGCTACATTTTACCCTGGCCCCTTCTGCTCTTTGCCAGTAAGCTAACCCATGAGCTTCTTGGATTGTTGAGATTAGCTCCACCTAGTGGTAAATTTAAGTTAAAACTGGCAGTTGAATCTAGGGTACATTGTACCTACTATCGGGACACCACTCCTTATGGGGTTTTGATAGATGGCAGAAGGGTGGGGAGAAAGTGGTGAGGTAGAAAGGAGTAGAGGCTGAGTCAGTATACTGATGGACTGGGGAGACTGAATTATCTAGGAGAGGCTCTTAGGGTCAGCCTGAGGCTTTACAGTCAATCAGAATTTAAAATTCTGGATGGTGTCTGCTGTAGTGAAATAATTGCCCTGAGTCTTGACTCTGGCCTTACTAGCCACGTGATCTTGGGTAAGTCAGTGAATGTCCCTAAGCTCCTTTGCTTCATCTGTAAATGAGGAATAATGGTAATATCTACATCTCAGGGGTGAATGTGATGACTAAGTGGGATCATATAGGTGAACATACTTTATAAATGCGAAAGTGCTATGAAAATATTAACAGCTACCAGATTTGCACTGCAATGGGAAGAATTTAGAGCAGGGAGCCCAAAGCGGGACTTGATCCCAGGACTCTGGGATCATGACCTGAGCTGAAGGCAGACGCTTAACCGACTGAGCCACCCCGGCCCTCCTCAGGAAGGATGACAAATCCGTGTTGAGTCTTGTAGAAAGAGAAAAGTTCAACTGTTCAACTGCCCTTCTTTTTTTCACTATAGCAGCTCTGTGAGTTGGCAGAGGAGGGTTTGTTGATGAGAAAGCTGGACCTTAGTGAGTACCCAAGGCCAAGGGGATGATCGGAGTGCCAGTTCTGAAATCTGACACCCTTTCCTTTTTCTCCTTACCATCCCACGGCATGGCCTTTAGAAAAGCACCATTGTTTTCCGTATATTTAATATGGGCCTGATGAGTAGGAGGAAGGAACCTCATTATTAGGTCACAAAATCTCATTAGCTTGACCCAAATAAAGTGAAGTGATTGGGATTCTGGATCTCCATCATCTTTCCACAAAGGTCAGGGGTCTTCACACTGGAGTTCAGGTGGTAGACTCAGAAACCTCAGATCATGTTTGTATTAGTGATTTCACTTGATCCTTAATACAACCCTGTAAGGGAGGTGGAATAGATGGTACCATTTGTCAGATGGCAAGACTGAGGTTAGACAACTTGGCATTGTGTGATAGAAAATGCATAACTGGCTTTGGATTTGAGTTTTGGTTCTGTCACTAATTTGACCCTTTGACCTTAGGCAAGTAACAAACCTTCTGAGCCTTGCATTCTCTGTGAAATGGAAATAGCTATACTTAACTTTACCTGTGAGTTGTGAGGGTTACATGAAATGCTGTATGTGAAGCACTTAGCTTTACAGTGCTTGCAAGTAGTAGGTACTAGGCAGTAAATGAAATGGATTGAAGGTGTCATCACCATTGTCATCCTCATCCTCATTAACTCTCTTCATACTAGGGCCAGAGAACCCTGCTGGCTTTTGGGTCTCAGGCTGCTATACGAATGAGGGGCCCTCGGCACCCCCTGCTAGGAATAGGAAAACACTTTTAGGGAGCGTGAGAGTATTGTTTTACTCTCCCTGACATCTCATCTTTAACCAACTCTGTGATTGGGCTGGCCCTTTGTTTGGAGCTCCAGACCCACAATGGAGCCTCATTTCCAGCTTTCTGAACCTCCTTTGTAAAGCTTTGGAAGGTCTACATTGGTCTGATGGGAGAGAGATTTTGGGCTTGATTCTGGATCTCTTACTCCCTGAAGAGCTGCCCCCTTTCCTCCATAACTTGAGGACTTTACAACTGTTTTGGTGTTAGGGAGTTCGGTGCATCCCTTGGCAGCTTTGTGAAGGGTGTGTAGGCACTGTGAATTCTTCACTTGCCTCATGTGAGAATGACTTCACCCCAGGGCGCTGAGTTTGCAGAAATTTCCCTGTCTTAGATGCCAGTGTGCTCTAAGACTAGTCTTTCCTTAGCCCACAGGGATCTTGGCCCCTGGTAAATGTAGCGTGACTAAATGGAGTCCTGTTTTTGCATTTAGCTTGCATTACGGTGTCTGATGTTCTCTCCGTTTCTCCCTGATAGTAATATAATTCTCTGGATTAGGAGTTGGAAACCCAGGTTCTAGTTGGGGCAGCAGTTTCCTTGGACAAGTTGCTGTACCTCTTTGGGCCTCAGTTTCCCCATGTATAGGTAAAACTGATTTTCTGTTCCTTTTTGGTTTGTGTCTTTTTAGCAGTAAACCTCTTTTCTTTCAAATAAAATCTTACGGAGGGCCCCATGAAGGGAATAGAAAAGGTGTCCTACGGAACAGAGATGCTGGGGTTGAAGCCAGGCAAGCAGTTTTGCTCTCCCACTGCTTCCTTGTCTCCAATGCAGATGTACACGCTTTGTGCCCCCCTGTGGGACTTCTGGGGCTCTACCAAGAGATGTGAACATCACTGGTACAGGATCATCTCTACAGCTCTAAGGATTTTTTTGCTGTTGACAGGTAGTTAATAAAAATCTGTAAAATGTATATATGAAATGTACAAGTAGACTATTGAGTCTTTAAGAAGAATTAGATTTTCATTGATATATTTGAGAGATTCTAAAGTTTGGTTCAGTCTGTAATGCTTTAATATGTTGCAATGTCCAGTAAAGACTGACTTAGTTTTGCTTGTAGGATAAATAATTAAGAGTGGCCGATACCGTATTTCCCTCTCTTAGGTATCACTTCCTTCTGGGAATACCAGTACGATCCAAGCATTAATATAATTCAATAGTGAAACTAGATGCTTTACAGATACCTCTCTTACAAGTATCCTGGCATTCTCCACTATTTATATAGAGCAGATAGAACATTTGCTGTTGTTTGTGTTTTGGGAATCATTCTAGTGCCAGTTTCATATTAAGGGATTTAGGAATACTGAATAGTAAGATAAGTATATATACTTTGGAGTAGAGGGATGTAAATTTGAATTAGATTCTGTCACTGACTAGCTGTGTTTGAACAAACTGCTTTAATTTTTCAGTCTTGATTTACGCATCTTTAAATTGAGCCAGTAATACCTGTTAACCTTTTGCAGATTTGTCATAAGGATTAGGGGATAATGTATCTTCAACCTCCAGTGAACATACAGTCAGACAGAAGGACCAAGATTGGTCTGTTAGGGAATTCTCATAGAAAAGCATCCAGTTTTATGTTAGTAGGTTCAAAAGGTAGGTCACCTCGTGTGATTTACTCATTGGTGTTTGCTCACTTCAGGGAACATTTGTTTATGTCTTGTCCATTTGCAAGAGGCAGTATAGAGGAATAATTAGGAACAAGGACTCTAAAGCCAGACTGCCTGTGTTTAAATCTTAGCTCCACTGTTTACCTGCTGTGTGATCTTGGCTGAGTTACTTAAGTTTGATATTTCTTGTGGGGATAATAGTAACACTAACCTGCTCAGGAGGTGTTTTTTTTTTTTTGTTACTGTTTTTCTTTTTAAAGATTTTAAAGTTTTTTTGTGAAGATTTTATTTATTTATTTGACAGAGGCAGCGAGAGAGGGAACACAAGCAGGAGGAGTGGGAGAGGGAGAAGCGGGCTTCCTGCTGAGCAGCATGGGATCGTGACCTGAGCCAAAGGCAGATGCTTAACAACTGAGCCACCTAGGCATCCCAGGAGTTTATTTTTTTATTATTTTTGATTTTTTAAAAAAGATCTTATTTATTTGAGAGAGAGAAATCACAAGCAGGGGGAGGTGGGTAGAGGGAGAAGCAGACTCCCTCCTGAGCAGGGAGCCTGAAGTGGGACTTGATCCCAGGACTCTGGGATCATGACCTGAGCCAAAAGCAGACGCTTAACCTACTAAGCCACCCAGGGCACCCTTCAGGAGTTTGTTAAAAGTAGAATGACAAATCTGTGTTGAGTCTTGTAGAAGGGGAAAATATAGAGCACACAGAGAGTGGGGTCTGGTAGTATGGTACCAGTGATATGGCTAAAAATTTAGCAAGTGGCTAGTCTAACCCTGACAGCATTTTTCTCGTTATAGACATCTTTTCTACCTTACTTAGATGAATTGTTTGATTGATGTTAGCGATCACAGGTTTTCAGGGCAGGTCTTACATACCTAGAAGAGATCTAAGGTTATAGAGGGTGCTTACTCAAAGTCACATAAAGCACATTTAGTGGCAGAACCAACCTAGATCAGTATATACAGTCCAGGACTTTGTTCCTATTTCACAACAGAGGATACTCACTTTTTTTAATTTTGAGAGGGAGAAAGAGAGAGCATTGGGTGTGGGGATAAGAGGGGGAGAGAGCATTGTAGGCAGGCTCCACACCCCGCGCAGAGTCCGTCACAGGGTCGATCTCACAACCCCGAGGTCATGACCGGAGCTGAAATTAGGAGCTGGACGCTTAACCGACCGAGCCACCCAACTGTCCCAGAGTATACTCACTTTTTTTTTTTTTTTAAGATTTTTTATTTATTTATTAGAGAGAGAAAGCACATGAGATGGGGGAGGGTCAGAGGGAGAAGCAGACTCCCCGCCGAGCAGGGAGCCTGATGCGGGACTCGATCCCGGGACTCCTGGATCATGACCTGAGCCGAAGGCAGTTGCTTAAGCAACTGAGCCACCCAGGCGCCCTATACTCACTTTTTTAAATGACTGGATGAGCAGTTCTTGTTAATGAAGAATAATAGCAAAACTTAGTGTTTAATACGTTATAGGAAAACAAAGTCTACAGACACGGAGTTTTTCCCCACAGGTTATGGGCCATCACACTTTCTACCCAAGTGCTTGGAAGACTGTAAGTGAGGGGAATAATCAGTTAGGGGGCGCTTTCCAGTAGGTTGTTTCAAAGAATATACAGTTACTGAGCCGGGGCTCACGGGAGAAGGGTGTATTCCTGATGTCTTGGACAGTGGGTCTGACTTGTGATAATATTATCCCCAAATGATATACATGCTGTTTCCATAATGGTAATGAGAGCTTTATGCATAACCATTTTTCAGGAAATTTAGGCTCAGAGGAATTTGCTCAAGTCAGAGCTTCAAAATGATGAAATCATGATTCAGCTCCAGATCTATCTGATTCCAAAAGCCAGTGTGTTTCTCACCATATGTGAGAATGCCCCCCGCCCCCCCCCCCCCCCCCCCCCCCCCCCCCCGCAAATGTGAATGAATATTCTTAGAAAGGTTGAGCTCAGGCTGGAGCCACACTAAATTTAGGAAGACCTCTGTAAAAAGAGAAAAGACCAGAACTGGAGGCAGGCTGCATCTGCCCTGTTTTTCTTTCCTAGAGTCAGTGGGTGTGTAGATGCCGGTGGTTTGGGTTCCTTAATGTAGGAAGACAGTGTAGCCACCTCTTGGAGGCAGAGGCTGCCCGGGGGCTTGGGAGGAGGGCGTGGAGCAGAGTTACTCAGGTGGCCTTTGATGGGACTAGTCTTAATACCAGTTTGGGTTGGTTCAGGCTGAGTCACCAGTGCTGGGACTGACAACGATGGATGGCTCCATCCGTTGAAAAGCCAACTGGGAAGGACCTTTAGAGGTTATTTAGCCCAACCCTTTCACTTCTTTGGGGGTGGGGTGGGGTGCAACAGTTTTGTTTAGATATAATCCGTGTACCATATAATTCACTTATTTAAAGTGTATAATTCAGTGTTTTTTATCTATTCACTGACTTGTGGAACTATGATCACGATATATTTTGGAACATCATCTTTACCTCAGAAAGAAACCTACCCCATACCCTTTAGCTGTCACCTCCTAAACCCTCCTCCCCCTGCCCCTTGTCCCTCCAACCTTAAGCAACTAGTAGCCTACTTTGTCTTGCTGTAGATTTGCCTCTTTTGAAAATTTCATATAAATGGAATCATACAGTGTGTGGTCTTTTGTGATTGGCTTCTTTCATTTAACATAATGTTTTTAAGGTTTCTCCATATTTTAGCATATATCAGAACTTCATTCCTTTTTATGGCTAAATGTTCCATTGTATGGATATACATTTTGTCTAATTCATTTATCAGCTGATTGATTCTTGAGTTGTTGCCACCTTTTGGCTGTTAGCCTAGTGCTCCTGCGAACAATTGTGTACATGTTTTTTTGTGTGGCCTTCCAGTATTCAGATGGAGAAATTGAGTGGAGTGGTTTGCCCAGTTCTCACTGCTGTTCCCAGTGTATCCTGGGGCTGGAGGAGGCTGTGGTGTCATCTGTTTGACCAGGATGGTAGCTAACTGTGAGGAGTTTGATGCATGTAGAGACTTGTGGAGAAGCTGAGATTATTTTTAGTTTGGGGGCCTTCGGTTCCTCCAGGACAGGTGATAACAATGCAAGGACATGAGGATGGACTTAGGTATCACATTTTCCACTGACCTTCAGTGCAACCCTAGACAGGTGACTTGACTTCTGTGAGCCTTGGATTTCCTACTTGAGAAATGGCATTAATGCCTGTCTTGCAGTATTATGAAGAGCGGCAGTGACGGAGGTGAAGCACCCCGCGTAATGCCTGATTGGCTAATTCCTATTATTTAGGAAGATAATGGAGGAGCAGAGGAAAATGGCGAGGTGGACCTGTAATGCTCCAGAGGAGCCACTAGATGGCAGAAAAATAGCAAGAAAAGTCTGGTTGGTTGTATACCTGGGACTTAGAAAGGTTTCTTGAGTTTGTCTTTCTCATTGGCCTGGAAAAAGAGCACAGACACTCAAACTGCTGGGAACAGAGCCCACTGGCCCACAGTCGCTTGTCACCCCCACCTACCTGTAGCCTGTACTATAATTCTTAGAACCATTACCACCCTCCAGGACCAGTGATCTTGCTTTCCATTTCTCAAATAAATGAGTGTCTTTCAGTTCACCTGCAGCCAAGCATCAGTCCTTATTCTCCCCATTTAAAAAACTGGATCATGAGCCAAGCTTTGGTGCAGACTCTGTGTTTGGGGAACTTGCAGACCAAGATATCTCTTGTTATGGACACATCCTGTCCCTCCAAGCAGCAGCATCAAGTTTAGGCTGCCGGGGAAGGGTGAAGTGTCCCTGTGTGGGGTGGGAGTTGTAGGGAATTGGTTTACCTCAGGGCTATGGAGAAGATTTGGGTTCGTTGGAATGTATGCAAGCAGAGAAGTCCTCTTACAGGTGTACACTGGGACTGGGCCATTAGGCCAGACGACCTCCATGTTTTCTCACGGTTCTGAGCCTAGATGGCCAGGAAAGGTGAGCACAGGGAATCTTCAGCTTTTTCCTGGCTCATTCAGAAAGATTTCCTACTGACTGGTTTCTCCCAGCCCCCTTTTGCCTCCAAGGAGGGAACTTTTATATCTAATAGAATCGAGGCTCCCCAATTTGCAAGGGCCCGTGAGTAGAGGTTGGAAAAAGTAGAGAGAGGCAGATTGATGGGACCCTGGGCTGGAAGGTAGCCTGGAAAGATCATGTGGCCCATATCCTTTCCTGTGGACAGATGGGGCTTTATAGCTGAGAGGCCTTGGTCAGGCTGAGGCTTAAATAGACCGTGGCCCAGCCTCAGCCGTTCACTGGCAGGCAATTGGCTCTGGTCTCCTACCGTCTAATCTTCGTATGTTTTTTGTCATCTTTTCTTAACCTGTGTGTGAGCCTCTCCTTGTATCCAGCATGGTGTGAAGCACATAGTGAGTTCAGATGACTGAACAGAAGAGAGGCGGGGAGGAGAGGGGAAGTCAGGAATGCAGAAGAATCCAGCAGGGGAAAAAATAACGCATGGGTCATAATACCATCTCATGTTCATCTTCCGAAAAGCCCGTGAGGCAAGTAGAGCAGGTGTTTATTTTACAAGTGAGAAAACTGGCCTAGAGTTCAGCTTCTATAAGATTTCACAGATGGAAATCAGAGCCTTTGGTTCAGAGTCCAGTGCTCCCTCTCTGCTTGAGCACCTTACCTCTACGTGGATGATGCCCCTTTTCTACCGAGTGGCTTCTGTGGTTAGGAAAGCTGGGACTGGCATTCCGCTAACTCACAAAATGGGTAAGGTTCATCTGAGCACCTCTCCTGTCCATTTTCCTTCTGCAAAGCCACGCACCCTTGGGGCAAATTGTTGGCTGTCACTTGGTCATATTGAGGTGGGCTGGCAGCGGTGGTGGCTTGGTTTCCAGATTAAGGAGTCTGCATTTTGCTTCAGTCACCTGCACTTTTCTCTTCAGATGTTAAAGGGTAAACCAGCCCCTCTGGAGTTGAAAAGCAGGACACTGGGGAAGAAGGAACATATAAAAGCGTGTGTGCATGGAATTTTAGAGCTACTAAGGAAGTTGCAGGCTTTGGAGTAGAACAGATCTAGGTTTCAAACCATCTGTGCCATCGAACAGCTGTGACTTTGGATAAGTCCATTAACCTCTCTCAGCTTCAGTTTCTTCATCCCTAAAGCGGCACAGTTGCTGTGTTGTAGGGCTGGGGAGAGTCAGAGATGTGTACACAGAGAAGCATGTCCCCAAGTGGCTGTTGTGCGTCCGAGTTATTTGCAGTCTCTCTTGGGTGCTGCCGATGGATGGACCCTTGATTGCCTTCTGCTCTGGTGAGCTGAGAGCAGGAATCCCAGGCCTGGTTCTTGGGAAGCTCACCCCAGGGGCGATAGAATCTGATGCATTTGTACTTTCCCAGGAGAAGGGGGAGGATGTCTTTAAACTTCATGTTGGCTGCTGGGCCCTGGGACAAAGGGGAGACAAGCCCCAGGGCTGAGACAATCCTGTCTTTATTATCTCCGATGTCTCAGGCCTGTCCCTGCCTGGAGATATATGGCCGGGAAAGCTAGCTCTGTGGCCTCGGCACGATTCCAGGTCCTCGGAATGTCTGGCTGTTTTATAGCAAACAGGATCACGCACAACAGCCCAGCATCCAGGCATCTCCACCCCAGCAAGCTCTTTCTCTCCGCCAGCTTGTAAAACAGTGGGACCTACAGCAGTGTGACATAGGCCCCATGCCTCTGGGGGTCCCAGCAGCCTGGCACTGCTGGGGCAGCAATGCTGGGCAATGGTGGATCCATCTGAGACTCTGGGCACAGGGCCAGCAGCGCCCTGGGAGCATCTTCCAGACCAGGCTCCGCCTGGCTCAGTTCTTACTTGTAAGCCATGGGCTGCCCTGATTCTAGCTGCTTTCTCCCCCTTTTGTCCTCTTGGGAACAGCTGCAGGGAGCCACTGAGAAGGCTTGTTTACAGATGCACTTGGCACGGGGTGGGGAGACCAGTGGCGATGAGTCCTTGAGTTCCAACCTCCAGCTGCTCCCAGGTGCTGGGGAGCCTTCCGCTCTGGGCCCCAAAGAAACGAGTCCACACTGTTGTCTTTGGCTGAGGCTTCAGGAACTCAGGGATGAGGGGACCAGGAGACAGTGGGTCAGATGGCTGTCCAGGGCACCATTTATAATGAGGCCATATGGGCTGGCCCTCCGGGGAGGCCTTGTGCAGGGACCAGGACTGTGGACCCCCGGCTGAGGCTCTTCTCTGGGTCCTTGAAAGGGGATTGGGGTCTTGCAGTCCAGGCATGGGTGGTAGATGAAGATGGTTTCGTCTCTTTGCCTGACTCTTTTGTTCGGGAGAAGGAGTCCAGAATAACAGCCGTAGAGCTGTGGTGGTAGAGAGCTTTTGAGCCCACTCCTGCGCAGTCCTTCCTTAGGTAGGCAGTCCACCTTGCGCCCATCTGGTGCCCAGCAGATGGCTGCATTGCATTATTTTCTGGAGTGTATGCCTTGGTTCATTTGAAATTTATTTGGTGACATCGGAGATGATAAAGCTTCCCTGCCCCGCCTTGCCCACATAAACTAGAAGATCCAGATCCTACCTTGCGGGAGCTCCTAGTCTGAGAAGGAGGATATGCAAGTGTAAGCAGTAGTGTGTGTGGCCCAGTGTGCCATATACTTCAGGGGAAGTGCAGATCTGCAAAAGGGGTGCCTGTCTGTTTTCCTGAAAAGTGTGTCCTCTGCCCAGCGGAAGTTGGGGGTTCCACCCTGAAACATCTGGCCTTGGCCAGGCTTAGGATCATGGGCGAGGGAGTGACCGCAGGAGCATTCTGTGGCGTTCACAGCAGTAGTGCTTGCTTGATGGCCCAGTACCAGCCGTGTGGCAGGCAGCGTGTTAAGTGCTTTTCGTGCTTTATTGTCACAGTAGCTCAATTTCTAACTGAGGAAGCAGGTGGAATGATTTACCCAGGGTACACAGCTAGCACATGGTAGAGCTGGGCTTACTTGACTCCAGGGCTTTTAAGCACTAGACCCCCTTGGGGTGGACAAATAGCATATGTAATTTGAAAGGCTTATTTTAGATAACCAGATTTATTTTGAAATGTCAGATAGAGCTAATAAAGTAAGGGCTTTGTCTCTGAAGGCAAGAGGTATAGGTTAAAGGTTGAGAACCCCTTTCCTGCTAATGAACTGATGCCTCTTCTGGGCAAGCTAGACGGGGGTTCTGACCCTTGAGGGCAAGTTGGAGGGGAGTAACCTGCTTCTCTCCTCACCATGCTGGGGCCCCCCCATCCCACTGAAGCTCGCTGTGGTTGCAGGTGGGTGCCTGAGCAGCTTGGGGACCAAGAATCAGATGCCATATTGCTGAGTGGAGAGGGGTGGGGTGTGTGGGGGTGCTGTCATCAGGCATATGGCTATGCTGCCTGGCCAGGTGGGCAGGGGAGCGTGCATGTCCTAGGGCAGAAGTGGGGAATGGGACAGGCGACTGTTTACTGGACACCGCCTATATTACGCTTCAGTTCCCACAGCAGCCTTTGACATGGCATGGGGGGAGGGGAAGTGGAGACTCAATGGGGGTTAACTTATCTGAGGTCACCCAGCACACAAGAGGCCTGAAGAGACTCATTCCCAGATCAGTGTAGTGTTGGTGCTCAGGCTTCTGGCACCACGCTGTGCCTGCTCTTCTGAGGAATGAGCCTAAAGTCCTCTCCCCTAAGCCCCCTCTGATTTGAATGACTGAGCTACCCTCTCTCTCAGCCTCCCTCTTTCAAGACTGAAGCGGTCTGAATTCTTGGCAGCAGCCCTGCATCCTCTTGGTCACTTCTCTGGATTTATTCCAGCTCTGTGTTGAATCAGAGGGGCAGCAACTCGCCCTGTCCTGGCCGCGATAACCATCAGCCATTCCTGAAGCTTCCCAGGTGGCTCCAGCCGCTGTCCAGGATGGGGGTGAGGAAGAGGCCCAGGCTGCAGGAGGTGCTGGAAGGAGGGAGGAGAAAGGATGGAAAGACTCCCAGGAGAAGAGAGACCCAGCAAATTTGAGTGTCACTGAGCCTTGATGGGGCCAGGAAACTGTGCCATCCGCACACCCTAGCACACAGTTTTCCTCAGTCTTCAAGAAAGAGCCAGGTGCTGGCTGATGACAACCGCTAGTGTTGCTTACAGTCCACAGAGCACTTCCCCATTCAGTGTTTCAGTTGGTTCTCCGACAGCCAAAAGGGTGGGGTGGGGGTGGGGGCCCTGTATCGTAGAGGCTTTGGAATTAGAACTGGGTCCGGTTCTGGCTCTGCCATTGTCTTCACCTCTCTTTTACTGATGAGATTTAGAGGATATTAGCTTGCTTCACATTCCACAGGCTGTCAGCAGCGGAGCTAGAATGAGACCCGGGGTCCTGATGTCTGGAAGGGGCCTCACGAGGAGGGAAGGGAGAGGCAGCATCTAGAGGGCTCTGGTTAGGGGCTGGTTTAAGTCCTGCCTAGAAATCCACTTATTTCTGTGTACTTAACGATCTGTTTGCTTTTCTTCAGTTTCTTAGTAAAAGATCTTTTTGAAAAATACCTCTGTTTTTGTCTGAACTGAAGGGGAAAAGGAGCTCTCTCTACCGTCTTCTAAACCTTGGTCCAGGCTAGATGTTCTAGAGCAGGTGTGGGAACAGCCTGGAGAGAGTTCAGGCTGCGGATTGTCAGCCCCTTCTTGCTGTGGCTAGGAACCCAGCAGCCTCGCTGGCGGGCTTGGCACTGGACTTCTGCCACACCAGCCAGGGCAGGGGGTGGTGGGCAGGGCTGCTGTTAACTGCCGTGGCTTTGTCCCCCTTTGCAGTGTGACGCCAGCTTTCCTCACTCTCTGCCCCAGGGAACGCTGTCTACAGAGCAATGTGTAGGTCCCCTGCAGAGTGATGGAGTTGACCTTAGCCCAGCCAGAGACCTAATGCTGCTTTGTGAGGAGGGGTGGGCTCATGGTTCTGAGGCCCTTTGGCCCAGGACTGTCAGAGGTTGGTCTAGGCCAGCAGTGGGGGTGAGGGACGATGGAGGTGGTTGTGGGACTGGAGGAGAGGCCTGGTGACACACTATATCCTGACTAGGAGCCTGAAGATTTAGGAAAGTCTCTTCCTTTCTGTGGGCCTCAGTCTCCTTATCTGTGAAATGGGGTTAAATCATACACCTGCCTCTGAGCTGGTTTATGCAATAGGAAATACCTATGTTCCATTGTTTGCTTGTGATCATGCTGTGGGGTAATGCTGGTAGGTGATGGTTAGTGTGGGGCCTGACCCTATAGTCAGTAGATTCTTAGTAAATGGTGGTGCTCTTGCATATTGACGATCAGCGCAGCGTCCTGAGGGGCCTGGCTCATTCCAGGAGGCTGTGTCACTTTTCCCAAGTGGAAGCTCCAAGGAGGCTGCAGTTCTTGATGTTGCTACAAAGTCCAGAGGTGCCTGGGTAGGTGAGGAACCAAACTGAGGATAGAAGGTTTGGCTCAGAAAGGTGATGCTCTCTGGGTAGAGGCTGACGAAGGTGGAATAGGGAAGTGGGAAGTAGGAGTAGGGCGTTGTCTTGGGCCTGAGCTCTCCCCGTGGTTGCTGGGTCGAACTAGTTATGTCCAGTAATTTCTGGTCCAGGACCAGTCTGTGCCAGAGTTTGTTCTGGGTCCTTCCTGCCTCCCTTGGTGCCATGTCCCCCATTATCAGTCTCTGGACCTCAGTTTTTCTCTTCTCTGGGGTCCCCCTTGGTCTTCTCAGTTGTGGGGCTTCTACCATAGCCTTCTTAAGTCTGGGGATGTTGCTTGTGGGACTAGAGACTGGCCCTGCTCCAAGGTCGTACACAGTCTGGTCTCTCACTAGATTGTGAACCCCTTGAGGGCAGGGTGCAGGTCTGAATTGCCTCTGGGCTCCTGTGTCCAGCACGGAGCTTGTAATCCTTGGGTCCTGACCAGAGGGCTCAGCCCCTCTGGGCCTCAGTTGTCAGGCTGGCCAAGGTAGCACGAGCTTGAGTTAGCCCTTCTTCCTCACAGGTGGCATGGGTAGGGGTGGGGGGTGGGTGCTGAATCAGAGTATAGCTCCTTGTGTCCAGCTTCCTCTTCCTGGCTGGCCCAAGGCTTGGGAACAGTGGCTGCCTTTCTGGGGCAGCCAGGGCGCCTGGCCAGAGTATGCTCTGTCGGGCACTGTCAGCTCTTCAGCAAGCCCCAGTCCTCCTCTTAACCTAGAGAAGGCCCCGGGTTATTGGTGTTATTCTTGGCGGACCACCGGGCCCCTCAGCAAACAGGGAGGCGAGTGTGCACCCGGCCTGGGCCTGTTTGTGTTGGCCTCGCCAGGCGGGGGATTAGCTCAGCTGGGCTGCTAATTGCCTCCGAAGTGCCGAAGTGCTGGCGAAGTGCTGGCCGGCCGGGATGCTGACAAGGGCTGGGCCTCTAGGCCCCTCCTCCCCACCAGGCACTATGCCAGGCTTGGGGGCCCGGCCCAGAAGGGCCCCTTCTCTCCCCTGTCAGCGCCTGCTTGGCCTAGACCCTTGAGATGCGGGCAGGGGGTCACCAGGGCTGGCGGCTCAGGAAGGAGTGGGGGGAGATGCCTATGAAGTCATTGCCTGGGCCAGGCCAGACTCCGCCCCTTCCCCCACATCCCTTAGACCCCCTCTCCCTTTCTTGAGGCAGATGCCTTCTGAAGCTCAGCATTTTCTCCTTTTGTCAGGAAGCTACGGGCTCCTCTGCCCAAGATGCCCTCTGGTCCCTCAGTGCTGTCCTCTCCTTGTGTGTCTCTCTCTTTGTCCTATGTCTTCCCACCTTCTGCCTTTCCCTCACTCTGTTTCTCAGTCTTTCTTAGCCCCTCTCAGTTGCCCAGAGCCCTGTACTTCCTTATACCCTCTGTCTTCCTGTGTTCTCTGGCCCTTCCTTGGTCCAAGACCCATCTCAAACCCTGCCCCTGGTCTCCCCATACATCTCTTGGACCACTGCTGTCAACCAGGGGCTAAGACGGAGGTCCACTTTATCACGGTCTCACAGCTTTCCTAGAGACCTTCAGGCCTGAGTTGTGAGGGCAGCTGTCAAGAATGGATGTGGACATAGGCTCTCTGTGAGCTGACCTTGCCTGGGAGTCCTGAAGCCCTTCCATCCTCGTAGGTGGAGCCCCTGGGGACCCACTACATACACTTCCTACAGCTCTGACACTCCTTCCTCCCCTCCTTGGCCCCTGTTCCCTGTCCTAGCCCTGCTTCTCGGCCACACTGAGAACTTGGTTCAGCCTCTCCTGCTGGCGCCTAGGGGCAGCTTTGCCATTGCCTTGCTTGCTGCCTCCTGGGTATTCTGACCCCTGGGGTTCTCTTGTCTGCTGGCTGGGGATCTCTGCCCTGAGACGTCTGTCTGTTTCAGATTTTGGGGATGGGGCCAAAGTAGGATCACCTGTCTTCAGCCCTCAACTGTCTCTTGATTTCCTCCTCGTTTCATCCCCTCTTCTGGCCCCCTCAATTTAAGAGCCACCGTAACTGCCTCCTACATTCCTGAAAAGGGAATAATAGTATTTATAATAGTAGCTGCCATTTGTTGAGCTTTACATATTTGATTTAACATCCCCAAGAAACTGGTTCTTTTATTGTTTAGCCCCACGTGAAGTTGGGGCAGGGGGCGCAGCCCCATATTACAAATTAAGAAAATCAGTCCCAGAGAAGGACAGTGAGTTATTCAATTTTCCATATAGTGAAGAAGTGGCAGCACTGGGATTCCAACCCATGTCTGTTTGATTGCAAAGCCTGAGTCCTTTTCACAGTTGTAGGAAATGGTTGGGTATGGATCTTTGCTCGGCCATCATGGACCCCTATCGCCAGTTCTTTTCTCTGTGCCTTGACCCTGATTTGGGGATGAGGTGTCCTTTTCTCTCCATCCACACTCTAGACCCTTCCCTCCCTCCGTTATCCCCTTCCCCAGTTCTTCACAAATCTGTGTGTACTTCTGCTGTCTTGAAAGCACTTGCTTCAGCCCTTTTATACTCCACTAAACCTTTGGAAAGCGAGCATATAGTAGCCTAATTGCTCCCAGACATGTGAATTGGCTGCAGAGGGGTGGGGGCTCGGGAGGACAGGCCATGGCCCCCTTGGTGTAAGGGTGAGGACGTCGCTAGACTGAAGTTCCTGAGAAGTCACTTTGGGTCTTCCCATCAGCTCTGACTTGGGTTACATGGAGTTTTCCATCCAGACTTCTCATCCTGACCAGGCTTCAATTCTGGAGTGGACTTCTAGCCACAGGCCTTGGATTCCTGTGTCCTTGGGCAGGAACTAAGTTCTTTTTGATTTGTTCCCTACCTTCTCAGTTGGCTCTCACTTCACCAGACCCTCCTCTGTCATTGTCTTTGTTCCTCCTCTGTATCAGTGCTCAGGAAGGGTTTTGAGGCCTTAGCTCAGGCCAGGGCTTAACTAGCTGATCATGGCTCAAGGAAGTGCAGGTAGAGCCTCGTGTGTTAAAGGGGGATTCCAGACAGCATGCAGGTGGCTCCTTCTCATGTGGCCATCAGACCAGTTACTCAGAAGGAAAGAAGGCCAGGAGGGTCCCCATATCTAGACTATGAACTGTTTATCTGCTTTTCCCATGTCCTTCCCCACGTCTCTCTCCTCCCTTTTCTGCAAACAAAGGCACTTTCACAACTGCAAGATAAAGAAATAATCATTTTATCGTGCATCAGACTATTTCATGGGGATGTCACAATGGCAAGGGGCCTAGTATAAAAATTAGAAGATGGGGTTGGGCAGCAGAGGGAGTAGCAGCATCCAGAGCTGGGGCTGATCCAGCCCTAGGCCTCAGAGGACATCACCTTTGTCTTATGGAGACTAGTGGAGAGGGTTTCGGGCAGGACTTGGATCCTCTGGCCAGCTTCCAGAGTGGGTGGGCTACATCAGGCAAGTGCTGGTTTCTCCTCTTTATTTGGGACAGTTTGGAGCTAGGTGTGTCCAAGGAAGCTCCATTTTCCTGCGGCTGTGGGTCCCTTTGGCCTTTGGGGTGCTGGTGGTGGTGGCAGTAGGGCTGGGCAGAGCTTCCTAGAATCTAGTCTTACTTTACAGAGGTCATAACCTTGAGAACCGCAGGCTGGTCAGCTTTGAGAGAGCCCCCGGGCAGGTGGAAAGGTGAAGTCTATGAACGGACACAGACCCTCTCACTTCTTCCTGGGGCAGTGTCCATAATACCAGCATCCATCCTGGATCTACCAGTCCCCTGGTTCTGGCGACAGGATTCGGGAATGGGGGAGAGTGGCTCTGTCCTGTCTCCAGAGGGGGAGGGTCTCCCCTGCTTCCTTTGTCTGGATCTGGCCTCTGCCAGTGAGGGATAGCATTTTCCCTGGCACTGAGCAGACAGCTGAACAGAGCCTGCCAGAGGAGCAGTGAGCCCAGCTGGGCCGCTGTGGGGACACTTAGTGGGCTTAGCTTTCATCCACATCAGAGCCTGCCCGCCCCAAGATTACCCCTCATTCCAGTGTGGCTGCAGCATCTCACTTGGTTTTGGCCTTCTTCTTGGATGGACATTGAGCAGGGAGCTTGGCTGGGGGCCAAGGGTGTTGACCCTCTCTCAGTGAGGGAGCCAACACCAGGAGGCACAAACCACAAGGCCTGGAGGAGAGTTTCTACAGGCCGGAGCCTGTATTCTCAATCTGGGACTCTGAATTCAGACATGGAATCCTGGAGCCAAGAGCTTGGGGTCTGAGAATCGCCAGTGGGGATCCCAAGCCCAAGACCTCAAACCAGGAGCCTGGAGCCCCATTAAGGGGGCAGCTTGGAGACTGGGCCTCCGGCAAGCTCCTCTGGTGGTTGGGAGCAGCAGCGGGGTCAGGCCACGTCTTGCTGTGTGCATGTCCTGCTCACAGAACTTTGGTCTGTGCTCCTGCCGGTTTGGTTCCGGCACAGGGCCAGGCCCGGGCTGCTGGTGCTTTCTCTGGGGGACTCTTCTTCAGTGTCCAGGGTACCTGGGGGCAGGGTGCCTCAGCTGCTGACACCTCACTTCGTCAGCCCTCCAGCTGTGCACCACTTACCTCAGAGCCTGTTGTGTGGTTTGGAACCCTGTGGCTGCTAGGCCCAGCCCGTAGTCTGTGGCTTCTGCTGCTTTCTGGCCCCTCTTCCTCCAGCTGGTGCCCCCTCCCCGAGGCTCAGACCCAAGGAGACCTGCAGTTCCTGGGCCTTGGGGTTAGGTGTCCCAGAGGAGCCTTGGTTGCAGGGCTCTTCTGGCTGTGCCTCTGCAGCCAGCTCGCTCTGGTACGTGGCTGAACACTGTCCCCTGTGCTGTAAGACGGGCACAAGCATGTCTGTCTGCGTGTGCCAGGAGTGTGACCATCCCATGGGATGGCCCAGGGTAGGGCCCAGCACGTACTATTTGCTCAGGAAATGTGGTTCACTGAGGAAAGTAATGGGTGGGGAAAGGCTTTTTCACTGGCCAGTGCCTCTGCGTGTGCGATTTCCATTCTTCATCTTACCGAGGAGCGGCACCGTGAGGAGACACATGTGGAGGTGTCCCTGCCAAGGCCTGGCTGGGGCCTCTGATCCAGGATGACAGCTGGTGCTCCTGCCTGGGAGGGACCAGGGAGGAGTGCCTTCCCCTCTTTGATGGGGAGGCTGGGGGGCGGGGCGGGGCTGGGCTCCGGGGCGGGACTGGAGCCTTCTCTGGCTCTTGTCTCACCTGCTCTTCCTGCCTGGAAGGTCCCACAGAGACTGAACCTCCAGCTGCTCATGGGGGGCTGAAGCGAACCCTTTGCCCTTGAGCTGGTGCCTGCCCATTCCCTTGTCCGGGGTACTCGAGAGACAAGGCTACTAGGCTGAAGCTGCCAGGGGTTGGGTGTGTATGTATAGGGGTGCAAGTTCATCAAGATGGCGCCGGTTTCCCCCTGCCTTAGGGCCACGTCCTTCCCTAGATGGCAGGGTCAGGGGGCACGTGGCGAACACTCCTTGTTACCCTGCTCAAGTCTGCAAGTAGAAAAACAGGGCTAACACCCACGTGGTCGGCAGCGGCCGCATGTGGACAGCCAGAGGCACGAGCAAGGTCCCTTTGGTCAGTGGCAGCCACGAAGGCCCAGGCTTTGGAGAGGCCCTGGCTGGTGCCCTTGGGGCCGCCCGCCTGGTTTCAGCAATAAATAACATGAGGACCCAAAAACCAAACCAAAACAAAAAATACAACCAGTATCTTTTGGGGTAGGTGCGGGGGGCTGTTTAAATTACCGGCCTTCGGCGGGCCGCAGGGTGGTCACCGGTGGGCCGCCACGGTCACCGGCACGTGTGTAGCTCCACCAGCCGCTGGCACTGGCGGCACTTGACAAAGCAGCACCAGTGGAACTTGCAGCTGCAGCGCTCAGCCAGCTCCACCTGCGCTGTGTGGAAGCCGCGGCCGCAGCACAGCAGCTCGCAGCCGTCGATGGCCTTGGACGTCTTGTTGCACGTGCGGCCCCGCGTGCCCAGCACGCCGCTGCGCATGTCCTGCTCACAGAAGTCCGGGCTGGGCTCTAAATACACCAGGTCCTCGTCTGTGTGCGGCTTGAACTGTGCGTTGCGCGGCACCAGCGCCCTGGAGGAGCCCACGCGGCGCGGCTCCACCTCCGTGGCGCCGTCGAACTTCTCCTTCAGTGCGTGGCCCACCTGGCGGAAGGGCGGCACGGCTCGCCAGCACGTCTTTACCTCACAGGAGCCCGACACCCCGTGGCACTTGCACTCCACCCGCATGTGTGTCAGGATAGCCTGCAGGGGGCGGGGAGGGGAGAGGGCCCATCAGGAGACCGCGGGGGGGGGCGCTGAGGAGGGGCCGCTGGTGGTGGTGGGGCAGCCGGCGGGGCCAGGGATGGGGGGAATGCCACAGAATTGGAGCAAGGTTGACTGTCCTGCATCTTCTGTGTTAAGCACCTGCTGTATACTGGGGTGGGCCAGTAAGCTGTGTTGGGGACCGTTGAAGACACTGTCCCTGTGCTTGGGGCACTTGGCGTTGATGGAGAAGCATTTCGGAGGGTAGTGTTATATGAGACAGGGAATGACGAGTGGCAGGATGGGGGAGAACACGGCTGCGCTGAATCTGTGGAGGAACTGTGAGGAGGGTGGAGAAGGCACGTGATCTGTGTGCTGACAGCAGGTTCGCATCCTAGCTCTGCTACTTAGGAAGGGTGTGTGTGTGTACATAGACTCGTGGGTGGGCGTGTCGGGGGTACACACTGCTCCGTGACACCCGCTCACCCGGCTGCTTCCCCGCCTGCCACCCCCTAAGCCGGCTGGCGCCCCCCCCCCCCCCCCGCCCCGGGAGTGCTGGTGCTGCTGGGATCCTGAACGAGTGTTCCCGCGGGGCGCCCGGTCAGGGCGGGGAGAGTGTGCTGGGGGCCCTGCTGAGCCCGCCCCTGCCCTGGCAGTGATGGTGGCAGGGGACGTGCCACACTACCTTCCTGCCAGCCTCGTTGTTGTGGAGGTTCATGAGGGCGCGGCTGGACGAGGCCCCCTTGCTTCTCTCCCGCACGTCCACGAAGGACTGGGAGAAGGCCACGCCGTAGGCGATGTTGTCCGAGCATCCCGACCACTGGAAGCCTGTGGGGGATGGGGGGGCACCATGGCCGCTGTGAGTGAGGGCAGGGCCCAGGCCCCCGGCCGCCACTCACGCCCTTCCCTCGTCCCACACTCACCCTGCGGGCTGACCCCGTGCACCGTCCGGTCACAGCCACACTTCTCCAGCTCCCCACTGCTGCACGCCCGCGTCACCGCAAAGGCCACACCTGCTGAAGAGATGGCGTACACGAAGGCCGCCTCCCGAGTCCCTGTGGGAGGCAGAGGGAGGGCAGGGCTGGGTCCCAGTGCTCTGCCCCGCACCCTCCTTTGTCGCGGGGACTGGTACAGGGGAGCCCCATGAGGCAGGCTCTGGGGGGCCAGGAGGTGCCCCGAGCCGCCGCCCTTGTCCTGCCCAGGCCAACCACTGGGGGCGCTTGCCGCACCCCAGCGCTGCTTCCGCCTGCGAGCCTGCCCGTGGGCTCCTCCCTGCAGCGTCCATGAGGTAAGTGCCACTGTATCTCCATTTTACAGACAGATTAGTCACCTCGCGGCTCACACAACATGTGGTTGAGCAGGCACGCAGTCCAGTTTCAGTGCTCTTACCTAGGGGGGGACACTGTTTTCACAAGCTCTCCGGGACATGAGCCCTGTTCACGGCAGCGTCCAGGAGACGAGACAGGCTCGACAGGTGGACTTACAAGGCTCCAGAGCGATGGCGTAGCAGAGCCGTGGCCGCCAGCCCCGCTCTGGCTTTCTCTAAAACCTCTGTTCTTTTCGTGCCCACCCCCCAGCTGGCCCCTGGCGCCCTGAGGGGGCCCCCCCTGCACTATCGTCCCTGCCCAGCCCTTTCTGCTGAGGCCATGTTGCTTCCTGACACCTTTGGGAGGGTCCATCGTCATAGCGACAGCCCCTACTGTCCACCATGACCAGTAGTGCTGGGAGCCTGTGCTCTGCTGCCGGGAGCCTTGTTTGTGTCCACTTCATAGATGGTGAAGTGCAGGTGTGCAGAGGGGAGATGATTTGGTCCCAGGCACCCAGCAAGGAAGTGATAACACCAGGACTCAAACACAGGTCCGTCCGGCTCTGCTGCTTGTTCTTCCACCCCATGACTTCTTAGCGGTTCTATTTTGGTGCCTGCCCTCCTTCTCTGCCTGAATGGGTGTTTTTATCCTCCTAGGAACTGTGCCTCGGGGTGTAGCTGCTATGGAGCCTCTTTCTGGGGCTGTGGGTGGTGGTGGGTGGGTGTGTGTGTGCATGTATGTGTGTGTGTGTATACTGCATGTGTGCGTGGCTGGCTGGGTGTGTGACCAGACAGGCCCTGCTCCTCTTCTAGGCCCTGTGAGGGCCTCTGTGTGCCCGTGACTGTCCTTCTGTCTCTCGCTGGAGTGTCTGTGTCCACAGGAGTGGAGGGGGCAGGTTTTGGCCCCGTGGTTGGCAGTTACCACTGTGACACCCAGGCCTGTGCTCTTGGCTGCCCCTGGGAGCAGTTGCCGTGGTCAGATGGAAACAATGACCTCCTCTGTGCCCGTGTCTGTGGACAGGCAGCAGAAGCCGAGCCCTGGGGTGGGGGGCAGCTCGGGCCCCGACGGCTCAGGATGCCCTGTTCTATGTTCAGCCCTTGAGCTGGGGCTGCGGCCCCCCACCCACTCTCCACGGTCCCCCACCCGCTCTCCACGGCCCACCCTCTGCCCTGGCTTGGCCATTTTGGGCCAGCATCAGGGGGCTTGGCTGGAGCCACAGGGGCCTCGACAGCCTGAGATGGAACCCTCTCCAAGTTAATCGAGGTTAATAGCAGGATCATGTTGGTTGGTTTTGTGCTGTGGCCGCCCAAAGAGGGACGACTTTAGTTTCTGGTATTTCTGGTATTTCCAGGCCTGAACCAGCATAAATCTTTGCCCCAAAGACTAAGGGGGAAGGGCAGGCAGGAGATAGGGACTGGAAGGGTGGCCCCAGCTCTTGGCCAAGTGTGGTCCTTACTTCCATTTCTCCGGGCTTTCAGGTAGCCCCTGGTCCTCCCGATCCCTGGGCTCATCTCCTTCCCTGAGCGCTGGTAGCCCCGGTGTCCAGGGCTCCCTGTGAGTTTGCTCAGGGAGACCTCTGCCTCATTCTCCAGACCAACGTCCATCTACTGGGACTCCAGGTGCCCCTTGCCCTGGTCTCAGGAACAGGACACTATGGTTTTCTCTGCTTGGGAGGGGGCCCGAAGGAAGAGATTCTGGAAGGAAAATATTAATAGCAAAGAGCAAGGCTTAGAGAGAGCTCACTCTGTGCTGGGCACTGCCTAAGCACTTTACATCATTTATAATACTCTTCACACCAACCCTATGGATCACACCAACCCTATGGAGTAGAGACTTAATACTCATTTTACAGATGAGGAAACTGAAGCACCGAGGGGTGAAGCAACTGGACCAACGGTACCCAGCCAAGAAGTCGTGGAACCAGTATTTGAACTCAGGCAGCTTTCACCCTTGACATTGTCCTCCTCATGGAGCACGGAGCCCCCAGGAATACACATGCAGTGGATCTCTTCCTCCCTCCTGTGTGTGAAGCCAAGAAGGGCTTTCTCAGGCCTACCCTAAATCTCACGTGCTGTACGCCAAGTCCGGTCCCTTTTGTGGGCTCCTCCCTGGGGGATGCTGAGCAGTTGGCCTGGGCTCAGCACAGGAGGCCCCAGAATGGCCTGGAGAATGTGGCCACACTACCATGCTCCTAAGGCCCACGGCAGTGGCTCTGTCAGCCTTTTCCAAGTGGCTCTGGGTCCCAACCCTTTGACTCCAGGGCCATGGCTCCCCCCTGGCTCCTCCCTTCTGCTTGGGTGCCCAGGCTGGAGCCTCGCTTACGAGGGGGGCACCTGGCAGAGACAGAAGGGGACAGCGGTGCGTCTGCAAGTGTAGCAGAGGGAGGCCCTGCGTGTCATGGAAGAGAGCTGCTCCCTGGTCGGGGGTTTGCCTGTCGCAGCTGCAGCAGGGAGACAGACCTGGCTCTGTGCTCTTGGGACACCGGAGCCGGGGGTAAGGCAGAGCTCTCTAAGGTACCAGCAGCGGCCCTGCCACCGCCTGCCTCTTCCATAGAGCCCTTTGCCGCATCCCACAGCCAGCTCCTTTCCCCCTCCCCTGGCTCCAGTGTCTGTCCTCCGGGTCCCACCTCAAGGCCATTTTTCCAAAGTGTGAAGGTGGCCCGGGGCTGGGAATTCAGAGTTGTCCTGTGGACCCAGTAGTAGCTACCCTTTCTGAGGGCCTACTAAGTGCCAGCGCCTTCCCACAAGCTATCCACTGCTCATGACAACTCAGCACCCAGCCCTCTCGAGCTCTGCTCTGTGGAGGAAGGAGTGAGGCTCCGTGGCCTGTCCGGGGTCCCTCAGTTGGTCAGCAGCTAAGTGGGAACAGGAACTGAAGCCTGTCTGACTCAAGGCCTGTAACCTTCTGAGCACATCATGTGCGACATCTCTCCCAGATGTTGGAAGGAAGGGCATTTGAGCGGGAAGAAGTCCGGGGGGAAAAGCTGTGGACGCAGAGTTGGGCTGGAAAAGAAGCCACGGGCATGGTGATGCCCTGGGCACCAGACAGATATCCCGGTGGAAGGGCCATTCAAGCATAACTCACGGGTTTCCAAAGCAGACCCGGCGGGAGTCCTAGCAGACGGCACAGGACAGGCACTCGTCTCTGAGGAAGACATTGTGCCCGTCCTCTCCTCTTCCATGCTCCCTGCCTGCCTCCCCAGTTTCCTTTGTTCTCTCAGCCGCAAAAGCCCACCTCTTCTTGAAACCACCTCCAGGAAGTCTCTTTGGATTTAAGAGGGAAGGGGTCAATTAAGACTCTTACTACTGGTGGGACCGTTCTCTCTGAGCCTCATGGTCCCCACTCTAACAAGGGCAAGAGAGTGCTGCCCAGGCAGGCCAGACCCCACACTTCTCCCACACCTCCTGCCCACCGTCTTGGGCTCCCAGGACTGCTGGCACGCTCACTGGCCTGCCTGCCCTGGGACCAGAATCAGGTGGCAGGTCTTAGCTCCTAAGGGTCTTGCGTGTTTGTCTGGCCTCTGCAGCCAGACTGGAAGCTCCCGGGGCCAGGCTGACCCCGTACTTCTCCTTTGTCACCCAGCGCCCAGCGCAGGGCTGTGCACAGAGCAGCCCTCAGAGACAGGGGTGAGTATCGGGAAAGAGCCTGGATGCTCAGCCAGCAGGCCTGAGATGTACTTCTCGCTCTGCTGGTGTGTGATTTCAGTTTTCGTGTCCACAGAAGGGGGCTAATAGTACTGACCTCAAGAGGTGGCTATGGGAATCTAATGAGGTAAAATATAGAACGTGCTTAGTCTAGTCCCTGGCACATAATGGGCACTGGAGACGTATTTTGTGATTATTGTCGTGATTAATGACATTTTATTTGTTTGCTAACAGATGGCATAGGGTGCTGACACTCTGAGGACCAGGTAGTTGACTGCATGTTTGCCTTTGGGCTGAAAGCTTCCTTGGGGCAGAGAAATGCCTTGCTTGCTCCCTCACCAAATATTTATCGATCACCTGCTGGGAGCCAGGCCTGATGCTACACACCAGGGATACTGAGGTGAATTTGTCCTCTAGGAACTCCCGGTGACAGAATGTCTCTGGGAACCCACCCCAGCCCACCAGGAACTAACCCGGACCCCAAAAGGCTGGCCTGGAGGTCACCCAGAAGGAAGGCCTGAGCTCACCCTCATGGGGCCCACTATGATGCCAGTATTGAGGGTCAAGGAGAGAGCAGAGGTTTTGGTAGGTCACAGCCTAGGACTGAAAAGCCTTCACGTCTTAAATCCAGTCTGATGTTACAGTCAGTAAGGCGTCTAGATGACGTCAGACACGCAGCGGGTGGGAAGGTGGGCCTGGGTTTGAATCCTCACTCTGCGTTGGCCAGTGCACCCCATCACCTCCCAACCATGGCAGCCAGAGGCTGGAGGGTCTCAGGGCTCATCGAATCCCCTCTCTCGGGACAGGCCTCGGTCAAGGTCACAGAATGAGATGTGAAGAGGTGGGCAGAGGCTCGGCATTGCCCACAGATGGAGGGGAGAGGGGAGGAGTTTGCACCGCCTTTCTCGCCGCTCCCTGTCATGCTCAGGCCAGCCCGCTCTGGGAGCCCAGTATGTCCTGCTCATGGTGACCTTGAAACTTTGCCAGGCTCTATAGGGCTTCACACTCCCATCCTCAAATTCTTTTTATTCAGTCAACATGTATTTATCAGCTACCTACTATGTGTAGGTGCTGCTCTAGACTCTGGGACAAAGCAGTGACTAAAGCGTACAAGGACATCCCACATCCGGTCCTTAACCCCTGCTCAGCCAAGAACTGCCACCTGCCCCCATTCCTGGCTGCCCCAAATTTCTGCTAGATTTTCAGCCGAGAGCACACGGTTCGGCCCTCAGTCATACACTGTCCTCATTGGTGACCATTAGCTCACGTCCAGCTCTCCCCAGTAGGCCAGGAGCAGGGTGACCTCCGCTGCTGGGGGTGGTGGGGTGCAGGGCTGGAGGCTGGGAGACCTCAGGCAATGTCAGCCTGGGGGGCCCTGGGGAGTCAACGAGCGCTTCAGAGGCACCATCTCGGCCTGGCGGCCAGGAAGTGGGTCCTGGGATTGTCCCCAGTTTACGGGGAGGACGCTGAGGCTATAGGAAGGGGGATGGACCTTGTCTGAGATCTCAGAGCCAGGGGTTGGCAGGTCCTGGAGCTGGGTGGGTGTGTCACCACCCTCTGCTTGCTGAACCTCCTTTCTCGGTGGTAAAGTGGGGGGACATCACCACACATTCAGTTGTCGTGAGGGTGATCTGATGCCAGACAGCACACACGGGGCCGTCAACAAATGGGGTTTCTTTTCTTCTCCAAGGATGGCCCGACTCCTGGGCCTCCTCCATGTCTGAGGCCATGACCCCAGCCAGGCAGCTCATGAATGTGGGCACCAAACCAGGCTCACCCTTGCCATCACCCTAAAAGCTGGTGGCCTTGCTAAAGGCCGGCCCAGCCTAGCTGCTGCTCTTGTGGCTGTCCCCAGTGACAGCAGCCGGTGAGAAGGGCTCTTCTTGGGTCAGGGTGGACCCTAAGTGCTGCCACACACCCTGTCACACAGTGACACCACTCTCCCAAGGTCGCACCTGCCCATGCCCCCCCACAGCTGCCTCCTCAGCCCTGGAACTTCCCAGAGCAGCACCTGATGATGTCCAAGTCCCTCTTGCTCAGTGGAGACAAATGACGACTTTTCCAAGAGGACTTTCGCTAGGGAAGAACACGAGAAAAGCAAGAGCGAGGAGATGGATGAGCGGGAAGAGGTCAGATCTCTCCTCCGGACACGCCTGATGTCTGCCTGGTGGGCGCACGCCTTGACTTGGCCCTGAGGGGGCTGGACGCTCCACCAAACCACGCAGACTTTAGTCCTGAGCAGGTTTCAGCCAAGCCTGGTAGGATTTTCAGAGTTTTCTCAAACTTGCTGAGCCAGGGGTGGGCCCTTCCTTGGTTCCTGCTGCACACACCAGTGAGGAAGGCACTTCCCCACGGGGTTCCCCACTGGCTTCGGGCCAGCAGTGACCCCATGCCTCCCCTTCTTTGCCCCTTGAGTCCTTGCCCCGACTTGCTGCCCCTGGATGACGTCCACTGACTGTCTCCTCCATGCCAGGCTCTGCCATGTGCTAGGAAACAGGTAAACGAGACACCTTGCCATGGAAGGGTTCAAGGTTTAGGGATGGGAGAGCGGGGTAAGGGGACAGGCATTATAGTTTAGTCTAAAAGATGTAATGAGGGGCGCTTGGATGACTTAGTCGGTTAAGCGTCCGACTCTAGATTTCAGCTCAGGTCATGATTTCAGGGTCGTGAGATGGAGCCCCACATCGGGCTCCATACTAGGTGTGGAGTCTGCTTGAGATTCTCCCTCTCCCTTTGCCTCTGCTCCTCCCCGCCACCCCGCACATCTGCGTGCTCTCTTCCCCTCTCTCTCAAAAACTAAAAATAAATGGTGTAATGAAAGCTGTGTGAACGCAAATGGTTTAGACGTGTGTGTGTTTGTGTGTGTTAAGGGGGAGGGAGAGAGAGAGAAATTGATAAGGCAGATGGGTTAAAATGTAAACAGTTGGTGAATCTAGGTAAAGAGTACTATGGGAATTCCTCATAGGAAAAACCAAGCTCATGCATACAGAGAACAGACCGGGGGTTGCCAAAGGTGGGCGGGAGGAGGTGGGCGAGATGGCTGAGGGGGGTCAAAAGGTACAAACTTCCAGTTACAAAGTAAGTTGGTCATGAGGACGTCATGTACAGCATGATGACTGTGGTTAATAATCCCATGTTGCATATGTGAAAGCTGCTAAGAGAGAAGATCTTAAAAATTCTCATCACAAGAAAAAAAATGTGCAACTGTGTGGTGATCATTTTGTAATATATACAAATGTGGAGTCATTATGTTGTAGGCTTGAAATGAATATAATGTTGTATGTCAATTATACCTCAATAAAAAAAGTAAATCTCTCACCTAGAGGTGAAACAATTTTTTTTGTAACTTTCCTGTAAGTTTGAAATTATATCAAAACCAAGAAAACCCCAGCATGAGCAAAGAGCATCAGAGCCCAGAGGAAAAAGCAACCGCCCGCTTGTAGGAGCTGCGAAGATGCTGCAGGAGGGAAGCGCTGAGCTGGCAGAGAAAGGGGTGAATGCTTGGGGTGGAGGCAACAGCACATGCAAAGGCACGGGGGCTGTGACAGGGCCTGGCACATGGAGCCACCTTTGCCCCTGAAACTCCAAACACCTATCGAATATGAGGGCCTTCCCGTGCTTAGTCTGCAGTTTGAGCCTAGTATTTGGGCCTCATCAGACAGTGGCCCCAGGGCCCTGGCAGTGGCACCATCGTCCCAGGGAGATCCTCCATTACCTGGCTACTCGCTGGATCTCTGCTGCTTCCCTGGAGCAGCAGTATTCAGTAATGCCAAGCATGATGGTGCCTTTTTGGCCTCTGCCAGCTCCCCGGAGAATTGCTTCCAAATTTCGATCACAGTTGGTTTCCAACAACATCTAAACGGTTTGCCACAAGCCCAGCAGCCCTGGCTGTCCAGGACCACAGGTGCCAAGACAAAGGTTGGCCCAGGCAATGCCCTCCCGCTGCCTCACGAGTCAAAGGGCCCTGTCGACGGTTAGTAGCTCCGGAGTGTCAGTTTCAGGCTCAGGAAGTAGAAAAAGAGGCAGCTGGTTTACAGCACTTCCTCGAGGGCAGCAGCTTGACCCAGTGACCTCTCGAGGAGCCTTCCAGTTGCAGGGAACGTTCTCTCTGCCCTGCCCACCTTCCTCTGGCTTAATGCCTTCTCATATTTCTCACTCAGCGGAGGGCCTAACTTGTCAGGAAAGCTCTCTCTGAGCATCCAGCCCTGGCCAGGGGAGGAGTCTACCCGCGTGTTCCCAAGGCTCCCATGTGACCCCGCACCACGGCATTTTCTCATTATGGGTAAGAGCAGGACCCTGGAGCTGGGTTGCATGGGCTCAAGCCCCGGCTCTGCCACTTGCTGTTTCTGTGACCTCGGGCAAGTACTCAGCCTCCAGGTGCCCCAGTTTCTTCATTGGCAACGTGGAAACCTCTCTCCAGGGCCAGAGGAGTCAGCATTTACTTAAAACAGGGTCTGGTCCCTAGTTTGGACTATTGGTGTAGAAGCTCCTGCCCCTCCTGGGCTTGACTTTACTGCTCCCGGGAAGACAGAGGAGGGGTGCTGCTCTTGCGTGGTCTCAGAGCTGGGCATGGTGAGGCTGTCCACATGGCTTGTCAGAGGTACAGAACGAGGTGGGCTCACCCAGGAGGCTGAGAGTTACGGTCAAAGCAGCACGGGGCTGGGAGTCTGGAGCCCCAGGTTCACCCTCTGAGGAGCTCTGGGCCAATCCATCCTTTCCCCTGCCTGAGCCTTGGTTTCTTCCTCAGTAGAATGGGGATGGCAGCTTGGGGACCAAAGCCCTACGTACTAGAGAGTGCTGCACCCACAAGGAACAGCACTCGTCTGCTGGCCCTTCCACCCCACCTGCAGCCTTATGCCCTGGCTCCAGCCGCGTGCTGGTTTAGCTTGCTCAATGGCAGATGGCTCCGGCTACTCACGAGCACATGACCCCCCTGCCAGGGAGATGCCCCCCACCCCCACCCCCCACACCTCCTGCGAGCCCCTCCCTCACCTTGTGTCACCACCTTGCCGAAGACAGGCAGGGAGTCGAGCGTGGAGCAGTTCCAGCGCCGGTTCCGGAACTGGTACTGGCACTCCTCAATGGCGAGCTGAGCGCCGCGGCGCACCGAGTCCATCACCTCCAGGTTCCGCTTGCACATCTGCACCTGCCTCTGGATCAGGCCCTTGAGCTTCTCGCACGTCTCCTCCTCTGAGATGCTCCCCACCGAGGACAGCTTGGCCAGGTACCTGGGGAGAAGGCGGTGGCGTGGAATGCGGTGCAGTGCTCCTTCCTCCTCTTCCCACTGCCAGGACCTGGCTGTGCCCAGCCCAGGTCTCCAAGGGACTGATTGATCCCCCTGATGGGTCCCGGCGGTGACTTCTCTCTGGATCTGGTGACAGGCCCCCGTGCCTGGCTCTTGGGATCAGAGGGGGAAGTGCTGTCTTGCATAAGAAAGCCTCTGCTTCCGTCAAAGCAGGCCAGGCACTGGGAGGGACAGTGACAGAGCCCCCACGGGACCCCGGCGTGGTCCCCAGGCTCTGACCCTGTCAGGTCTCTCTGCCTGGGAGGCCGGGACCACTCCCCTGGTGTCTCTCTGTCCCTGCCCCCAGGCAAGGACCCCAGGAACCTAAGCCCATCCCAAGCCACGGCCAGCCACATCCCTGGGTACCAGATGGAGGCCAGCATCAGGGCGGCAGCCGGGAGACTCGGTCAGCACATGGAAGGGGGCAGGGGAGGAAGGCTTCAAAAACAGTGTGCCGTGCTCTTCCCTCGGCCCCTGGAATTTTTACAGCCTGAAGATGGGACAGCAATGCTCTTCCACCTCATGGGGTAGCAAGCTGGGTAATTTACATCCGAGGGTTCTGGGACCAGGCCTGTAGGGAGCGGGGGCTCTAAAGCATCCATTTCAGGGGAGGACAGGAGAGAGCATGACTGTTCATCGAACACCCACTACGTGCCGTGCACAGTGGCAGTCACTGCCGCATCCTTGCCCCCAATCTATGAGGTGGTAATTATTATGCCCGTTTTATGGATTCCAACATGAAGGCTAAGAGGGTGACAGGGCCAAAGTGACACATATAGCAAGTGCCAGAGCTGAGCTGCAAACCCCTTCAAGCAGGGTGGGCCTTCCTCCTGCCTGTTCTCCTCCATGGTGGGTTGAGGGGCCCGGGCAGGCTCTGCTGCATCTGAGGACAGACACTGTGTGATCTGGGCCAGGAGGTAAGGGAGCTGGAAGCAAGCTGCAAGAATGCTCAACAGGATGGGAGCAGAGCTGGGGAAAGGCCCTGGTCAGGAAGAAGTGATCCCTCTCAAGGGAAAGAGCTATGCATTAGCTGAACACCTACTAAGTGCCGGGTATGTCTCAGGTGAAATGATCAGCTCAGGGTCACCTGGATGTAAGGGCAGATGTAGACTGAAGCCCCGGTCCAATAACCCCGCGACTCTGTTCTAACCACTGGCCCTCAGCCTGTCCCCACCCCTCTCCACTAGCATCGTTGGCCAGAGAGAGCAAGCTGCCCCTGACTTTATGGTGAACCAGCCTCCCTGCACACCAGCCCCTTCACCAGGGGCTTGGCCAGCAACCCTGGTCTGGGATGGCAGGAGCTTCCTGGAGCAGGGGGGTGAAGATGCTGTTGCATCCTATAAGGGAAGCTGCATGAATTTCTTGTCCAAAGAGGGGGTCAAAGGGGAAGGCCACCACTCTCCAGGACTCAGTTTTCTTATCTGCAATGTGGGGAGGTTACCACTGGTTCTGGCTAAGTCAAGGAACTGCCGTCAGAGCAAAAGGGGTCCTGTGTGTGAAAGATGGTCTGACCAGGAGTCTGAGGCAGTGGGGCAGGAGCTGGCCATTTGTTTGCCGAATGAAGTGAATGCATGGAGAGCAAAGAGAGAAGTACATAGAAAGCCCCACTAAAATACGGGACATTTTAATGACGATGGTAATAAGCATAGCTCACTTTGATGGAACTTAGGACCAGGCTAAGCACTTTACTTACATTATTGCATTTATCCCCTCAGCAAGCCAATGGACTCCCATTTTATAGATGAGGAAACTGAGGCACAGATAGGTTAAGTAGCTTGCCTTGTGCACCAGGTCATCCAGCTGGTAAGAGGTGGAGCCAGGACTTGATTCTGGTTTTGCCTGACTTCAAAGCCTGTGCCAGATCCAACGTTGTTTTAAGCAGCTCAAGGACTAGACCTGACCCCAGTGGGCAGAAACTGCTGGGAGCCGGGTCTGCTCAACCTAAGGATGCTGGTCAAGGTGCAGCCGATGGGCTGCCTTCTGGTTGCCGAGCTTTCCTCCCCCGGAGGTGTGTGAGCAGCAGGTGGATTCTGTTTGTCAGGCACGTGGATTGGACCAGAGGGATGGTTCTCAAATCTGGCTGTGCATCGAAACATTTGTGGGGTTTGCTGAAAGCGCAGGTACCTGGGCCTCCCTCTAGGCAGGGCTGGGTGGGCATCTGGGCTTTTCGCACATTCCCAGGAGCAGCTGGGAAGCCAGGCTGGCCCTGGACAGCACTTCAGGGGAAGCTCTTGGCTAACGACCGGTGATGCCTCCTTCTACACCCGAGGGAGATCTGATTCTGGGACCCACGTTCCTCCTCATGGCTGCATCAGTACCCCCAGCCCCGGTTGTGAGGCCTGAGTCTAGCTTTCTTTATCTAGAGGTGGAGACCATGGATCCTATCCCAGAGTGCTGCTGTGATAAATTAAGGTAATTTGATGTGGCTGGTGCTGCCGGCTCTCAGCTGGGCACGTTGCAGGTGTGACCCTGAGGAACCCCTCCTTCCCTGGCAGCACAGGTAAGTAGGAGGTGGGTGGTCTTGGGCTGAGGCAGTCCAACCTTCCCTTCCTCTCCCCACGTTCCTTGCCTCCTGGGGGACCTCCCCGTCTTCTCTATCAGGTCCTGCCTAGGGGATGCACAGACACTGGTAGGGTTGGGGCAGGAGCCTGAGCCTCCCAGAGGGGAGAAGGATGGGAGGATGGTTGAAGGGCAGGGGGGTTGCATCTGGGAGGGAAGGGGGCAGACTTGGCTCCTCAGCCCTGTCTGGGTGCTCCCCTTGCCTGGGCCAGCTGAGGAAACGGGGTCCCCTATGGAGCTAGTCCCACCTGTGGTGCTCTTGGCCTGCAGGGGGCGCCAAGAGCCCAGCGACTGGCCAGGGGCCAGGTCCATACTTGGGAGGCCGCGAGTTGAGGGGACAAGGAGTTGGGCCTCAAGTCGGATCCTTTCTTGCTCAGACCCAGGCTTGGCCTCTTGGATAAGGGTGGGGGCCCCTATTCCCTGAATGACATGGGGGCACAGAGCTGGCCTGTCCCCATCTCAGCCCTTGGTCCCTCTGCGTCCTGCCAAGGGGCCAGGTCAGGCTATACAGGCTCCTGGCTCCTGGTGAAGGCAGGTGTTCAAGGGCAGGGGTTCTCTGGGCAGGGGAAGCAGGCTGGGGAGGCCTGGCTGAGCCAACAGCCCACAGTGCGACCTTGGGCAAGTCCCTGCCGACTCAGAGCCTGTTCTCCTCGTGGGGACAATAAACTGGCAGGTCTGTGCGGCCTTTCCCTCTGTCCGAGTGGTAGTCCTCCTTCTACAAACCAGGAGGGGGGTGTCCAGGCCTCAAAGGCCTCAGGGGGCCCCAGCCAGGCTGATAGACGGAGCCCCTACCGTTGAACGAGAAATGAAGTAGACCAGAGGAGCTGCCCACCCCTGTCTCCTAGGTCCAGACTCAGTGAGGGGAGGCAGCCTGAAATAACAGTAGTGGGGCTTTAGGGGTGAGCTGTGGGCTGCCATGGCCGTGAGTCACTGGGACAGCTTCCAGGAAGAAGCTGAGAACCCTCTTCCGCCGAGGAGCGTGCCTGCCCCCACGGCTGGCACGGGTGCCACCCCCCGGCCCCTGCCTTCATCTGGCTCCATAGGTGTCCCCTTCCATGCTGCAGGAGGCACTGCTTCAGCCCACCCTGTTCTCCCAGATCCCAGGGTCTGGCCCGGGAAGGGCTGGCTGCTGCAGCGGGACATGCAGCTGGGAATGGGGTGGAGAGAGGTGGAACCCGGGGCCCTTGCCTGTGCTGCCTGCCTGTTCGGGTATCTGGTCTGGGGGCCTGGCCTCATTTTACAGAGGAGCGAACTGAGGCCCAGAGAGGTGGAGTGCCTCGTCCAAAGTCTCACAGCCAGCAAGTGACTGGGAGCTCTGTCTCCCCTGTACCCTGGTTGTGGGTCTGCCCAGCCTGATGGCTGTGGGGGCTGACACTACCTTCAGTGTCAGGTCCAGCCATGGTCTCCTCGGGGCCTGGCACAGGGCGAGGCCCACAAAAGGTTTTTGGTCAATGCCTGCAGCGTGATGGGGGGCTCTGTCCCCCATGTTGCCTCCTGGCAGAGTCCTCAGGGTAGGGAAGAGGGGGGCTGAGGGAGTACCACGGGGGCTGCCTCTGCCTACCAGCCTGCACAGGGCATAGAGACGGTCAGGGGTCAGGCCCACCTGGTCCTGGGGGCCTCAGGATCCCTTTCCTGCACCCTAAGGTGGCTCAGCCTTTTCCCTAGAGCCACGTGTGCCACTCGATGACCCTGGAGCTGGGCCGGGCTCGAATGTCGGCTGCATAAGCCATTTCTGGGGAGACAGAGAGCCTCCCGGGCGTGATCAGTGTTGGCCGTCGCAGGGCTGGGCTGGCCAGGCCTGTGGAGGGCCTTGACCATCTCTGCTTCTTCTCTAGTTCTGGTCGCCTTGCCCCAATTTGGGCTTCTTCCTGCCACTGCCGAGTACAGGCTTAGCAATTTGCCACCTGCTGCCCCAGCCACCCAGGACTCTAGCCACAGCCCTGCCATCGATCAGGTTACCCCAGCAGGCCGGGCGGCCCCGGCTGCTGCTGCCAGCCAGCTCGTGCCCCCATCTTCTCAACCGGGGGCTGCAGGTCCTGCAGGCTCCTCCCAGGAGGCCCTCCCCGCCGGCCCGTGCCGCAGCCTGCAAGGCTGGAGGGCCCTGGCCCTGCCAGGGAGATCAGATCCTCTCGGCCACCTGCTGTTTTCATTAGAAACTAAAATTAGCTGGGCTTGTCCCAAGCTTTTCCAGGTTTGCTTGCTTTTTAAAAAAAATATACAAATTCCTAGAGGAAAATCCGCACCTCTCCGGCTCCTCTCCGGCTCTTACTCTGAGCGTCCAGAGGAGAGGGGACGGGAAATAGCTGGAGCGTTTGGGAGGCCAAGCAGATCAGTGTCGTGGGTCCTGGCCCCGCGGGTGTCCAGGTGGGGGCTGGGACGCCAGCGTAGGCCTCTCTGCCCCCTCCCTCTGGCCTCCCTGCCTGCCCGGGCCACATTTAGAGCCTCCTCAGGAGTGGCAGTGCCTGGGACACCCGGGAGGAAGGAGGCCAAGCAGGCTGGAGGAGGAGCCGGAAGGAGCCGTAGTGCCTGCCCACCAGCGAGCCGCCTGGGGAGATAGGCCCGGCGAAGGCATGTGCGCCACAGACCCCACCCAGGACCGCGTTCTCCCCGGCGCTGGCCAGTGCCTGCTTCCCCAGGGTGTCACCACACCCTCAACACTTCTCGGGCCTTTGGATGCTTCTGCACCCACGGTCTCCGAATCCTGCTGCCCACTCCCCGATGCGGCCCCATCCCAGAGACCTATCCTTCCGCACGGCCCACAGGGTGGTGAACTGTGCAAGAGAGATGGCAGACTGGGTCAGAATCCCGGCTCTGTGTTCCCGGAGGCAAGTTAGTGAGCATCTCTGAGCCTCAGGGTCTTCATCTGTAGAATGGGGAGAATAATAGGTCTCGCTCACCTCAGGAGGCTTAAGTGGATTAAATGTTCACACAATAGACACTGCTCCCCTGTTGGCAACCTTCTTATGTTATATCATCGTGATGGCTGTCATTAAGATGTTTACCTTCATCTTCATCTTCATCACCACCACCGCCTCGAAGCCCCTTCCCAGGCCCTTGAGCCGGGCCCCCTGCCGGACCGCAGACCAGTCCTGCTCATTGGCCTTCTTTGGCTCGGCTCCCTCAGCTCCTGTAGACCTGGGCTCACCAGCCTGAGGGAAGGACGCACTCGCACTGGGATCAGTAGGTCACTTCAGCCTCCACCCCAACTGCAGAGCTTGGACGGAATCTCCAGATGGAGCCCGCGGAACTGGACGGCGTGCGCCAGCGACTCGGGCCCGTCGGACGGACTCTCCAGGGACCAGGAGTCCGAGAGGTGGGACGGGGGATGGGGTGCTGCTCGGGGATCAGAGGCTGGTGGGCCCAGGGGCTTGGAAGCCCTTTGTGGGACGAGATTGACTGGACGGGAGGGACCTTACGTCTCCCGTCCTCTTCAGACAGCAGTCACATGCTTGAACACATCCTTGTTGCCGCCGTGCAGGCTTGGCCAGGAGGGTGGCATCCCCTCCATGTTACGGATGAGGTTCCGGGAGGCATGTGTTCAAGGCCACGTAGCCAGTCAGGTTGTTCTGGCTCCTGAGCCTGGGCTGGCGGATCAGACTCTGGGGATGGCCCCGGGTACCCAGGGTCTGACGGTTTGGCAGTGACCATGATTTGAGGAAGGTGGCTTCATTCTTCCAATGCTGAGTCCTGCTGCAGTCCCAGGGTGTCCCTGGACCACCACAAAGGCGTCCTCATGCTCTCAGGAGCGAACGGTCCTCCGGAGGGAGGTGTCTCAGTGGCTGTGGGGCTGCCTGGACGGCACGTGGGCCTGTGGTCTCAGCAGCTTCTGTGGCCATGGAAGGAGTGGCTGCCACTGGCCCGAGGCCCCCGGAGGGGCAGCCGGGGAGGAGGGGCCGGCCTCGGAGACACCGTGGTTGTGGGGTGTGTGGGGGCAGCCTCCCCTCCACCTTCTCCCCAGCCCTGGCAGAACTCTGGAGTCCTCGATCCTCAGCTCAGGTCCCAAGGACCTTTCCTCAGTTCAGAGGAATGACAGCCTTTTCTGGAGCCCAAGCCCCCACTCCTGTAGCTCAGGGTACTATTCCCCCTTCTCCCTGTCTCCCAGGATCCCTAGCTTCCTTTCTCCCCATCCTCAGAAGCCTCAGCAACCCCATTTTAAAAATCTTTTCGCTTCCAGTTTCCGTTACTTCCCGTACCCCGGTGCCCCAGTTCCCTACATGTCATTCCTGTGGGCTCCATGCCCCCCCCACTTCTTTTGTGGGAGCCCCTCTCCCATCTCATAGTATGTGTTTCTGGGGAGCAGGTGGTTGACTCAGGGCCAGGAAGTAGCCACTCAGACCTGAGCCTGGAGGGCCCCAGAGCTGCGCTGGAACGTAAGACCTTTCCTTCTCCCTGTGGGGCAGGTGTGATGGTGGGGGTGAGTGGGTGTCAAATTTAGGGCACTTCCTGACCTTGCCTTGCCCCCTCATTTGACAGTGGAGAGCTTCTCCCTTGCAAAGACCCACCCAGCTCTTGTCCCCAGAGCCACTGAACCGTTGAACTGTCCTCCCTAGCTCGGCTGAGGGAGCCCGGGGTCGGGAGCCGGGAGGGGCGGCTAACACCCTGGCTGAGCTGTCCAGGGCGGCTGCTGGCTTCCTAGACTGGGGCTCATGCTCTCGTGGCTCCAGGTTTCTAGGGAGTTCCTTGGCTTTGGTGGATTCCTTCTGAAGGCCCCGTTCTGGGAGAGCCTGTGGTCAAACCCTCACCCCTATCCCAACGAGGCAGCTAGGACAACTTTGGTTCCTTCCTTGCTCCATTGCTCCTAACCTCCTACAGAGGATGACTGGCGAGGGTGTGGGGCTGCAGGGAAAGTTCGGGGAGGATAGTCAGGAGACCTGGGCTGGAGTTCCCAGCTCTAACATGAATGTGCTGTGCGACCCCATGTGCCTAGCACAGTGCCTGGTGGGGTGGGTCTCCACAGGTGAGCATTTGACAGGGTTGAATGGGGCTTTACCAGGCATGCCCCTGCTTAGAGTTTCAATGTCACTGGAAGGGGTTGAACGGATAATCTCCGAGGACCCTCTGAACTCTGATGGCTGTGACTTGGTCCTCTGTGCCTCGGGTGCCAGGACTCCCGGGCCTCCCTCATGCAAGACGGGTACCCTGGTGTCGCCGGCCCTCGGGGAAGAGTCCCTGGAACCCATCCCTGCCATGATACGTCCTGTGTGCGAACAGAGGGAGAAAGAGGGTCCGAAAGGACCATCCAGGGGTAACCGCAGGAAGAGGCCCCTGGAATTTCACTGGAAATTTCCCGCTGCTTCTAATGGGCCTCTCCAAAGTTCCTTTGTGAGCTGTGAGCAGCTGGCTGTTGGGAGGCTCCTTCCCGCTCTGAACCACATCCCTCCCCCTTCCTACCCACCTTCCTCCCCTCTCTGCTCAGACCAGGTCCCCTCCGCGGCGGCGGGGTTCATGACTTGGTCAGGGGAACTTTTAGAACATAGTTTGGTTTCAAGATTGCCAGGAGATGGGGGAGGTGGAGAGGGGTTTGGATGGGGAAAGGGGGAGCCGGTGGGGTCACGGCAGGGAGCGAGCCTTCTCCTGGGTTTGGCTGAATCACAGAAGACGCAGTTTGGGCCTCAGAGATAAAAGCTGGCAACTCATGTGGACATCTGGACCGCAACCGTGGGGTCCCGGCTTCGCCTTCCAGCTGAGCTTGCTGAGCAAATGGGCGGCAGCCCCGCCGAGCTCCTCTGCAGTGGGGGTGACCCGAGCGGCCAATGGTGGGCAGCTGTCACCCCCTTCCGTGGCTCCCCGGCCAACCCTGTGCCCCGTTGGCTAAGGCCAAGCCCTTCTTCCCAGAGGGAGGAACAAGAAAAGAGGCTTGGCGTAAATGCTCAGCTTTGCAAATGCACCCACAGGGCCCGAGTTGGGCGAGTTTCAACAGGTTTGGGGAACACGGTCTTGTCAGATGCTTGCTGAGTTGCTCAGTTGCTAATCCAGGGCTGAGGGAAGACAGTCAAGCCATAGCAGACAGCTGGGTGGTTACCGCCGCTTGAGTAAACCCCTCGGGCAGAGCCTGGTCTCGGGGGCCCTGCTGTGGAGGGTGAGGGGGAGAAAGAGCTTAGCCAGGCCCCCGGGGGTGCGCCCTGGCAGGGGAGCCGGGGGTCTCCACAGCAGCAGCCCGTCCCGACACCCACTTTGGCCCCTCTTAGCATCACCTGAGACTTAGGGCGGTAGAGTAGAGCTTTCCTTCTTCCCGAGGTCTCTAAGAAAGGGCACGCTTTGACAAAAACTTAAAACCCTCTGGAGTGAACAAGCCCTTCCTTCCTTTCTGCGTCAGATACTGACCGAGCACCTACGACCTGTCAGACCCGTGCCAGCAACTGGGAGATGTTGAGAGCCGTCTGTGCCACAGCCTTGGCCTTCAGGTGTTTACAACCTTGTGGAAGTACGAGCCACACTACTGGACCATAGTTATATGTAATACAAAACAGTGCTATAGGCAGGGGATAAACACCAGGAGATCGGGACATGTGGGAGCAAGTCAAGCTCAAGTCCTGCTTCTGATTTGCAGAATGGCCTTGGGGAGGTCACTGCACCTCTGGGTCTCTGAAGTGGGGCTGCCAAGAATACAGACTCCTTCTTTCAAAAGTAGGAAGGGAGAGGTTATGTGGTTCTAATAGGGTCATGGGTGGAAAAGTGCTTTGTGAACCACTGACTCTCAACGAGGGGTGATCTTTCCCCACAAGGGACATTTGGCTATGTCTAGAGCACCTGGGTGTGCTCCTGGCATCTAACAGGTAGAGGCCAGGGGTGCTGCTGAATGTTCTGCAATGCACAGGACGCCCAAAATATCAACGGAGCCATTTAGGAGATTCTGGTGTAAACTATAAAGGGCTACGGACGTGTTAGTGATTGATCCCAATGCCCAGAGCCAGGGGAGGAGCTCCAAGGAGTGGAGTGGGGTTTACTATTTAGAAGAGAAGGAGAGATCCTTTGTAGCTGGGGGTTGGGGGACACTTCCTAGGGGAGATGGGCCACACCTTTACCTGTGGGGCCAGGCACTGCACATCTGGGCTGGCTCTGCCCACACCTGGCCCAGCTAGTTGCACCCGGAGCTCCAGGCCTCACTCGGCCCATGGTCAAGAGATTCACTCCCTCCACCCCCCTTGCTGGGCACGTAGGCACGCAGGAATTTGGACCAGAGATGCACACCTGCACGGAGTCAGATCCAGCGAGGGTGAGATGCCGCCGCCCCCAGCCGCCCTGAAGGGCGCTCCCAGACACAACTCTCTGGCCACCAGGATATCCTGGGCTGGATCCCTGGCTGTGTGAGGCTCGGGTGGGGCCCCGGTTGAAGAGCAGGGAGGTGACCTGTGTAAGAGTACAGGATCCCCACAGAACGGTTTGGGGTACACAGGGCTTGGGAGCAGCGGCCTGAACGCCTGTTCTCTCTGTCATCCTTATAAACAAGGACACGACTCCCCCATTGCAGTGACGGTGATCCTCAGCTTCCAGTGTCAGCGATGGCTGCCATTTCCATCGGTGTGCCTGGCATGGTGCTCAGCATGCTCTTCTCATGGGCTCACGCTTGCCTCACAACTGCCCAGAGGTGGGCTCCACTTACACAGAAGAGGACCCTGAGGCTCAGAGAAGTTAAGGAACCTGCCCATGGTCACTCAGCTGGTCAATGGCAGACCTGGGATGGAACTGCGGGCTGTCTTGGAGATGCGGTTCTTAGGCACTCTGCTGGACTAGCTCTGAGCGCAGAACAGGCTCCTCACCCTCATCCAGGGGAACTCTGCTGGGACCCCTGCTCAGCACACCACTGCCTTCCTTCAGGAAATCCACGAGCATGGAAACTGAGCTCATCTATTCCCTGACTCTCCTTGGTACTTCCATTTGGAGTCCAGAGCAACGTGCTGAGGGCTGGAGCCCGGGGGGCAGGAGAGGCTCATCCAGAGCCGGCCAGCCTGGGGGGCAGAGCGGAGACTGGAACCCCGGCCTCTTAACTCCCAGCACAACCCGTGTTGGAGGGAACGCTCTCAAGGCCATTTCTGAGCCCATCTGTGGCAGAGCCGGGCCTTCCACTGATGGATTGTTTTTATCCCTCCGTCGATGGTGGGGGCTGCCACAAGCTGTCAGCTCGCCCGGGGTGCCAGACACAAGTCTCATCAACAGCTTCCAGCTTCTCTGGGCTTGCCCAGGCCTCGGGCTGTGGAACCTTCCCAGCTCCAGCCTCCGTCCTGCCCAACAGCTGCACGCGGCGGGACACCTGGCCTCCCCGCCAGGCCACCCGCCCTTCTGAGACAACAGACAGCCCCGTCTCCTGCAACCGGCCGGCCAGCCGACCCTGACCCTGGCCAGAAGCCTAACTGCAGGTACTGGGATGGGAACGGACACCCAGGCCTGGCCCTTCTGAGAACACTGCCCTCCATCCTCTTGGGGCCAGAAGTCCACGTGACTCACACGGGAAAAGATTGTGCCAGCCACCATGCCTGGGTGGACATCTGCCTGCCCAGAGCTTTTCCTTCTAGAGGCAGCTGTTGGGTCAGGTGCCCCCGCCATTTACTAGCTAGGTGACTTTGGGCAATGACCTCTGTGATCCCCCATCTTCCCATCTGTGGAATGGGATTCAGATGTTGTCAGGATTTAGAGAGAACAGCGGGAGCTCTCATAATGCTTACTATTACTGTCCTGATTCTGCCACCTTCAGGCCAAGTCCCCTCTGTGACTGCCCCCGCTCACACCGAACCCTTCCTCTGACGGCAGTAGCATGCACACCGTCCCACCCATCCGTGGTTTTGCTTTTATTCTGTCTTTCCGGACCCCAAGGTCCTTGGTGGCCAGGCTGTGACGCTTAGTTCCCTCCGGGCTGGCTCAGTCCCTGTCCCAGGGATGGAGGTTGCTAAAAACAAGGCAAATGATCCGGTCTTGGAATGTGCCCAGAGATCGCTTCTCCATCACTGCCTCTCTGGTTTGGTAGGGGTCGCAGGAAGCCCCTATTCTTCCCGTCTTGGGCCGCGCTGAGACCCTTGGCTCGGAGCCCGGGGTGGAGCAGGAGTGAGCTGGGTCATCCAGAGATCTGCTTCGTGGCAACCTGAACCATCACTACTGCAGAGAACAGGTTTGCCAACCTCTCTTCTCCCTCCGGGCCACCCCTCCTCACCCCGCCCCCCTCGACGCAAGCACATGAACTGAGCTGTTGGAATTCCCCAAGGCTTGCGTGACCCAGACCCAAAGCTGGGGCTGCCTCCCCGGCTGGGTTTTCGGGCTTAGACGTGGCTGAGGGTGGGTGGTGACACCACCTGGGCCACACCTGCTCAACTTGGGGACGGCTTCAGGGAAGGGCGTATGTCACTGCCCGGGAATCAGCACCTGGGTTCAGTTCTCTGCTCTGAGTTTGGGCCAGTAGCTTCCCCTCCTGGGGCCTCAGTTTCCTCATCTGTAAAAGGAGCTCAAACACCAGATGCCCTTGAAGGACGTTTCACTATGGATGTCGCTCTCTTCCCTGAAGATCTGGGTCAGACTCTGGAACTGCCACTTCTTTCTCTGCCTTTTTGTAGCCCATGGCACTGGGTGGGTCACACCTCGTCCTTGTTTTTCCTGACACTCACACCTACTTTGGAGACCCTGGCTCTGAACTCCTGCTTTCAAGGGTCAGCTCCAGGGACCCCAGGCCCCCCCGGATCCAAAGCAGCTCCCCTCCTCAGCTCAGTGACCTTGTCCTCGCTCAGGAGGATGGCTTGTGGGGGTCGTGGGAGGGGGTGGTGGTGCCCTGATTTCTGCACACTTTGCCACTGCCCCTGAAGTGTTAATCAAATTAAGGCTCCAAGAAAAACAAAAGCTCTGCAGCCACTTCGGGCTGCCTTGGAGTCGCTCACTCTCCCAACAGCTGGGAGAATTCCACATCACCTCGGTCCCCCAAGCCCTGGGTGGCTCTGACCCCAACGAACACACTCCTTCCAGCCTGCAGGGCCCTGGGTGGCCGCAATGACCTCATAGCAACAGCCATTGGACACTCGGGGCAATTTCATGGGAGATATTTGTTCTTTCGTCTTGATGCAGAGAGAATTTTTTCCTCTCCCGCTGTCTCCATGGAAACCCCAGCTACACTGTTGGCTATCCCCCTTCCCACCTCGTGCTTTTCAGATCAATATTGGAGCTTGGCTCCCCACTGGCTGCCCACAGTGGTTGGGGCAGAGCTCTGGGCAAAAGGGATTGGGTCCAGGGTTAAGCCTGGGGCCTGGGGAACCGTCCCTGACGGGGGGATGAAGAAGGACTCTAGAGTCTTCTTGTTTCCCTGTTCATCCCCTCACCAAAGCTCATCCCTTTAGAATCCCCCTCCTTCCACCTAAGACTCCCCCCCCCCCCTCAGTGAACCTTCTGTCCCTTCCCAGGGAGTCCTCTGAGCCAGGCCCTGCAAAGGAGAAGCAGACAGGTCACACCAGTGGTCACCAACCCTCTCTCCTTAGGTGAGACACAGGGAGGTGGTGGACTGTTGTCCTCTTCAAGGGCTGGAAGGAGTTTCTTCCCGCCCCAGGGAGAACAAGGCCGGCCAGTGCCGGGCCGCGGGCTCTCCGAGGCCCGGTGTCTTGGTCCCTTCCCTCCTTCTATCCTTGGCTCCCGCCCCCCAAGCAGAAACAGGTCCCTGCACGCCTCCAGCCCAGCCCCGCAGCGAGGCGCAGCGAGGCGCGGGGAGCTCGCTCCTGGACTACTCCGGATTAACCTGCTATTAGGACCCAGAGTCCTTCCCCGTAATGGGCTTCCTCCGCGACCTGTCAGCCGAGCCTGGGCTGCGCCCCGAGCCGCGCACCCCACCCCGGCCGCCGCCCCGCGCTCGCACCCCTTGCACTCTCGGGCGCCCCAGGCCGCCTATGGGTGCGGACGCCGCCGCCACCCCTGACGCCTCTGGGCTGGGAGCCGCACCCGGACAAGAGGGGTGCCCAGAGGGAGGCCCGGGCCGTTGGCGGCGGCAGCGGAGAGGGCGAGCGAGCCTCGCGCCCCGCGGCCGAGACACCTGCCGGGCGCCCCCGCGCCCGCTGCCCCGCGCCGCCTGGCACCGGCCGCTGCCCCCGGGGCCTGCCCCGCCCCGCCCCGCCCGGCCCCGCCGGGTCCCGGCCCGACTTACAGCCAGTTGCTCGCGGCGGCCGAGAAGACAGCGAAGACCAGGAGGCGCAGCGAACGCAGGCACGAGCGGGGACTCATGGTGCCGCCGCGGGCGCCCGGCCCCGGGCAGCGGCTGCGGCCGCGGGGGGCCTCCCGTCGGGGCGGCAGGTGGGCGCCCCGCGGGCGGGCTGGGGCGCGGCGCCGGGCGCGGGCCGGGGCGCGCGCGGCGGGGCTCTGCCTCCGTGCCTGCCGTCAGCCCTGCCCGCTGCTGCGCCCGCTGCCCGGCGCGGACCAGACTGTCAGCGCCGCCCCAGAGCCGGGATGCGGCGGCGGTGGCGGCGGCGGCGGAGGCGGGCGGGCGGGCGGCCGGGGGGGCGGGCCGGGGGCGGGCCGAGGATGGGGTTACCTGGGCGGGCCCAGCGGCCCGGGACACCCCCCCCCCCCCGGGGGCGGGCCGGAGCGACGGCGGCAGCGGCCGCCCTGGCTCGCGGGACTGGGCTTCTCCGGGGGGCCTCCCCGGCCGGTCGCCCGGGAGGACTGAGGGCCGGAGCCCGCTCCAGGCACGCCTGACTGCGCGCCGCCTAGCGCGGCCGGGCTAGAGGCGCGGCCACCCAGCTGCCCGGTCCCAGCCCGGGCCTTGGGGACAGGCGGGCACAGCTCCCCCAGCCCGCCGCTTCGGGCACTGCAGCACCGCCCTTGCCGCCCCGCCTCGCCCCCCGCCGGCGCCTCGGAGCCCGACCCCCGCCCGGCCCGGCCCCGGCGGACCGACCCGAGCACGGCTGCCACTCGCGCGTACCCAGCCGCTGGCGCTCCGGGCGCCCGGGGCTGTGCACCCGGGCTGCGCACCCGGGAGTCCGGAGCCACCCGGCCGCCCCCCGCCAGGCCCCTCCCTGCCTCCCGGCCGGCTCGTCCTCTGGCCCAGCCTTTCCCTGGCGCTCACCTCCCTCCAGCCTTCCGGGAGCTGGCCGGGGCCTCCAGAGCTTTTCGGGCAGCTTGGGACAGTGGCCGGAGACTGCGGGAATCCGAAACCTCGTTTCTGGCTAGCCTCAGGCTCTGGGCGCGCTCTAAGCCGCAGGGTCTTGACCAAGCCCTTTACGTCTGTGGGCCTCTGTTTTCTCATCCGAGAAATGGACATAAGAGCCGGAGAGCGCGAGGATGGGAGCTTAGGGAAGGTCTCTTTTTAGCACCCTCACCAAGTCTTGCTTTGCGTTTCGGTTTTCTGTGCGCCTGTTTTGTTTATCCTCTCGTATCTGGCAGATTCGGAGAGCTCAGTGCCTGGCCCGGCGCGGGTGGCTGCGGTGTTTGTGGGAAGAATGAATGAAGTGGCATGGGGCTGCGACCGGTACCTTGCTAGGATAAAGTGCTCAGTTCCACACCATGGTGCCTGGTAAGAGTTATTTGCCCATCCCCAGGTCATGGTCTCTCCAGGTCCTGGATCTGACTCTATGTCCCTCACCCTGCCTCAACCTGTGTCCCCCATTACTCAGAGCTGGAAGGACTTTCCTCTAAATGGGAAAACCAAGGCCCAGAGAGGGGCAGGGAGCTGCCGCATCTCACTAGGGGTGGGGGCCGGAGCCACAGACCAGGCCTCCGCCCCCACCTCTGACCCTGCGCTCTTCACTGTTTAGGAGCATGAGGTTTGCTCCCCGGTGGATGGGACGCTGGGATGGTTTGGGTGCTGGGATGGTGCCCTTCCCTCCACGGAGTCTCTGGGGCTCAGCACAGAGGAAGGGCTCAGTAAACATTTGGTGTTGAGAGTAGGCAGAAGGTGGTGGGGATTTGTGGGGCTGAGCAAGAGTACAGATGGAGGCTCGCGTACCATATGTCTAAATATTTGCAAGGTATAAATCAAGCTAACAAAATGTGAAATAAAATATGTTCTATTCTCCTACCTTGACAAGTACACTTTCACAGCAACCTGCAAGGCCAGCTTTGAATGCAGAATTCCCAGACTCCTCGAACCCTGCGTGGAGCATGGTGCTACAGGGAGAGGAGACCCCTTGCCTCCCACAGCTGCCTCTGGCCTGCCCTGCACATGTGAACATCTCAGCCAGCACGTGCAAGCCCGGTACACACCGCCTCCCCCCTCAGAGCCTTGGCCACCCCTCAGGCGCAGAGCTGGGCATACCTGTGGGGCAGTCTGTCCTCACGGGATGGCTCTGCAGAAGAGACCCACCCAGGTCCTGGCAGTGGGCTTAGGGCAGTCTGGGCAGGGAATCCCCGGGGCCTGGGGACCCAGAGTGTGATCTAGAGAAGGGGGCACAGGTCCCATGTGGACACATCCTTTTGGTCTCGTGGTGTCCTCTCCCTGTGATGAGAGCCTGGCTGGAGAACCAGAGTTCAGGGTCCCCAGGGAAGGAGCCACCCTCGCCTAAGGGTGGAACTGAATTCCTGAACCATTTTGAGCCAACATATTTGCTTCCTGGAGTCTCAGTGTGGTATGGTGGGAAATAAGAATAAGAATAATTATTGTGATATAAGGAGCAACAGACAAATTATTTTAGGGTGGTCATATACATTCCTTCCAGACCAAGAAATTAAAAAAAAAGGATTTCTTTCTTTATTTTTTAGAGAGAGAGAGAGAGAGAGAGAGAGAGAGCACAAGTGGGAAGGGCAGAGGGGGAGGGAGAGAGAATCTGAAGCAGACAACGTGCTGAACATGGAGCCTAACACGGGGCTCGATCTTATGGCCCTGAGATCACTACCTGAGCCGAAACCGAAAGTCAGACGCTTAACCTACTGTGCCACCCAGGCAGCCCCCGCCCACTCCCCGAAGCAGGACATTTATGAGAGTGCTCAGGACTCTAACTAGAAGAATTGGCTGGTTGTCAGGCATAAAGCAGGACCGTGCCCAGCAAACTCAGATGCCTCGTTCTGCTAAAAGGTTGAGTCCTCATATGGCAGGCATTACTCAAAGTGCTTTACGTGGTGTCACTAGTTCAGTCCTCACAGCAAATCTAGGAAGTAGGTACTGTTATGTTCCCATTTTACAGGTGAGGAAATGAAGGTTAGAGAAGTAAATGACCTGCCCAAGGAAAAGGGGGGGCCCGGGACTCCAGAGCCATGTCATGTGCCTGGACTCAGGGGTTTGGGCTTGAGCCTCTGTCCCACAGCACGTGCCCTCGACCTTGGGGGGAGCTGCTGGACCTCCCGTGTCTGTATCTGTCAGGTGGGGACAACGTTACCTGACTCTCCTTCTTGTGGGGCCGCTGGGAGACACACTTGGAGCCGTGAGAGTCCTATGAACTGGAAGGAGCAGAGCCGAGGAGGGCTGGAACGGAGGCCCCGGGCCAGGAAGGCCCGCCCTGATTGCGATAAGGGAGAGGAGCCCTCTGGTCTGAGTCAGTGGAAAGTCTTAATGTGAAAGTGTCTTTGAGGAAATGCTCTTCTAACTTTCAAGAACAGTCTAACTGTAAAGATTTACATACAAATTAATGAGAAAGTTCATTCGTCAATAACTCTTTCATATATAATCACACAAGAAAATAAGAGTGAACGTGTATCTCGTGCTTCTAATGTGCCGGCCATGGAGCCAGAGTCTTTGCTTATATTAACTCATTTAATTCTGGCCAACAGCCTTGGAAGTAGAAACTGTTATTCCCACTTAGAGGTGGTGAAACCGGGGCGGGGGATAGGGGGTGGGGCCGCCCTAAAGTGCTTTAAGATGTATCACCCACCCCGGGACATAGGCACGCTCATGTCACATGTGGGGAAACTGAGGCACAGAGGGATCAGATGAATTGCCTACAGCCATGCAGTTAGGAGGTGGCACAGCCAGGATGTGGACACGGGTGGTCTGGGGGTTGAATGGCCCCCTACCTGGTTTTTCCACATGTAAGGATTGATGTCTGGGTCCCGAAGGGGAAGGTCATAGGGTTTCTCTAGATTCCCGCTGGAAGTTGCTCTCCCTTCTCAAGGCCTGAGATGGGGCGCCTCCCCTGTACCTCCTCTCCGTGCCCCGGTGCATTGAGGGCCCCACACAAGTTGGAATCTGAATACATTCCAGTTGTTGCCTTTTCTTTGGTTGAAGAAAGCAATTCTTTCATTCTCCACGTGGTCCAGGTTTTGGAGGGAGTTATCCTTCCTTACTAGAAAACTCACCAAGGAAGGGAAACCTGGCCGAGTTTTTAATCGGAAAGAATCACATACGGCATGTCTAAATTATCGCCAGTTCCCGGTGCATGGGTCCGGAGCAACGTGGTTGGCTGTTCTCCAGCCCAAATCTTAGGAGCACCCAGTAATAGAGTGTCCGGCCAAAGGGTGTCTGGGATTTCCAGCAACTTCCCAGATTTTTAGGTGGAGAAACTGAGGGCCTAGGCCTGGGGTCTAGAACATTCTTAAGCCTATACATGCCCTGTTCAGGGAGAGAAAAGGCAGTGGGTTCCTCTCCTGCCACCATGGCCTGTGTCATCTCGGGCTTGGCTGGACAGATCTGCACAGCCGTCTGCTCTGAGCCGTCCATCTGGTGCCCTGACCAAGAAGGGGCAGGAAACCTGATCGGTCTCAGCTAGCCATGCACGTTTGTGTGGCCCTGGGCAGCTCCCAGCTCCTCTCTGGGCCTGTCATTTGCTCCCCGAATTCCCTTCTAGGAATTTAGAGAGGGGTTAAAGTGGAACGTCAGGTTCTCGGGAAGCCTGTGTTTGTTTCTAGCCTTGCCAGATCTCTTTCTCAATCTGAGCCTCAGTTTCTTCATCTGTGTAGTGGGACTCATAAGAGATACTGTGAGGAATCAATGGGATGATGTGTGTAAAGACTTCTAAGCGTGGGGCTCAGCTTCACTGAATGTTGAGTAAGGCGCTTCATCTTGTTCTATGGTTTAAACCAGAAGTCACACTCCAGGGGTGTGCGGTGGTCTGTTTTGCTTGGTCCACCCAGTCTTTTTAAAATTATATAGAATTTGTTGACAACATTTCAAGATTGGGAAATTTCACAGATTGAGATCCCCAGGTTTTCTTAAAGAATGGGGAGATTTGGCAACAGGGTACCTGCGTTCTCTGGGGGAGAAGGGTGACCTCTACACATCTTGAATGGCTCACTCATGTCCCTACAACCCCCTAACACAGAGCCAGAGGTTTCTGAGCATCCTACTAGGCGTCAGGAGCTGTGCCTACATAGTGCATTGAATCCTTACCATAAGTTATAAACACGCTTATTTGGCCAACAATGAAGTAGAGGCTCAGAGAGCTGGGATGAGTTGCCAAGGTCACAGTGTTAGCCGATGGTGCAGCCAGGACTCCCAGATAGGACCTCTGTCACTTTTCTCTATTTGGGCTCTCTTTCCACTTCAGCCTAGCTTTGGGTCTGTGGAGAAACCCTACTTATGACTGGTTGATGGACTGATGGAAGATTTAGGCATGTTGTGTCAATGTCTGTGGTTCCCATCCTTAACCTTCAGATCCTCGAGGCTGTGGAGTTAGGGTAGGGGTCCAGGAATCGATGTGCACACCTAGAGTTCACGGAATAAAACTCTCCTGCCTACATATAAGATGACTGCAGCTTAACATTTTGAAATAAACATTATGAAAATGTTCGGGGGCGCCTGGGTGGCTCAGTTGGTTAAGCATTCGACTCTTGGCTTCAGCTCAGGTCATGATCTCAGGGTTGTGGGATCGAGCCCTAGATCGGGCTCCGTGCTCAGCAGGGAGTCTGCTTGGGATTCTCTCTCTCCTTTCTGACCCTCCCCTGCTCTCTCTCTTTCTCTCAAATAAATAAATAAATAAATCTTAAAAAAAAAAAGGAAATGTTCAAATACTTACAATAGAAGACAATAATAGTATGGTAAACCTCCATGCTGAATCGTCCAGATTCAGCAATGACCGAAATTTGGTCCCATTTGCTTCATCTACTCTTTTTTTGTTTCTCTTTTTCTTTTCTTTTTTTTTTTTTTTAAGATTTTATTTATTTATTTGACAGAGAGAGCGAGAGAACAGAAGCAGGGGGAACAGTAGAGGGAGAGGGAGAAGCAGGCTTTCCGCGGAGCAGGGAGCCCGATGCGGGGCTTGATCCCAGGACCCTGGGATCATGACCTGAGCCAAAGGCAGACGCTTAACCATCTGAGCCACCCAGGAGCCCCTGTTTCTCTTTTTCTTTTCTTTCTTTCGTCTTTGTTTTTTTGAAGACTTAATTAATTAATTAATTAATTAGAGCACATGAGCACGAGTGGTGGGGATGGGCAGAGGGAGAGGGAGAGGCAGACTCCCTCCTGAGCAGGGAGATCAACAGGGGGCTCAATCCCGTGACCCTCTGATCATGACCTGAGCTGAAGGCAGATGCTTAACGGGCTGAGCCACCCAGGCGCCCTTGTTTCTCTTTTCCTTTACTGAATTATTTCAAAACACATTCCAGATATCTTGTTGTGTCATCTGAATATGTCAGACTAGGTCTCTAAAACCAGTGGGGTGCTGGAGCCAGCTGGTTCCGGCTGCTCAGAGCTGATTGTGAGCCCCTCTTCTCAATTCCGCATTCAGCCCTGTGGTGTTGGTAGCTGCAAATCTGCCACGTGGGAGTATTTACACCACAGAAATCAGCAAACACTACACAGGGTTCCCTACAACTCTCCACCCCATCAGGGGTTAAATATTTATTAGTACGCCACTGTCTGAAGCACATGGACATTTTCTTATACAACCACCGTGCGATGATGTCACCTACTGAAATTACTGTTTACATTCTAAGTAAATGTCCACGACGGTTTCAAAGACGTCTGTTTCTGGATGGTTTGTCTGATCAGGACTCAGACAAGATCCACCTCTAACGTTTGGGTGTTTTGTCTCTTAATTTGTTTAAATCTAGAGCATGCCCCTCTGTCCCCCACCTGTGGCATTTGTATGCCCTTGATTGTTGCGGATGTCGGGTTGGCCGATCCGTTCTGCAGGCTGTATGTTCTGTTAGCTACTGTGCCCCTCTTTCCCCTTATCTCCTGTCTTTAAAGTCTGAATAGTCAGCCTAACTTGGTTGGTTGGTTGGTTTTTTTGGGAGGGGCCAGAAGGTTTCATCAAGGGATCTGGGTTCAACGTTCACCTTTTCAATGCTCGTGGATGATTTGTGACAAATGAAACTCAGAGCCATGGAAAAGCATTTCTGAATTTATGATGGCCTTTTGTTACCTCACCAACCACATGTACTACAAGGCAAGCCACAGTGGAATCTTTTGCTAGAAGGAAGGGCCATCAAAGTCAGGGAAGCCGGCCCCTCTGATTGGGCCTCACCAGCCTGCGCAGGTCTTTCTACATTCCGGTCTCAGGGATGAAGAACTGCCTTCGGGAGTTCATTCCACGATGCTGTCACTTGGACGGCCAGATACTCCTACCTCGTGCCTAAATGCAGTCTTTCCTGCTTTCAGTGAAGCCCATTTTCTCTGCCTGGAACCTTGGCATTTCTTAACCTCCCCTCTCTCAAGTCTCTTCTAGCACAGGGAGAAAAACAAACTGTGGTGTTCTGTGGCTCTAGGTTCTGGATCCTGTCCTGGACGTGGTAATCATTTCCCCCTGGAGTGATTTGAGCCTCGCTCTGTCCCCAGCCCCAGGAGGCGCTGTGCATACCTTCTCCACACCCCTGAAGGATGGGGGTCCTCATGGGCCAGGGCACAGGGCATCTGTCCTGGGATCCCCCTGTGCACCCTCGCTCGCAGCTCTGGGGTCTTGTCTACTGACCAGCCTCAAGTTGTGGCTTTGGTTCCCGACAGGGCCCCTGTCCTTTCCGTCCTTCCTGATCCTTCCAGGGATCAAATCCTGGAAGCTGGTTTCTCTTCACCTTTGTCCTCATGTCCGCTCCTGACCCCACTCACTGACTCAGCTGGGAGCTTGCTCCTTCCTTCCAGAAACAGGGAACTGTGGTGAAAAACGCTTGTCATGGCCGAGCACTCTGCTTGAATCTCCAAGATGGCCTGAGCTAGAAGGGACACCATTTCCTCTGGGAAGCAGAGCCGTATCTGGGGAACATGGAAGCTTCCTTAGTGTTGTGCCTCGTGCCGGGAGTTTGAGTTTGAGCCTGTGTTCAAGCCGCCGTCAGAACTCAACCTAAGAAATGAGCTCTTCAGGGTGGGAAGGCCCTGTCAGACCATCCCTTGCATGCAGTGGGGGTGGGTGGCGTGAACTCGACTTTTCCTCAAAGGTAATTCGCATTACCTACAAGGCCTCAGACACCTGTAATCCCACAGTCTCAGAGAAAAAGGCTGATTTGTAAGGAAATATTCAAGGGAAGTTAGAAGAGGCATGCTGTTAAGTTCATGGAAACAAGGAATGTGATTGACAGCTAAGGATTACTGCATATGGCACCAGATTGCTCTTGAATGTTTATCTTCTTGACTTGTGTTTATTAGAACCTTTAAAAAAAATGGATTGCTAAGCTGTTTTAATAGAGGACTTAGTTTTCTTAAACATTCCCAGTTAGAACTAGTGATGTTAATTTGTTTGTCATGGTTAGAGCTGAAATCCAAGGAGGACAAGGAGACAATAATACAGGCAACTCCCAGTGCTGCTTTCCATCAACAGCAACCTGCCCTCCTGTTGGAGAGGCACAAGCAAAGACCCTGGGGTCAGCTAGCCTTAGGCCCTGACCCAGGTCTGTCCCTCATGGGCTGCAGGGCTTTCGGCAGATCATCTCTTCTGTCCCTCCATCTCCCCTCTATGTCCCCTTTGGGCTTTGCACGTACTGTTTCCCCTGCCGGGAATGATCCTCAACGGGTCCTTCGCTGAGCGAATTCCCTCAGGTCTTGGCTTCCATGTCATGTCCAAGAAGACTTCCTTGGGCTCCTGGTTACATATTCTCTGTCAGCCCTCTGGACTTTTCCTTTGAAGCACTATCAGCCGAATCAAAAACGATTATTAAATAGTTATTCGTAAAATTATCTGTGTGGTGTGTCTCTTCCAGTGGTTTATGGTCTCCAAGACTGTAGGGATCATGCTTGTTTTCACCGCTGTGTTCCTGGTGCCACTCTGTGCCTGGCACAGGGTATTGGATAAAGAAATGAGGTGCAATTCTTTAAGCCTCAGTTTCTTTATCCAGAGAATGGGCCTATGACTCTCTTTCTTTTATTTTTTATTTTTATTTTTTAAAAGATTTTATTTATTTATTTGACAGAGAGAAACACAGTGAGAGAGGGAACACAAGCAGGGGAAGTGGGAGAGGGAGAAGCAGGCTTCCCGCGGAGCAGGGAGCCCGACGCGGGGCTCGATCCCAGGACCCTGGGATCATGACCTGAGCCGAAGGCAGACGCTTAACGACTGAGCCACCCAGGCGCCCCGACTCTCTTTTTTTTTTAATGGGAATAGATAACCTGACAAATATTGGTTCCTCTCTTATCCTTTCTCCTGGCAAAAGGAAAAAAAAAAAAACAACAAAACAACTTAGAAGAAATAAATGGCCTTTTGAATTGTTAGCCTGAAAAACCCGTAACTTAAGAGAGCACACACAAAGTTGGGATTGTAATTGTGGAATGGTGGAGATGTCCCTGGTTTCGGCCACAGGAGGATGGACCAAATGACTCCCTTAGATCCTGGGGTGGAGGAGCCCTTTCTTCTGGGCATGAGAGAGATGGTTTGCCCGTGTGGGGGGGCCCAGGGCGGGGTCGAGGAGTCCACGGAGAGTTATGGGGGCTCCATTCCACCCTGGGGGTAGCTTCTAAGCTTCCCTTGGCCTCTGAGGTGGCAATGAAGGGTGACCCAGAGCACCTGCTCCCCTGCACTGCTCAGGGGAGCCTTCCTGGTGAAGGTGATACCTAAGTGCGGGCCTGCAGGGTTAGTGAGGTTAGCCCAGCAAATGGTAAGAGAAGTATTCCAGGCTAAGGGAATAGCATGTGCATCGGCCCAGAGGGGAGACGGCAGGGCGTGTGGGAGAATGAGAGTTCAGAGGGGTGGGCAGGCAGAGATGGAGGAGTGGGTGGGTCCCATGACAGAGCTGGAAGAGGACAGCAGGGGCCAGGGCAGTTCATGGGGCGCTGTATGCATGTGCGTGTGCATGTGTACACGCGTGCACCTGTATGTACGTGTGCATGCGTGTGTAAATTCTTACGTGCGTATGCATGTACACACGTGCACGTGTGCATACGTGTATGTGCATGTATGTGTGTATTTGCGTACCTGTGTGCATGAGTGTATGCGTTGCGTGTGTGTGTGCGTGTGTGTGCGTGTGTGTGTGTGCGTGTGTGTGGAGGGGACAGCACCCTCGGCCTCTGGCCGGGAACCATGCACACAGATGCCCAGCCGGCATCCCCACAGATGCAGACACCCCGGCACTGGAGTGTCAGAAACCCGCCAGGGCTGGAGCAGCTGCTTCTAAATCAAGGCCAAGGACAGCCGAGGGGCCGGGTTGGGTTTGGTGGCTTTGCTGTATGGGCTGATGGGGGCTGGGGCCGAAGGGGGGCTCTCCATTAGGGATTCTGGGCCAGAGTGAGCCTGGCTGGTTTGGGGAAGTTTATTTTGGAAGCTGGGATGATGCAAAATTAAGTGGGGAGGAAAAAAAATAGACGAGGCGGCGGTGAGGGTCTGTCTGTGGCTGGCGGCGCTGGCAGCGCCCGGCGAGGAGAGTGCTGTTGGGTAAACAGATGGGGGTGGCAGCTTTTCTGCATGCTCGCTATAAATATCCCACAGTTTGGCCGCCCCTGCTGGGGTTTCCTGGCATCGTGGGTGTGGAGATCAAGGTGCAGACGCAGGGCACTTCCGGGAGCCGCAGAGGGCGGCCGGGGCGCTGCTCAGATCCCAGTCCCCCGGGGGGCGGCGTGGGCGCCGAGGTCTGAGGCTGAGGCCCTGGGCGGGGGCAGGAGGTGCTCCTTCGCTACCCACTGGCTGTGGAGCTCGGGCAAGCCCCATTCCCTCTTATGATAACAGAAGGCAAGGGAAGTGTCACTCCTGGCGCCTAGGTGGGCAAGCTCGAGACACGCAGGCAATGCTCTGTCCATGGTCAAACCTCTTAGGTTCTGGGTGACATGGGTGAGTTCTCTCATCTCCCTGAGTCTCAATCTCTTCAACGAATACCTGCGGGCAGTGGGGCGGGGGGTGGGCACGTGGGAGTCTGGAATGGAAGTGCAGGGGTGGCAGTGGACGGCAGTGTGAGTGGAATCCCGGAGCTGACTGTGGGCCAGGCTGGGGCTCCCCTGCAGCCCCCTGCAGCCCTGGCGGGACCTCTGTCATCTCTACAATATTGTGCATTTCCTAATACTGATGCGGGCGGTGGTTCCAGCCATGCCTGCTGCGGGCCTGTGATGATCCAGGGACTTTGCAAACTAGGTTATCTAAGCTCTTTTGTTATCTCGGGTTAGTTCCCCAGCCACCCCATCCTACACATGAAGAACCTGAGGCTGAGAGAGAAGGGACTGCCCACAAGATCCTTCATGTGGTCAGTCAGTATCCCGTGCAGATCAGCCATGTGCCAGGCCCTGGGCCAGTGACTGGGGATTTGGTGGGTCTCTGTGTCCATGGAGCTCACAGCCCAGTGGGAAGAATGGGCTGACCATCAGTGAAGGAGGGACACACAGACAAGCATCTAGCGTCACACATGGCCTGGGACCTCCTGCTCTCCTGCATCTATACGTTTGGGCTCCTCTTAGGACTGAGGGATTTTTGTCATCCTGTCACCCGCAGCACTGGCTCGGGAGTCAGCAGGTACCTGCTGAAATGAATCGAGAGCACATCAGTTCAGTTCATCAAAATAGTGCCTGAACACGACTCTGCGCAAGCCTTGCGCTAGCGTCAGTGGGCCTAGGGCTGACGGGGCTGGGTAGGGAGAAGGGGCCGAAAGCCTTTGCTTGTACACTACACATCGGTATGACAAGTCACGATGGAGCAAATATTCCCAAACCTTCTCAGAGCCCAGCGAATGAGGCAGGGCAACTCGTCATCCCCATTTCACAGATTAGGAAACCGAAGTTCAGTGAGGTTCAATGACTTGCCCAAGGACATTCCACTGGGACGTGGTAGGGCAGGGCCTGGAACAGAGGACTGCCCGAGCCCGCCTTCAAATCCAGGGTTTCCCCTGCAGTTGGGGAGGGGCCCTGGGCCTGTGGGAGAGGCCCCGAGGGCCCTGAACTACCCCGGAGGCTTGTATTAGCATGGCAAGCTCAGCAGGGGTGCTTTGGCCCAGGGAAAGGCAGGCATTGTCCTCCTGACTCTCAGTCCCACTACAAAGATGCCTGCCTGCAGCTTGAGGGTGGAAGGGATGGACACTGGACAGAGTTTCTGGAGACCCTTTGCTCTGCCCTGGGAAATCAGCTCACTCTCTCCGAGCCTCAGTTTCTCTCTGTGAATGCATGCGTTGGACTTGATGATCTCTAGAGAACGTTTCAGCTTGGATGCCCCACACTTCTCCTCCAGGGTGCCCTGTGGCCTGTCCTTGGGCCCAGGAAGGCACAGTTGGGAGCAAGGGTGTGTCTGAGGCAGGACCAGTCAAGATTTATGCTGCAGCCCCCTGGGGCACTTGCGCTCATGCTGATCCTGAAGTGTCCACTCACAGGGAGAAGGGCCGGGGAGCTGAGGAGTGAACATGTCCCCTCAGGCCTCGGGCATCCCCGGATTGAGGAGATGCGGCCAGGGCCTTTCCTCTGTTTTCTTCCACATTCAGTCCCCATCCCACTGACTCTGAGACAGTGCTCCTGGGGAACTAGAGGGAAGCAGCGCATGTGGGCAGCATTAGGGCTACTCACAAATATCCAGGTTCTCCTCTTGCGGGATCCATGGTGGGAATGCACGGCCCATTCCCCTGAAGCTAGGGGTGGCCATGTGACTGGCTTTGGCCAACGAAATGTGACAGCCACCAGCAACTGGCAGGATGGTGTTGACTTGGGTCCTGAGTGAGGACAACGTGGAGCAGGGTCCCTGCCAACCCACAAGCATGTGGTGTGAACAAGAATGAAAGCTTTGCTGTTTGGAGCCACTGAGGTTTTGAAGTTGTTTGTTACCATGCCATAACCCTGTATATCCCGACTAGAGCGGGGCAGGCAGACGGGCCAGCAGGAGAGACAGCAGCCTTGGGATTAACTGACTGGGCTATCCTTCATTATTTAATTTTTTCCTACATTTATTCATCCATCCATCCATATATACATCTGTCCATCCATTCACCATCTTTCTGTCTGTCCATCTACCCATCCACCCACCCATCTATCCACCCATCCAACCATCCATCCATCCATTCATCCATCCACCCATCCATCCATCTATTCATCCTTTACCCACCCATCCGTCCATTCATCCATCCATCCACCCATCAGTCCATCCAACCATCCATCTATCCATCCACCCATATATCTATCCATCCATCCACCCATCCAACCATCCACCCATCCATCCATCCATCCATCCATCCATCCATCCATCCATCCATCCATCCATCCACTCATATGCCCAACCATCCATACATTCATCTATTCATCCATCTGTCTATCCATACATCTGTCCACCTAAGGATTCAAACCCAGGTTGGTTTGACCATGAAGACCAACCTTCTCTGTTGTGCCAAGATGCTTCTTTGGAAAAGACACATCCTTCTCTCTGCCTGCCTGAATTGTCTCTGTCCAAAGGGCCTGCTCAACCCTCCCTCTTCCAAGAAGCCTTCCCTGACCAGCTCCCAGCCCCAGTCAAGATGTTCAGGGGGCTACACAGGCCCACAGAGCCCTGATCACCATGGCTGGCCTACAGATGTATTGACTGAGTCATGGTCTGGAGGCACAATTGCACTTTCCCAGAGAGAACGGAGGCATCATAGGATTTGCCAGTAGGGGCCTTGGGACTTTGATTGCCAAAATGGCCCCACATTCACATATCCAGGGACCCTCATCCTTCGTAGGCCTCAGGTGCTCATTTGGGCTTGGTAAATGTGCTCCCAGAGTCACAGGCCCCCTCTGGGCTCCTCCAGAATTCGGAGAAGCCTTGGGGTCTACCTTGAAACCCAGGTCTTATTTTGCAAAAAAAGAGGAGGAGCCTTTACTGTAGGGGAAATTAGATTTTAGTGAAATTGTCAAGAGCTGGCTGGCTAGGGGAGCCACTTGGGCCTCTGCTATTGCTTCTGGGGTCTCCCCAGCAGCCCGTGCTGAAGTACAGAGAGAGCAGAGGCTCCCCTCAGCCTCAGGGTGGCCTGGTGGCAAATGCCTGGCCTTTGCAGGTAGACAGTGGGGCTCCGTGTGGTCCCTGAGCAGAAACTTCACATCCCTGAGCCTCAGTTTTCACATCTGTAAAATGGGGGTCTCCTCAGCTTGAAGGTTTGTTGGAGAACACGATGGGGTAGTGAACAAGCGTGCAGGGCCTGGCACATAGTAGGTGTGCAGTAAGTTGTAGTTACCATGAATGGTGGTGTGCCGTGCCCTGGACAGGACCTCACTCCATGACGAATGTATAGGGTTTGATGTCAGGAGTGGGGGTGATGGTGATGATTATACTTTCAAACTGAGTAAGTCCAGTCCCTCTTGTGGAGGAGGCTTAACCCCTGGGTTAAATGTTGGGACCAGGATCAACGGCACAATTCAAGTTACATTTATTAGGGCAAGAGAATGATATTTTTGTAACACTCCTCCTGTGCACGAGGTGCTGAGGTGGGTAGAGTAGGTATGTGATTTTTTGGGAGCCTTGCCTAGGCTCTAAGAGGGATCATTAGCTCCATTCTACTGATGGTGCAACTGAGGCTCAGAGAGGCCAAGGGACTGGTCAAAGTCATACAGCCAATAAAAGATGGAGTGAAGATTCCAGCCCAGGGGCCAAAGGAAAGAGGCGGGAAGTGGGCCGCAGGGCAGCAGGTGGCGGTGGCACTAGGGAGCCAGTAGGCTGCTTCCAACACCCCAACTGTCCCCAAAGGGCCCCTTTCTCCCTCTCAGTCCCTCCCCACGGCCACCACCACCTTCATTCTGGAGCCCACATCCCTCCCTCTCATCAGGGCAGAGAATCAGCCCAAGGACCCTTGCACTTGACTTAGGCCACAGTCCCCAGGCACAGGAAGGGGGAGATCTGCCAAGTGGTAGAGCCAGAACTGAGAGTATGGGCCTTGGACTCCCTTCCCGGGGCCCACTGTCTGCAGAACTACCAGGATGACCCCATCTCCCAACTAGTTGGTTTCCGTGGGAAATGGGAATAGATGACTGGAAATCAAGAACTGTCAAGACCAATTTGGGACACACAGCACAACTCAACCACACACGTTCTCCCTTCCCTCTCTGCGTCGGGGACTAAATGCATTGCTTCTTCTGGGAGTGGGGATGCAGGACAATGCTGTACCCAAATCCCCAATTCTCATATTGGGGATGGTGGTCCCAGGGCAGGGTAGAGACGTTGGTGCAAGGGGGCATTCCTGGCTTCCCTCCTTCCTGATCCATCATGGCCTTCGGGAAGCTGACCAGAGCCCTTGCGCCAGGCCGGGCCTGCTCAGAAGACCATTTCTGTGCCTTCCTGTTGCGGTTTTGACTTTGGAGAAATGCTCCAGCCTTGAACTCACCGAGGGCCGGCCCCATGTGAAGCTTGAAGTTTGTTCAGCCGTTTTGGGCTCCTGGTGGCAGGGAGCTCGGCCTTAAGCAAAGTCCAAACTGACCGCAAGTTTCCAGGGCGACTCTGGAGTTGATGGGCCTATTTATATGTGGTGGGCATTATATCACCACTTCCCCCTACACTTAGTTTGTGAAGGTTTTTCTCTAGGGGGAGGAAGCATGGCCTTCTTTCCACCATCACCCTTGCTTTTCCTGGCCCCTTGGAGTATGGAGGTCGACGGGACCAGGGAAGTAGTGCTGCTGTGGTTAGGGCGTGGACGCAGACACACCTGGCTTTGAATCCTCTAGGTCTCAGCTCAAATATCACCTCCCCCAAGAAGCCTTCCCTGACCACTCTGCCCCTCCCAGTATTTACCACTCCCTGAATTATCTCATCGTATATTTATTTGTCTCACTGTCTCTCCCGGTAAGATGTCAGCTTTGAGGTCAGGGGCTGGGTCTGTCCCCAAATGCATCCTCAGGACTTAGAGTGGCGCCAGGTACACAGTAGGTACTCAAGAAAAAGTTGCTGAATAAATGTGTGACTAGGGCGTGCTCCCTCCAACAGAGTCCTCAAACTTCAAGGAGCTTCAGAGCCCCCGGATGCTTGCTGACTATGCTGACTTGGGGACATGCCACAGAGAATCTGATTCAGGGGGTCTGGGGTCTGCAGCTGGTCTGGGGGCCACCCCTTGGGAGACATGAGCTCAGGGACCCTGGGCCTCAATGGGTCCCAGAGCATGGCAGGGCTGGTGCTGAGCTGTGGGTTCGGCTCCCTGAACACCCTGCCCTGGGGCTTGTGGGAGGGGGCTGGGCAGCAGGAGGGGCCGTAGGGGCCTCAGGTGGGAGTATCAGAAGGTGGACCCCCAGGTGAAGCCAGGCTCTCTCCCCACAAGCACTGGTATCACGGATCCCACTTTTAATTATTTGTTTAGCATCGTTCTTTCTGCTAGACTATGAGGGTCCTGGAGGGCAGGGATCCACTCAGTTCCTACCTGCCTTGAGACTGAAGCCAGTGAGGCCCTGACTTTGACCCTGGACCCACACTCCACCCCCCAGGCTGAGGGCCGCACCCCCTCACAGCCCATCCTCCAGATGTTGGCATGCCCTGCCCGGGAGGCCTGAGCCCGCTCCCGGGGCTGTGCGGGGGCGGGGGGGGGGGGCTGTGCGGGGGGCGGTGGGGGGTCTTCCCTGGCCAATGCTCCCGAGGTGGACGGCACTGCAGGTGCGAGCACCGCCGGGCCAAGTGGTCACGGAGCACAAGTGTGGATGCGTGGGCTGGGGGATCCCCGCGCGAAGCCCGGCGTGGGGAGAGAAGGGGACAGGCGTCGGGGCTGCAGCGCTCAGTCTTGCTCCCACTCCTCCTGCCAGGGCCCGCGCGGGGCCTGGTGCCTGGCTCAGCCTTTGCTTCATTCTCCCCTGGCCTCTCTCGGCTGCAGGGCGGCACCCTCCTTTGAAAGCAAGCGGGGAGCCGGGGGTGGAGGATGCAAATGTGTCATTTCCTGCCCGCGTCTGCTCATCATTCGTTAGCGCCTGCTGCCGCGTCCACAGCTGCCTTGAGTTTCCATGTTTAATCCTCAAGGTGTCCAGGGGTAATGTTAGCCCTATCCTGTGACGCTCAGAGAGGTGAGGCCACTCCTCCGAGGCCACACAGCTGGTAGAACGCCCTCCACTGGTGACTCCAAAGCCAGTGCTCATAGGTTGGGGGAAGCTGTTTCTTAGGAAACAGCAAAACTCTGGGGAGTTGGGGGTGGCGCCCGTGCTGATGCGGGCCTGTTTCTAGGGTGGTGATGCGGTGAGCGGGGAGAGGGGTGGGGATAGCTCCAAAGTCCCCTGCAGAGGCCAAGGACAGGCCCAGTCACACAGGGGGATGTCGGCGGTGTCCAAGGACACTTGGGAGCCCTTCAGACCGTAAAGCCACCATCAGACCTCCCAGAGCCTCCCCAAATAAGCACCAAATTAATAAAGGGTGCAGGCTGCACAAAGGCAGCTCAACCCCCCTCCCCCCCCCCCCGGCTCCCTTCCACCCAGGTGATTGAAAGCAGGTGGCCCCTAAAGGCAGGACGCACCACTGGGTGAGGCAGGGCTCCTCTAGCCTAGTGTCCCCTTGGGAAAGGGCTGAGCCCCCGGCCTGAGCCCCTCAAGTCGGTCAGTGTTTAATCCCATGCCAGGCACCACGCTAATGTCATGGTCACAGCCCACAGGCATGGTGACAGTTATTATCCTCATGCTACATATGGAGGGACAGAGGCTCAGAGGGGTGAAGTGCTTTGCTTGAGGTCCCAGAGCTGCAAGAGGAGGTGGGGGGGGGTGGACTCGAGTCTCTCTGACTCCAGAGCCCCGGGGCTCACCCTCTACCATCCACCTGGTGTTGGCTGAAGGCTTGGGCAGCGTGGCCAGAGGAGCAGAAAGAGGTGAGTTCTGACTCTCGCTCCCCTTGGCTCCCAGACAGACCAGGAGGTGAGTGTGTGGCACACCGGGGCTGTGGGGAGCCGGGCTGGGCAGGGAGCATGCGGGCGGGTATGGAGGGGTGGTAGACTCAGCCTGGCAATGCCAGCCCTTTGCAGGAAGCACCTTTGCTTGTCTGGCTAGGCTGTGGGCGGAGGGCAGCTGTGTGGGACACCCGCTGCCACAAGCCGGAGATGGCCTCTAAGGGCAGAGGGTAAACAGTCACCTTGGCTACTTGGGCGTGCACCTGGGGTGATGGGTCAGCCCTGGAATATTCCGGGAAGCGAAGGAGGGAAACCAGAGGCCTCGGGTTCTGAGAGTGAGGGGGAAGGCGGGAGCGGGAGGACCCACGAGGAGCCTGTAGTCACAGCAGCGGGCCATCGCTGGGTGGGCCGGGATGGTCTCCCTTCTGCGGGGGCGGTTCCCGGAGTCAGGACATCAGGGAGGCTCGAGCTTTGGTCAAACTGGCAGTGTCTGTGTGATGGCAGAGAAAAAGGTGCCACGTTTCTGAAGAATCATGACTGCCTTCCAATGCCGTGCTGTGGGCTGTCCACTTGCCACTTCACCCTCCATGAAACAAACAGTAAGCGAGCAGGCTCTGAGCCCGGCACTGAGGAAGACCAGCTCCCAGTTCTCATCTCCACGGACCTTCGGTTTAGAAAAGATGTACCGGCCTGCTCTCATCTGTCGTTTGTGAGGTGAAACCAGCTTAAGCCAAACACAGCAGAACACAGGGGTGGGGTGGGGGCGTCACATAATAGGGAAGACCTTCAGACACCGCTGGTTCCGGGGCATAAGAACATTTTCAGAATCAGCAGCTTGCTCTCTGTCTCCTGCTCTCTGCTTTCTTTGTTTGGGGCTTCATTCTTGTCTGGGCGTTCCCCATGGGGTACTGAAGATGCCTGCCCCAACCAAAGTCCCCGTACCCCCCTCTTCTATCAACACCCATATATCCAATCTGAATCTGGACCCACCTCTGGGATCATTAGGTCAGGGGAGGGAGGGTTGTTCTCCTGAAGAAGAGGCAAAAACAATGTGCCCATTACTAAGGAGACAGATATTCAAGGACCAATTCAGCCAATACTTATGTAATTATGATTGTGATTGTGATTGGGGCTACAGAGGAGAAGTACAGGGTGAGAGCAATAAATGGGGGAGTCTGATCTGGTCTGAGAAATCGAGGAAGGCTTCCCTGAGGAAGTGACCTTTGAATAGGGATTTGATGCATACGTAGGAATTAACTGGCTTCGGTTGGGGAAGAATGTTCCAGGCAGAGGGAGCAGTGTAGCTGTGAGGTTGGGTGCAGATAGCCCCAGGGAGAGGGTGAATGATGGGTCGGTAGGGTGGTGGGCTCTGCCCACGTGGGCCTCTCTGTGCAGGTGACAGTAGGGATCTTGGAGTTTCCTTGCAAGCAACAGGAAGCCACTGGAGAGTTGGAACTGGGGCTGGCATCATTGAACGTATGATTCTGTATAACAGTCTCTCTAGTTACCTTAGTTGTCCAGGCAGGAGATGATGGTGGCTTGAATGAGAAAAAAGGGACATAGGAGACAGAGAGAGGTGCGTGAACTTGAAATATATTTTGGAGGTAAAATGAATAAAACTTGGTACCTGAGTGGATGGCGGAAGGGTGGGGAGAAACACCTGAAGGACAATTTCTAGGTTTCTGGTTCACACAGCAACCCGTGGAGTGAGGATTACTGGCTTTCACTTAACAGCTCAGGAAACTGAGGCCCAGAGACAGGAGATGACTTGCCCAGGATCACAAAGCATGTGGGTGGCCGAGCCCAGATTCAAACTCAGTTCTGTCTTCAAAACCCACGTTTTTGCAGAAGACATGAACAGACATTTCTCCAAAGAAGATATACAGATGGCCCACGGACATGAAAAGGTGCTCAGCATCACTCATCATCAGGGAAATGCAAATCAAAACCACAATGAGCGATCACCTCACACCTGGCAGAATGGCTAAGATCAAAAACTCAAGAATCAACAAGTGTTGGCAAGGACGTGGAGAAAAAGGAACCTTCGTGCACCTGAGGGTGGGAATGCAAACTGGCAGCCACTGTGGAAAACAGTAGAGCTGGAGTTTCCTTAACAAATTAAAAATAGAACTATCCTATAATCCAGTAATCACACTATTGGGTATTTACCCAAAGACTATGAAAATGCTAATTCAAAGGGATACATGTATCCCTATGTTTACTGCAGCATTATTTACAATAGCCAAAGTATGGACGCAGCCCAAGAGTCCACTGACCGATGAATGGATAAAGAAGATGTGGTGTATATACACAGTGGAATATTATTCAGCCATAAAAAGGATGAGATCTTGCCATTTGCAACGACATGAGGGGAGCCAGAGAGTATAATGCTAAGCGAAGTAAGTCAGAGAAAGACAAATATCACACGATCTCAGCTGTATGTGGAACTTAAGAAAAGGAAAGAAAGAGACAAACCAAAAAACAGACTCTTAACTCTAGAGAACAAACTGGGGTTTGCCAGAGGGGAGGTGTGTGTGGGGGTTGGAGGGCACAGGGAAGGGGATGAAGGGGACACTTGTCATGATGGGCACAGAGTAATATATGAAAGTGTTGAATCACTATATTGTACACCTGAAGCTGATATAACACTGTGTGTTCACTATAATGGAATCTAAAAAAAAAAAATCATTAAAAAACTCCCAGTTCTTCTTCATAGGTTTCTCTCTGCCCTTGTCTCCTCCATTAAGGCTTCGAGAAACGAGTGGCAGATTTAGAGAAGCTCGGGGAACCCAGCCTCCTGCCGAGAGCACACCCACAGTGAGTGGCCTGAGGGTTCTAGAAAGTCCACAGCCAAGAGCCCAAGTCAGAGGGCCGGTCGGAGAGGAGCCTAGCAGAGGATGACTCAGAAAGGACACTAGCCTCTTCTGATGTATAAAGGTGTGTGTGTGTGTGTGTGTGTGTGTGTGTGTGTGTGTGTGTAGCCTGGGGAATCTCAGTGTCTCATGACAAGCAAGGAGATTGGCAGGCCTGGAGGTTCAATCTTGGCCCTGTGACTTCTGAGCTCTGTTTCCTTGCTTGTAAAATGATGTCTACAGTTCCTACCCTGCAGGGTGACTGCAAGGCTGAGATGGAGTCCTGGCACTGAGAAGGGGCCTGTAAGTTGTTAATTGTTAAAATTCTCTTATGCTAACCCTGGGGTTTGAATAGTACTGAGAGAGTCAAGCAGGTTATATTGCAGACAAATGCCCAGAGCACGTGGAGGAAGTGGTGGGCACCAGTGGCAGCCTGGGTACCCTGCTTCTTATTCTTTGTACCTTTGTACCTTATACCTTGTACCCTTATTCTCCTCGCCTCAGGAAACTTGTTCTTCCCCAGGACACCTTCTCAGCACGCCCCGATCCACCTGTGCCTGCATTCTTCCAGGCTGGATTTCTCAGGGGACCTCGGCGGATGTGGCTGTCTTCTTGCCGATCTGACCTTTGAGAATGACCACTTAGCTCCCAGAAAGTGAGACCAAGTAGAGTTGCCCAACCAGCTGGGTGACATGGAGTAACTTGACCTCACTGTCCCTCTGTTAACTCAGGGATCCAGAGGAGATAAGACTGTCTTCCCCAGAGTGTGTTTCAGGATTCAGTGAGGTGATGCAGGTCAAGTGCCCAACACTGCCGTAAACAGCGCTTCCCGTTGGGTTGAGTACTCAAGAGTCTGGAAGAACGCCCAACACACAGTAGGTGCTCAGTTAAGGCCTGTTGAATAAATGTGCTTCCCTTCTTGGTGTCCCCAGCGGTGCCTTGCACATGACTGAGATTCAGGATGGTGTGAAGGTTAGGAAAATGGATTTGGGGATCAGACCGATTTTGGGTTCATAGTCTGCCTCTGACTCAAAACAGCCATGATACTTCAAGTTACTTCACTTAACCTGGTTTCTTCTCTGCAAAATTGGATTAAAAGGCTACCTCCCAGGGTTCTGTGATGATTCATTAAATCACAGAACTCACGCATGTGAAATGCTTAATGTGGTTCATGATGGGAGCTGCAGCTATGACAATCAGTCATTAACTCCCATGCATGTGGCTGCCCAGTGCAGTGGGCAGGTACGGGTGGCTTTCCCAGTATCTTTCTCCTCCCTGGCCCCTGCCCTCCTGGATAGCCGTGGTTTTGATTTGGGGAGCCATGCAGCTCCAGGGACTGGCTCTAAATCAGTAAGTGCATTTCAACCCCCTGGCTCAGTGATTGGTTTACAGTTGGGCAGGTGACCCATACCTGTCCCGTCAGAGTGAGCTTCAGGACTTGTGTGAGGGTTCTGGGACAAAGATGCTTCTCTGATACCCTACTCAGCACAAATGAGGTGATCTTTGTCTTGGGAACTTTTGGCATGTGTCTTGAGACCATAGGGAAGCCAGTCTTGAAAAAGACAAGATGAGTGAGAGAAACTGGGTCCTTGCTGGCACTGTTAAACTGCTGGATCAAGCTTTTCCTGAAGGACTTTTCAAAAAAAGCGAGCCAGTGATTTGCCTTTATTATTTATGGCTATTTGAATTGGATTTTCTGTTCCTAGTAACCAAAATCATCCTTACGGACACAACCCATACATTTCTCCACCTTGTGTAGCTGTCACTTCCTTTCTGTGGGTGGGGTGACATCGGTTCAGGCCACATTTCCTCCATGAGCACATGGACTCTGTGAGAACCAGCTGACGCTGCTGCCTGTCGGAAACCAGACCACCCAAGAGCCGAAAGATTATGGAAACATAAAGAAAACCAGAGCAGGGAAAAATCCAAGTGAATGCTTCCAGAATAACCAAAAAGTTAAAAAAAAAAAAGTGGTGGCAACTCTAATAGCAAAATAATTGACCACTATGCTCCTGATTGAGGAGGGTGTATCCCCATCTAAGCCACCTGAAGGGTGTGTCATCTTTGCAGGGAATGTTCATTGCTTCTGGCTGCCAGCATCAGCCCCCCTGCAGGCCAGCACTCTGGTTTCCTTTCCTGGAATGCAGGAGTCTCACCTTCCCTAGCGAAAAGTAGGCTAAACAGAAGCTCCTTTACTGGAATGGAATCTTGAACTGAAGAGCCTGATCCATCCATCCCCGAGTCAGGATCCTTACTGTATTATTCTCGTCATGAACCCAATGTTGTACCTCGTGCTATTTAACCTCTGCAACATCCTCGGTCCCCAAGCTTGGGGCTCCAGCCCCCTACAGATTCTGTGAGCTCTCAGTAGCCTTCCAGTATATTTCCTTTTGCTGAAGCTAACAAGGTTCATTTCTGTTGCTTGCAACCAGAGTCCTCAGTGATACACCTGCAGAAGGGGCTGCGACAAGGTGGCAAAGGGGTCTGTGACTCACTGGGAAGCCTTGTCAAACACGGGCTGGGTGACCTCACGCCGGGCTGTGGCTATCCCACCATGGGTCCATTCTTGGGAAGGCCGACTAGCCTAATTGTGAGGGGTCCTCAAGGTCATAGTGCATTGTCAGGCATTAGGCATTGGCTGCAGACTGGTTACATAGATACACGTTGATACAAGTGATGAATGAAACACAGATCAGTTTCAAGGAATTCCTGAATTCACATTTAAAAAAATTATTAGGTGGTTTATCATCTAACCAATACTAAATGTAAAATCTGGGAAAATGTTCACACGGAAAAGAGGTGCTCCTCTTGACAATGTCAGAATCACGGCTGCGAGGGTGTGATGAGCAGAGGGTGTATCCTGCAGGATCACAGCGGCCATCCGGCTTTCTTGCGGCCCCGCAGGATCCATTTTCCCTCCCTAGACCACAGCGCCCAGAGAAAGCTCTGGGGTCCTGGCTCCTCCCACTGGCTCCGGAGATGGCATGTGACTCAGGTCTGGCCAATCAGAGCATTGGATTCTCTTGGCCACAGTGATTGGCTCAGAGATGGGGAAATGACCCAATCAGAGCCAATGAAAAGCAGTGAGAGTTTTGCTGGGGTTGCTGGGGAGGAGCCGCCCACCATGGCTTGGAGGATTTAACCTGTAGAGGGGCGAAGGTCTTCCAGTGGCACGAGGTGAAGGTGAATGTCTCCGCTGGGGGCTTGCGTGTCGGTGGAGGCGACACATAGGAGAGGGAGTGAGCTGGAGAGAGAGGAGCTGGGTCCTGGTAACACGGATTGGACTCTTGGGTTGCAGGAGCCAAAGAATCCTTTTCTCTCAAGCCACTTCAGGGCCCTAAGGGACACGTGGGTGGAGTGGTGCTGGAATTCCGAGACTCATTTAGAAAAGCATCCAGTTGTCATCACCCCCGATCGATGGGCTTCTTGGAAAAGGCACATTCAGTGTAACTCAACCAAGATGCAGCAAGGACCTGTTTTCCCTGTGGGGTGTGAGCTCCACTGGCACTGGCCTCGCTGAGGGGACTCCTTAGAGTTGCTAGAGTTAGCAAACAAAAATACAGGCCGTCTCCTTAAATATGAAGTTCAGGTAAACAACAAATCCTATTGTTTTTTAGTATAAGTATGTCTCATGCCATATTTGGGACATACTTATACTAAATAATGATTCACTGTGTATCTGAACTTCGAGTCTAACCGCGCATCCTGTAGTTACTCTGGATGACCTCCCCAGACGTGCTCTGAAGTCACCATGCACAGGTTTGTTTGCAAGAGGGGGGAGGGGAGGAGACAGGCCCCGTGCCCGTGAGCTGTCTCCCGATGGAGTGGAAGCCTGGAGAGGGGAGAGGGGACCGGGGAGGAGCTGAGCAAGGGAAGAGAACAGAGAGGAGTGGGGTCTTTGAAGGTGTCAGCAGGGGGGACCCTGAGACCCAGCAGGGGAAGTGTACGGCGCATGGCAGTCCGTGAGTCTGCCGTGGCCGTGACTGCCTTGAAGAGGAGGCTCTCCTGTCCTCACCCCTGCTCAAGGGGTCCCATGTTTGCACCTCAGGACCCCCTCCCCCCCTTGACCCAAGGGTAGCCAATCCAGGGCCCGCCTGTGACTCAATGAGAAGCTGGAGTGGCCTAAGCAGATGCCATCCTGAGCTTAGAGATGAGGAAAGATGGGGGCAGTCAGTAGTAGGAACTGAAGCTTGATGGAGATATGGAAGGAGGCCCAGAGGCCAGGAAAGGAGAGGCCTGTGCAAAGGGGAGTGGTGAGGGAGGGACACTGTGTGAATGCGGAGGCTGTGAGGTCCGGAAGCCAGGCTCTAAACTAAGTCATGGGGGTCCAGGTATGACCTCCCTCTTGACAAGTTCCCAGCTTAGTGGGAGACTTCAAGGAAGAGGACTTTAGCTTTACCTGGCAAGTTGAGGAGGGCCTTCTGGAGGAGGTGGCCCTTGAGCAGGGCCCTGAAGGATGAGTAGAAGTTTGCCAGGGAAGGAGGCAGGAAAGGCTTTAGAGATGAAGGCACTGAGAAGCAAGGGTTCTTGCTGTGCTCAGTGAGAGAGGCGGTTGGGTTAAAGGTGAGGACTTGGAAGTTACTGGTCTTTGAGATAGTATGTGGATAAGGCTGGCCAGGGGGAGGGCAGAGACAAGGGTCACAGGCTGCTGCTTTGGGGGGCAAGGCGGGCACATGAATGAGCTGAGTCAGGTGTGAGCAAGATCCTGTGGTCTTCTGGGTCTCCTATTTCCCAGTTTCAAAGGGGCAGGGATGCAATAATTGTTCTCTAATTAAAATAAACCATTGTGAAATGATAAAGAGCAAATGTCACCATGGCCGACTGGGAAGTTCATAGTTTGCCTAAAGCAGAGGCCCTGGACCCTGGCGATCCCTTAGAATCACCAGGGGTACCCTTATGACGTAGGCTTCCTGGACCCCATCCCTGGGGAAGCTGACTTAATTGGTCTAGGGTGGGGTCTAGGCAGCGAAATAGTTTAGTAGCTCCCCAGGTGCAGCTACTAAATTGAACCTAATTCAATTCTAAGGTCCAGCCAGGGCCGAGAACCACTGGCTGCAAAGGGAGGCCAGCTGGTGCTTTGAAGGGATGGATCTTCCCAAATCTTCTGGTTTTTCTTTTTTTTTTTTTAAGATTTTATTTATTTATTTGAGAGAGAGAGAATGAGAGAGAGCACGAGAGGGAAGAGGGTCAGAGGGAGAAGCAGACTCCCTGCTGAGCAGGGAGCCCGATGTGGGACTCGATCCCGGGACTCCAGGATCATGACCTGAGCCGAAGGCAGTCACCCAACCAACTGAGCCACCCAGGCGCCCCGCAAATCTTTTGGTTTTTCAAGAAGAGCCAGAAATCTGGATTTTTTTCTGTGAAAACTCCTTATTTTAAAACGTTGGCTCAAATTTAATAAAAGGCAAAATTGGGGCGTATTTCCTGTGGACTATTCCAAGCTCCTTATCCCCACACCAACTCTGTGAGGTGTTTATCTCAACTTTGCAGATGAGGAAACAGAGGCACGGAGCGGCCAAGTAACTTGCCCAAGGACACAGAGCTCGAAAATGCCAGTCTGGCTCCGGAGGCCATGCGTTTATCCGCAGAACCTGTCTGCAGCCTGGATCTGGCCCGGGGCCCAGCCCTTTGTGGCCTCTGGTGGGTGAGTAAGAGAGGGGGAGCCTGGGGCAGAGTCTTGGCCGCTGTGAGAAAGGTGGCAGGAGTGGGCCAAGGTTGGGGAGACACTCGCCAGATGAATGAAGCACGGAGCCTTTTGCCGTCAGCATCTGTGAAGCCCCAGGTGGCCCGGCCCAGGGAGGGGAGCCCAGCGGCTCTGCTTCCGACGAGGCCTGGCAGGTCCAGGCTTGGGGCTTCATAAAGTGCCTTGCCGGCCCTGGCGGCGCTGGCTGGGCCCAGATGCTGCCGATAAATGGGCTCACGTGGGAGGGGGGCCATGGCCGGGGGGAGCTGCAGGCTTTGTTTGTCGCAGTGACTCAGGGCGGGTCATCACATCTCAGGGCCTCCAGGCTAGGCCTGAGAGGTGTCTCCATCTGGGGCTGGTAGGACCCACCCAGCGAGCCCTGCTCTTGTAGTCACCCGATAAGGAGATGTTACCTTCCTGCACGCTTTGAGGATGGGGCCAGTGGCCAATCTGGGTAAGGCAAGAGAAAGGATTCAATCAGCCAGTGGGACTGATTAAGAGAAAGGTGGCCTTTTTTTGTGGGCCTGCTACATTGGCTGTACCATGGTGTGTGTCTTTGCAACCAACTTCTTAATTTTTCACAGTTCCAAGGGGTCAGTGTTCTCTCCATTTTACAGATGAGGAAGTGGAGGCTCAGGGAGGTGAAGTGACTTGGCCAAGGTTTCGTGGCTTGAAATGGAGCTGGGATTGGAGTCGAGGTTATTCCCTGGCTGTTTACCACCTCTAGGGATGTCCAAGCCAGAGAAACCTCTAGTCTGCCTACGTGGAGGAAGCAATGTCTGAGGCCTATTGCAGAGGCAGATGGTTGGGTTTTGACTGTCCAGCGTCCAGGAGCCCTGCGGCTCACCCCTGTCCACCCTTAGTCTGCTATTTGCATGAGGCTCCCCACTCTCAGGGGTGGAACGTGTGACCCGCAGAAGCCAGCCTGGTCACTGTGTTCCGTCAGCCACAGGGACTGGGTCATTCCGAGATTGGGGAGGGGGGCGGCTCTGAGCTGAGAGGTTGCTGGGGCTGCTGGGACAGATTCAAGCCCTCCTTCTCCTGGGCTTCGGTCTGTACCTGCTTCCTCCAGCGGCCCTCCACTGTGAGCCCCATGCAGCAGAAGGAAGCCCAGTTGGATTCTGTTGCTGGCAACCCCGAAGCTTGAGGGGAGATGTCCCTCAGATTGGCAGATCTATCCCACCTCCTGGGATAAAGGAGCTGAATGCCTCTTCCTCAGCAGCCGGATGGGAGGGGAGGGCGGTGGTGAAGGTGCCTGGAGGAAGGGGGTTGCCCCATCTTGGCCCGGATGGGACCCCAGGATCAGCTAGTTCAGTCCCGGCGTGAACTTCCAGTGAGGAACAACCCAAGCCAGGCTGCCTGGATTTTGCACAGAGGGGTCTCTCCTGGCCACAGACCAAAACCTCTGTGCAGAGCTTGGGTGGGAAGTGCAGGGCAGGAGGGGCTGCCCCTTCTAGGCTGACATGATGTCCAGAACCACATTCCAGGTGCCCAAAAGTGAATCCACAAATGGGGCTAAATGAGGCCCTGGAGCTGGTAGGATAGAGGAGAGAGGCAGGCACAGGCCTTGGTGACCACACCTGCCCCTCCCTGGCAGGAAGGGAGAAGGGGAGTGGAGAGAATATTGCCTTGGAGCCAGATGGATCTAGGCGTGAGTCTCCCTCCACCACTAATCCACGGTGAGAGATGCCTCACCTCTCCGAGCCTCGGAGAGGCTTGCTTGTCTGTAAAATGGGAATAATCCTACAGGTTCCCGGGACGGCGGTGAATCACAGGAAACGTTCATACGGTGCTGGCCACAAGCAAGGACTCCACCAACGTTTGCTTTTATTGTTGTGAAGAAGAGGAACCCCACTTCAGACCAAGCTGGGTACACTCCTTAAAGAATTGGGCTTGGTTGTAATTGCAGTGCTGAGCTGATAGACCTTGGGTGGCTGACTGTGGGCTTCCTCCTTGGGTGTCAGTTCGTTCATCCGTAAAATGGGGATAATAGAGTAGACCTGAGGTTTAAATGGCATCATTCTCAGAAAGTGCTTAGCACCAGGCCTGGCACAGAGTAGGTGCCCAGTAGATGCCAGTTCCCTCCTTACCGCCTCCCCTTTGTCCTGGACATGGAAGAGCAGGCGGTGTGGGGAGTAGGGAAGCCCAAGAGCCCGAGTCAGAGAACTAGGTTCTGGCCCAGGCTTGGCACTAAACTGCTGGGCTTGCTTTGTGTGGGATCCTGATCTCTGGGTCTCAGTCCACCTCTTATCTGTTAAATGACCTTGGACTTGGTGGTCCCACTTCTGACTCTAAAATTCTATTCTGTGAAAACAAAAACATTGCTACTTAAGTAAGGGGCTGAAGGCAGCTAGCTGCCCTTGCTTGGGATGGGACTGTCACCAAAGGGGCCTGCGCTTTTGCTATGGGAGACCCCTTGAGAGGCCCATTTTGGTAATGGAAGAAAAGGGAAGGTCCCCAGTCGCACTGCCATCCGGCCTGGTCTGGAAGGAGAAGTGAAGGACGTGGCTCTGTGTAAGCAGGAGCAGGAGTTTGGGTGTTGTTTCTTGGCCGCTGCATGGACACTTTGGGAGGCCCTGGACTGGGAACAGAGTGGACACGAACAGGGGGTTCCTAAGTAGAGAGGGCCTTGGGAGCATGAGGGCAGCCAGAGCCCAGGGAGCGGGCCGGCATGGAGGGCCCCAGAACGTTCTGGACAGTAAGTGGAACATTCACTTTGATGGTGCTGCTGGCTAGGTTCAGAACTCTCTCCTTTCCCCGAACCTTCTGTGAGGTCTATGGCGCACACAGCCTCAAGTCTGTGGGGCCCTGGGGATGAGGCAGTCAGGGCAGAGACTGCACGCAGGTGCAGAGAAGGGCTGGCAGACAGCTGATGCGGCAGAGACGTGCTTCTGGCCAAGAGCAGAACTAGGAGGTAGGAGCTGTGGCCTCCTAGGGGGTCAGAAATACCCAGAAGGGCACTGGATCGCCTGCGGTTTGGGGCATGGAGTTTGGAATGATTGTATTTTGAAATTAAGGCCACAGATGACCCTGGAGGACATGGAAACATTGGGGTTATGGCTGTATGTTTGTAGGTAGGATTTGGATTGGCAGAGAGGAATGAGCATCCTCCATTGGGTGGAGGTGGCGGGGTGGTGTGGCCCTGGCCTGGAGTTGCTGAGCAAGAGTCTGGAGGGGAGAACTTGTGGGTGGTGTTGCTGCAGAGGCACTGGGTTTGGATCACAAAGGACCTGGCAGGCTGTGTAAGAACCTGACTACTTCTCAGGTGACAGGGAGCCATGGAGGACTTCAGAGCGGGAGAGGGAGAAGGAGCAGCCTGGCTGTGGGAAGGTGGCCCCAGTGGCGTGTAGCAGGTGGACATCAGCATAGGTGGGGTGGCAAGGTTGGATGCGATGCAGCCCCCAATGAGAGAGGGCACCTGCGTCATGGTCCTGGAGGCAGCCCGACATCACCTGCAGCAGTCACCGACTTCCTCCAACCTCCGGCCTTTCGGTGACTCAGCCCCTCTGAGGACCCAACACAGACGTGAAATTTTTAAAGTTCTGTCATTTCAGGGGTGACTCAGTGAAAAGGGCAGGGCCAGGGGAAGGGATCTCTCACCCCCAGAACTTTCAGGTGGTTCCCCAATCTTCATGGGCCACAGCTAGGGTCCAGCAACCACACCAGCTGTTCTCATTTTCTGGATGGGGAAATGGAGGCCTGGAGAGTGAAGGGACCTGTGCGGGCTTGAGTGGTGGGAGCAGAGGCCCGAGGCCAGTTCAAGTTCAGTCACTCCATGTGGCCATGGGTGAGTCTCTTCTCTCCGGGCCTCTGTTTTCTCATCTGTGAAATGGGATAACCAAGTCTGCCCTACAAGCTCAATTTCCTCTCATCCTCTTACTGCCTTGCCTCCTTCCCCTCACCGACTCTGTCCCTGCCCAGGCCTTTGGTCCCATGTACTGGTCCTGGGTGTCCTTACGGCTCACAGATGCTCCATCACCTCCTCTGTCTGACGCCGACTCCCCAGCCCTTCTAGGACCCTGCTTCCCTTGGGGACCTCTTTTGTAAGCCTGCCATCTTCTGTCAGGCTGGGGTCCCCCTCGATTCTGCCCCCACCACCCCACCTGCCACCCTCCGCGTTCCTTGGAGCCTTGGCTCGCACCCTTCCCTCTACCCCGTGCCGCCATCATCTCTTCAGCTGCCCGCTGCCTTTGCCTCCCTGGGCCTTGCCCCTCAGGACTGCCCCCCCCCCTGGAACCCTAACTCCGAGCCCTCCGCCCTGATGGGGACCACTTCCCACCCTCCTGGACCCTGCACGGAGACCCTGGGCGTCGCTCTGCTGAGCCCTTCCTTTCCCCCTCCAGGGCTCCATCTGCCCCAGAGCCCCGGTCCCCATCACCCGCCTTCCGCTCTCCGCTGCTTGATCACGGGGGTGTTGCTGAAGGAAGTCACTCCCCGGTGGGTTGCAGCCGCTCCTGACCCACGGTTTCCAGTCCCAGGGGACCCTCAGCACTCACTTCAAGCCCTTCTCTTGTGGCGGGCGGTCCCCTCTCCAGGCCCTCATCGCTACCCAGAGCTGTGTCCGCGTCCCCAGGGAAGAGGTGACTGTGCCCACTGCCTCCTTGTCAAGAACCGAGGCCTTGGTGGGAACATCCTTGGTCCCCCCCCATCATGCCATCCTCCGTCCTCCGGTCCCCAGGTGGAGGCTGGCTGCGAGGTGTGAGGCCATCTGCTGCCTGCTCTCTCTTCTGGACCCTTGCTGTCCCCCCTCACCCCTGGAGCCCCGCACCCCACTAATTCCTATTCTCCCTGTCCCCTCCCCTCCCTTCTCTGGCCCCACTCTGACAGCCTGTTATGACTGGTCCTCTCACCTCCCAGGGAAGGACCCCAAACCAGGGCATCTTCTCTCGGGGTAGCAAGCTGGCCCCAAGTGTGGTCAGCCAACATGTCTTCATGTCCCCGCTTCATGCTTCAAGCCACTGCTATCTGCCCTCCCTTGTCCTCCTGCAGACCTCATTGCCTAATCTGGTGGTTAACCCTTTACACCTTAGCTAATGCATCTTACTACTTTTTTCTTTCTGGAGAGTTCTTTTCCCTCCTGTGTTAGAGCCTGCCAGTGGCCTCCCCTACAGCCATTCTCCCCGGGTTCCTTACTGACAGAACTCAGACTTCCAGGAAAGCAGTGTGCTCTGCTGAAAGGCCACATTTCCCAGCCTCCCTCGCACCTGGGGCTGGCCAGTGAGGTGTCAGCTCTGGGGGCAGAGCGGGAAGGGCCTTCCAGACCGCCCCTTAAAAGAGTTTGGGTGGTCTCAGCTGGGAGGTAAATCCGCTTTTGCTTCTTCCTTCTTGCTGCCAGAACGTGAATGTGATGGCTAGACCTACAGCAGCCATCTTGTGACCATGAAGTGACCTCGAATGTGGAAATCAGGGCTAGGAGAAGCAGAGCTAGAGATGGAGAAGCCCGAGTCTCTGATGGTGGTGGGCTGCCTCCCCCACACCTCTTTTACACAAGAGAAAATGGAAACTGTCATCTTGATTAAGCCACCGATTGGGATTTTCTGTTGCTTATAGCAGAACCCCATCCTAGACGATGCAACCTCAGAACGGTTTTCTGGATTTCCCCCTAGCTCTCGGGCTCCTCCTCTGGCTCCGTTGGTGGGTGCCTTCATTGCTCTGCTCTTAAAATGGAGGGACCCCAGGCTTCGGTTCTTGGTCTCCCCCCGCTTCCTTCCATATCCCATACTTCCTAAGTCATCTTGTTCTTGCCGTGGCTTCACGTCGTATGCCGGTGACTTTCCGATCTGTAGCACAGACTCTCCCAGACCTACAGACTCCCATCTTCAACCGGGATGTCCCACAGAACCTTCAAGCTCAGTGGCCTGTGGGCTCTTCCTCATGCCGATTTCCCCTCCCAGGGCCCCAGCTCAGCGGGTGAATCTTCATCCACTTAGGTGGCCAATTTGCAAACTCAGAATCCTTCTTTTTCTCCTCATGTTCCTCTCCTCTCAACTCCTCCCATGCTGTCATTCATCAGGATCGAGCAATTTACTGCCTCACACCCATTAGGACGGCTGTTATCAAAACCCAGAAATAACAGGCGCTGGCAAGAATGTGGAGGAATTGGGACCCGTGTGCAGGGCTGGCTGGGAGTGTGAAGGGGCGCCGCCAGCACGGAAGATATGGCAACTCCTCAAGAAGTTAAACATAGACTTGTGATACGATCCAGCAAATCCCACTTCAGAGTGCAAACCCCAAAGAATTGAAAGCAGGGTCTCGAAGGGGTATTCGTACACCCATGTTCATGGCGTGCTCTTCATCACAGCCCGAGGGTGGAAGCAGCCCAGGCGGCCATGACAGATGAATGGCTAGACGGAGTGTGGTCCATCCATACCACGGAATATCATTCAGCCTTAGGAAGGAGGGAAATCCCGACACCTGCTACAACATGAATGGATCTTGAAGACATGATGCTCAGTGAAATAAGCCAGTCACAAAAAGCAAGTGGCATCGTATAATTCCACTTAAAGGAGGTCCCAAAAGTCCTCAAATTCACAGAGACAGAAAGTAGAATGGGAGGCGGGGATGAAGTTAACTTTTAATGGGGACAGAGTTTCAGTTGTGGAAGAAGAAAACATTGTGGACCTGGATGGTGGAGGTGGTTGCACAACAAGGTGAACTGATTAATGCCACAGAACTCTTAAAAGTGGTGTAAGTGTACATTTTATGTTCTGTGTAGTTTGCCATAATAAAGATCTAGCAGTTTTACTTCCTAAATTGTCTCAAGTCCATCCCGGGTCTCCTTGAGAGCTTTTGATTGTCAGTGGGACCACCACAGAGCCTTCCCTCTGGTCCCCCGCCTCCAATTTTACTCTCAGTGTCCGTAGCCCAGGCGCTCTTAATCACACTGTTTTTCTAAACCTCCAATCTGTTCATGTCAGTCCCTTCCATACAAGCCCCCATGACTCCTCATTGCTTATGGGACTCATTCTAAGCCCTTTTGCCTGGCTTTCAAGGCTCTCCTGATCTGCCCTCTGTCTTTCTTTCCAGCCAACACCTCCTTCTTTTCCGTCCAGCACTTCCTCGTGTGCCTGGGCCATGTCACACCTCTGTGACGCCGCAGGTACTATTCCGCCTGCCCGCACGCTCACGGCGACCCTGCCGCCTTCTGTCCTTTGCACGGCCCATTCACGCTTCCAAATGCTGCTCTAGAGCAAACTCCTCGGTGTCGCTGCCGCTGCTCCGTCCCTCCTGGCCTCCATACGGCTCCCCCATCGGTTACCATGCACGTCAAGCTGCGCTGTGACTATCTGCTGGCAGTCCTTCCGTTTCCCTGCTCTTCCTCCAGGAAGTCTTTTCCCGACTCCTCCAGCCTCCAGTGGCATCTGCCTTCTCTGAGCTCACAATCACTAGAAACTCACTGGATGCGTCCCTTCAGCATTTGATTGGAGCTTATGGTCTTTAGTTCTCTCATGAGGATCTGTTTGGCCACACCCATGAGCTGGTGAAAAAGGCTCTCCAGGAGCCTCTGGCCCAGAGGTGAGGGAGGGATTGCTAATCCCAGTTTACAGGTAAGAAAGATGGGAGCCATGGACAGATTTGCTCTCTTCCCACAGCTAGCGAGCGGGAGCTAGGACCTGTGCTGAGGTTTTTGAACTAAGCCCAGCAGCCTTTCTGCCTTTACCCAGTAGTTGGAAGCCAGCAGAGAAAGAGGGTAAATAATTGGAATTTAGGGCTAAGGAGTGGAGAGTCCAATGGTGAGGGAGCGAGCACTGGAGAAAGATCATCACCTTACTGGCTTAGAAGACCAGAGAAGGAAAGTCAGTTGCCCAAAGTCCAAAGTCACAGAGCAAGTTGGCGGCAGAGCCGAGTCTAGAACTTGGCTACGGCGGTACCATGACAGGGCGATGACAAAAAACGAAGGAAGGAAGGAGGGAAGGAAGGAAGGAACCCCAACTAACACTATTGCATCTACTAGAACACCTATTACCTAGTAGATGCAATAGCGTTAGCTGGAGTTTCTTTTACCTCTGAAAGGGTTTTCAGGTGTAGAAATAGAAGCTCAGGGAGGGGGCCCCACTTGTCTAGAGCTCATGCTTGGTTAGTGGGAAGCCAGCACATGAGCCCAGTCTGACACCAGCCCACCTCCACGCTTGCGTGTGCATGAGTCTGTAAATGTAGCATATTGACCAGGGGCTTTGGAGCCCCAGAGAGCAGGGTCAGGGCGGGCGGCCAGGCTGATTGCTGGGGGCCAGCTGTCAGCCCCTCAGCCCGTGAGGAGCCAGGTGTGCAAAGACCCCATCAGAAGGGGTGTGGGGCACGGGGTGGGGGGAGCGCATTGGTTGGGGGTGGGGTCAGGAAGTGTATCCTCACCACGCAGACCTCAGTTTCCCCATCACAAAATGTAGATGTTAACTGATCCCTAAGGTGCTTCCCAGCCCCACATTCCTGGCCTCCCCACAGTGGGTTCTGGGTTAACTTTTGGTGGGGGTTGGGGGGAGCCAGCTAGCCCCTCCCCCTCTCCCAAGGTGTGAGCCACCCGGGAACATGGGGCTGGCTGTCATGGCAACCCTGTGTTGCGAAATGACGTAATTGGAGTTCCAAACGTGTGAAATCAAATACAACATCCGCAAACACAGCCTGGGGGTCGGCATGGCAACCGTGGGGCACCGGGATGGGCAGGCACTCCCTGCCCCGCAGCAGCCAGCCTGGCTCGGCCACCTGGCCTGGCACAGAGGACACGCTGCCCCCTCTCTGCACAGGTCCGGTCTCCTCTCTCTCCTGGGGCCTCTGCCAGACCTGCTGCGGCCGCCCCTTCCTCTTCTCCCTTCTTCCTCTTCTTGCTTCTCTGGGAGGCAGTGTGGACAGGTGGTTTGGGGGTCGACTAGCATCGGCCAGATCTGGGTTCATGTCCCGACACATGGCAGCTGTGAGGTCTTGGCAATCGGCGTTACCTCTTGAATTGTACTTGCCTTAGATGTGAGCTATTATCCTGTACTTTCTCTTCCCTCTTTCCCTCGGCTCTCCCTGTCCCTGCCTTCCACTCTGCCCTCGGGGGCTCCTGCAGGCACCAGGAGTGACAGTGGCCTGGGACCTGGACAACCAGCTAGCTTATCGGTCAGGCCCTGTATGGCTTTGCCTGCGATCTCATTCTTAGTTCCTTCCCTCTCTGGACCTTGGTTCTCTCCTCTATAAAATAAGGGCATGTCCATCCGTCTCTTTCAAATTGTGGCCCACGGGCCATCTGCTTTGGCCTCACCTGGGCGCAGGTTAGAAGTGCACATCCCTGAACTCTTCCCTCTGCTACTTGGACTCAGTAGGTCCGGGGTGGGGTCCAGGAATCTGAGTTTTAATAGGCTCTCCAGGTGAACGTGAGGGACACTCCGGAGTGAGAATCCCTGGGGTGGGTGGTGCCTGGGGTTCTGAGCCTGGCTCGGATTGGCTACCTTCTGGGGTCCCTCTTTTTCTTCTGCAGCACTACTGACCCCAGGCCAGGACAGCCTTCTTCTGGTTTCTGTCTCAGTCTGTCCCGTTCATTCAATCAACAGATGTCTCTCGTGCCGGGCTCGGGGCCAGGTACCTTTCCCACGGCAGTGAGGGACCGGTGCTTCTGCGTGTTTGGGGTGGGACTGAGAGCATGGGTGCTGGCCAGCTGCTCATCTGTCTGTGACTCAGTGTCTTCATGTGTAAACGGGGGAGCTAGAGTGGGGCTCACATGAGAGGGTGACAGTGGTACCTTCTCTGGGGACCTGTGAAGCGCCGGGCACTGTGCTAGATGCTTCACATGGTTCACGCATTTGAAGGTTATAACCTCCACATGGGGGCTACTTCCCTTCCATTTTACAGTTGGGGAAACTGAGGCTCAGAGAGTTGACTCTCCCGAGGTCACTCAGCAAGCAGCCAGTTTGGTACTTAGACCCTTCCTTGTTTCCACACTCCCCTGCAGCTGCTGTTCTCTCCCTCCTGCCCCCCCCCCCACAGCCTCCTTCAGCCCCCCTTCCCCTCCCTCCTTCTCCCTCTGCCTGGTCCATTTTCCATCAGAAGGTCTAGAGAGAGTTTCCATACTCACTGTCTGCCAGTCCCTCTTTACCTGCCTGCAGCCCAAACCAATGGTCTTGACCTCCCAGCAGCACTGAGGCTGGAGGTTGCTCCCTCCTCCCGGCGGATCCACTCTCCGAGGCTTCGCTTTCCCCCACCCCTCCTGGTTTCCTTGATCCAATTGAAAGGGTTTTTGAAAACCCAAACATTTGCTGAGCCCCTGCCATGTGTCTTCCCTGTGCTGAGCGGGGGATACTGGGGAACCGAGCCTTGGGGACCTTGTCCTCCTGAGTGGGGAGCTCATTGGGGAGCACCGTCCTGTACCTCTCTTCCTGCTCTAAGCTGGGGGGGTGCTGGCATTCTCCTACCTCGTTCCTGCTGACAGCTCCCCTCTGCAGCCTCTCTTGACAGTCCTGTCTGCTCCCATGGTCTTGCCTCCAACTGTGGCCTGAGGAGTCCTCAGCCCCTAGGCCAGAACATTCTATAGTAAGCTCCAGCTGGGATGTCCACAGGCCACCTGGATCCCATCACCTGCCCCTAATTGTTCTCTGGACTCCAGACATACCCTCCTGTCCCTTCTTGTCCCCCAGAGCTCCTTCACTAAGCCGCATTAGTCCAACTGTGACCGCTCAGTGCCACATGTGGAACCCTCATTCGTTCACCTGCCCAACTCCTGCTCATCCTGTGAGACCCAGCTTAGGATCACCTCCCCCAGGAGGTCCTCCAGGGTGGAGCAAGTACTCTGTGTGCTCCTAGCGCAGAGGCTCCCCTCCAGCATGGCGGGATCCTTGAGCCCAGGGCCGGGCACAGAATAGGGCACCAGTAGATGGGCCTTTAGAAGCCAAGTGGCTATAAGAGTTCACAAACACCTGGTCCAAATCACCAGTATTACCAATGGGGATTCAGAGGCCCAAAATCTCAAATGAAATTAGCAGCAGAGCCAGGACTCAGCTGCAAGTGTGTAGATTCCAGAGTCTGTCGCATCAGAGCCCAAGCTCAGGAGGGTAAGAAGCCACTGATGGGACAGGGCTTGGGCATGCGCTGAATTATCCTGTGACTCAATTCAGATTCCGGGCTTTTTCCCTCTGGATGGGTGCAGTCCATTCTTTGTAGCTGTCCAGTGAGGTATTTTTCACAGTAGGTAGGTGAGTGTTCACGAAGTGCCTATTGCGTGCCAGGCGCCTGGCTGGCGCTCTCTCGCACAGGATCGAGCTTCTGTTGTCTTGGCGGAGGAGCCTGGAGGGATGTGGGGGGATCCTATGTGTGGCACCTTGGCCTCTTATCTGAGTGCTGGGTGTCCAGCGGGTGCTTGCTGAGGTTTGCCCTGCGTGGAGGACGTGCCAGTTGGACCTTAGGGTGCCGTGCTGAGCTTGGTCGGACTCGCTAGAGCCCCATGAGGGTGCGGAGCTGAGTAATTGGAGAGAGGAATCAGAGCACCGGAAGTGCTTGCCCAGATCACAGCTTCCTCCATTGCCAGGGGCAGCTGGACCAAAGCCCCAGCTACCCTGGGGACTCAGGGGCCTGGGCTCTCCTCCCGAGGAGGGGTCTGTGGCAGTGAGGTACTGCCCTGCCCTGGTACTTAGGACAGGCCCGGGCCTGCGGGAAGCCGCCGTCCACAGATACTTTTGGCTTTATCCATGTGACCTGAGAGATGGCCACGTCACCTGGGCCTGTCTTCTAGTGGCAAAATGGAGGTCCTTGCTCTTTCCAGCGGAAGTGACTTAAAGACCTTAAGGGTGAGCACTTATTGAGCACTTACTGTGTGCCAGGCCCTGCTCTAACACTTCACATGTGCAAGCTTGGTGTCCTTACAGCTGCCTTTGGGGTTGGTACTATTTCAAGCCCCATTATACAGATGGGGAAATTGAGGCCCAGGGAGTAGCTCACCCTGGGTCCTGCATTTGGTGAGTGATATGGTGGGGATTCAAACCCAGACCATCTGGCTCCGGAGCCCATGCTCCTAGCCTAAAGGTTAGCCATTGTGATCAGCTTCTCATTACGACAAGATAAAATCCAGCTTCCCTGCTGTGTCCCCTGGGGCGCTGTGTGATCTGGGCCTCCTGTCTGCCCCCTGCACCGTCCCTAGAGGCCTCGCTATCAGATGTCACTTATTGGATGAATTAATTAAGGGTACAGATAATTGAAGAAATTGATTCCAAGAATCATTTAGGATTTTTACCACACCTACTTCTGAGTTTTGGGGATTGGCGGCAGAACAGAACATGATGCAAGTAGACAAAGATGGAAATGCAGCAAAATACACTGTGGTCAGCAGAGGCCCAGTGCATGTTAGGCTCTTTTGCACGGAGTCTCGGCCAGAGCTGCCGGAGGCACTGACGGGGATGTCGGAGGGGCTGTATAGCTTTCGTGGGTCTCAGGTTCCTCATCTGTAAAATGGGGATGAAACGATGTTGAACCTCACAGAACTGTCGACAGGGCTAACCAACTATGTTAAGGGCTCAGAATAGTGCCTGGCACAGACCTGATCCAATATAAGAGAAAGCTGCTGCTGGTATTAATTATTATTACTAAAAGGCAAACCCACAGGTGCGGTTGGAGCTAGAACTTCATTTCTGGGACTTAATTCAAGGAAGAGTGTCAAGAGGGGGCATGGGGACGATCTTAGTTTGACGGCGGATTTGAAAGGGCAAATACATTTAAGACATGCATCGAATGCAAATGTGGTATTTATTTCAGCCTTGTTCTTTGATGGGCATCGGGCTCACCACTCTTCTCCACTCTTCTGTGCGGGTGGCGGGAGCCAGGCCATACGGCCCGGGGCCGGCTGGGCCCTGCCCTCCCAAGGGTGCTGGCCCCTGCTCAGAGTGGGGGCCCCGGGAGCTCCTCTGCTGCCCACACATGGCTCACTACACCCCTCCCCCAGCTTTGGCTCCTGGCCCTGGGACAGGTGGAGGGGGTCAGCAGCACCGGAGTGGGGAATGGTCAAGGCTGGCCCGTGGTGACTCTGCTCCTGTCAGTCTCCACCTGCTTGTTTGAGCGGGAGGCACGCGGGGCATTGGGCAGAGGGAGGGCATGCCCTTCTCATCTGGCAAGGCTTTGCTATAGACCTCTGCTGCTGTCTGGGAGGTGCTGAGTCATGGACAGCAGGGCCCAGTGGGCTCGTGCAGGGGTTAGGATCAAGGAGGCAGGAAGAGGCTGGCCTGGCCAAAGCTTGGACTTGGGAGTCAGGTTCTTACCCTGCTCCCACCACTGACCTTGGGGAAGTCACTCCCCTGCCCAGAGCTCCATTTCTTTGCCTCTAAGACAGAGATCACAATTCTGTCCTGGCTGGACGCATGTGAAGATGAAACAAGACCACAGATGTAGGGTTGAGTGAGAGGTCTGGACCATACAAAGCCTGGAATAAATGGTGGCTGGTGTTTTTATAAATCAAACCAGGGGCTCTCACCAGCGAGGCCAACGTGCTGGGTCTATAGCCGCAAGAAGTAGCCAATCAGAGCATTGGTTGGCCCACAGAGATTGGTTCAGGGATAGACATGTGACCCAAGTTTGGCCAATGAAACCAAGTTCTGGGACTTTTCTCGCAAGCATTGGGGAAGAGGCCCTCTTTGTGCTGGGCTTGAGGACAGGAGAGGTGACCAGCCTGCAGCTGCTGGTGGCCGTCCTGTCTCCACAAAGAGACCATTCACCTGAGGAGTAGGCTGTCCAGAGGGGATGAGAGGGACACCAAAGCCGATGAAAAATGGCTTGATGTGGCCCAGCCAGCGTTGCCTGAAGCCAAAGCTGACTCCTGTGTGTGAGTCAATAATCTTTGCTTATTAATGCCATCACAAGTCTGGTAGATTTTGTTCTGAAAGGCCTGGTTTTGGGAGACTGGACCAGACACAGTCAGGACACAGGTTTTGGGAGACTGGACCAGACACAGTCAGGACGTAAGACTGGACCAGACACAGTCAGGACGTAACACGCTTCCCAGATTGCAGTTTGGCAGGTCAGGAGCCTTCACAAGACTCATACGGTGGAGGAGACGGTAATAGCTGTGGACATAGCCATATAATTCATTCGTTCATTCATTTGGCCCTTCTAAAGTCCTTATTGAGCACTTACTGTGTGCCAGCCAGTGGGCGAGACCCAGTCCCTGTGTTCATGGAGCTTAGTGGGAAGATGCACAAACATCAAGTGATGACAAGAGCCCTGGGTGACATGGGGGAGGAGGGCGGGTAGCTCTGGGTGGGTGTAGGGGGGGTTGAGAAAGGCTTTTCTGATAAGATGATATTTCAGTTGAGTCTGAAGGACGGGAAGAGTTGTCTGGTGGTTCCGGGGGAGGAGGGCATGCCAAGCAGATGGGCCGAAGTGTTGGGGGGCCTGGAAAAAAGGAAATAGCTCTCTCCATCTGCCGTGGGGAGAGTGGGTAGACAGGAGGCAGGCAGAGTGGGGCCAGGACTCGAGGAAGATGGTGGCAGAGATGGGGAGCAATGGGGCCCTGCGGAGCTGGGAAGTTCAGGAAGCAGAGAGGGGGAGGAGAGAGAGGAGCAGGGGTACAGGGTGAGGGCACTGCTGAAGGTCATAGGAGTATCTGTGAGGTGGCCTTCAGCTGAAGAAAGTTGTCTAAGAACTTTGATATGGAGTCTGCAGGCTGAGGTTGGAATGCTCTGTAAAGAGAGGCTGTCTAGGGAGAAGGCTCTGGCTCAGGAGTGGGAGGCACCTGGGGAGGAAGACCAGATGAGAGTGAGCATTCTCTCGTGAACACCCAGCACCCAGGTCAAGGACATCACCCACACCCCCAGAAGTCCCCTGTTACCCCATTCCTTTCTCTAGCCACCCCTCCAAGGGAATCTCCATCCTGACTCCCATCAACATAGATTAGTTTTGCCTACTTTTGTACTTTATGTCAATGCCATCACAAGGCACACATTCTTGCCTCTGGTTTCTTTCTCTCAACCTCATGTCCATGAGAGTCATCTGTGTTATGTGCCTTTGTAGATTGCTCAGTCCCCTGGCTGGGTGCTATTCATTGTATGACTCTACCATATGTTACCAATCTATTCCACTGTTGATGGGCGTGTGGGTTCTTTCTAGTTTTGGGTTGTTAGTGCTGCTAAGAACATTTTTGTATATGCCCTTTGGGACCCATGGCCACTCATTTCTCTTGGGTTTATACCTACAGATGGGATTAGTGGGTCATGGAGGAGGTAGGTAGTAGACTTTAGTAGACTTGGCCAGACAGCCTAACAGAGTGGGTAAACACTCCTGCACGCCACCAGCAGGGAGGGCGAGTGCCAGTTGCTTCACATCCTTGCTCACACTTTATTGTTGGTCTTTTCATTCCAGCTATTCTTATGGGCTTGAAACAATATCCTACTGTGGTTTTAACGTGGCCGCGGATAGCGCCTGTGGTAAAGGATTTGTCCATTTCTCCTGCCCGTGTTTGTATTGGGCTGTGGTCCTTTCCTGACTCATTTGCAGGATTCTTTATATACTCTGGATACAAGGCCCTCATCTGTTATATATGTGTTGCCATATTTCCCCCTACTCTCTAGCTTGTCTTGCTGCTCTTAGCGGTAGCTTTCAATGAACAGTTCTTAATCTTACTGTGCCCAGTTTTATCCATTATTTTCCCTTATGGTTAGTGGTTTCTGGGTCCTGTTTAAGAAATTTTTGCCCGCCTGAAAGTCATGAAGATATTCTATTATGTTTAGAAGCATTGCTTTATCTTCTACAATTAGATCTAGACTTGAACTGCAATCATTTTTTGCACGTTGAGTCAGTAGGGGGTCAAGATTTTTTCCTCATATGGATACTCACTTGATCCATTTATTGAAAAGACCTTCCTTTCCTCACTGCCCTGCACTTCACCTCTGTTGTACATCAAGTGCCACATGTGTGGTCTCTTTCTGGACTCTTTATTCTATTGGTCTGTCTGTCCTGGAACCAGTATCACCCTTGGTTTCTAAAGCTTTACAACAGTCTTGGTAGTAGTGTGTCTTAGTCCAAATCCCACAGACGGGGTGGCTTATCAATAACAGCAATTTATTTCTCATGGTTCTGGGGCCTGGGAATCCAAGATCAAGGTGCTTCCTGGTTCATAGACAGCCATGTTTTCACTGTGTCCTCACCTGCAAGAAGGGATGAGGGAACTCTCTGGGGCCTGTTTTATAAGGGTACTAACCCCAATCGTGAGAGCTCCACGCTCATCACCTAAGTACCTCCCAAAGGCCCCACCTCCTAATACCACCATCACATGAGGATTAAGATTTCAACATGAATTTTGGGGGACACAATAATTCAGGCTATATAAAGTAGTGTAGGTCCTCTAGCTTGGTCTTCTTCACATTTAACTTGGTAAATCTTGGTTCTTGGCATTTGCAAACAAATTTTAGAATCAGCCTGTCACCTTTTTCATGTATACACACACACACACACACACACACACACACACACGCAACCTGCTGAGATTTTTATTGTGATTGCATTGAATTTCTGTATCAATTTGAGGAGAATTGACATCTTTATGCTATCAAATCTTCTGATCAATCATATTTTGTTTTAAAAATCAAGTTAATTTTATATTTTCCTTCATAGAAGTGATAAGGCAGAAAAGTTGTAAATGTAGACATGTAGACAGAAGCCACTTTCTTTTATATTTATTTACTGCCCATACCTATCAGTGCTAACATCATGGTATGTCTCTTTCTGGTCTTCTTTTCTACACATTTTATTTGACATAGTGGGGGTTATTCTTGGTAGACAATTATGTATCCCACTTTATACTTAACATTACAATATTAAGTTTTTGTGTTACTTCAAAATCTTGATAGACATAAATTTCAATAACTGTGAAGTCAATTATGAGTCGATATTCCGTAACGTATCAAATCCATAATTAAGAAATGGAATTATTGGGTCAAAGCTCTGAACAATTTAAGGCTCTTGATCCTTATTCTGGAGCCAGCTGGTAGCAGAACCAGGGCTGTGTGCTGCAGCCCTGACCCTGACCAGTCCTCTCCTTCAAAGGCCCAGTCCATTGGCTTTTGGGCCTCCAGGCAGTGGAGGACACATGGCCTCCTTCCCAGGGTGAAAAACTTTCTTACAGCCAAGGGAGTCTTTCATCACCACCTCAGATTCTTTCCTGTTTTTTCTCCAATCCAGATTTCTTCCCCAAATCTTAATGCCTGTTTGGTTCAGACTGTTATAACAAAAATACCATAGACTGGGTGCCTTAAGCAACAGAAATTTTTTTCTCACAGTTCTAGAGGCTGGGAAGGCCAAGCTCAGGGTGCCAGTAGGGTCAGGTTCTGGTGAGGACCCACTTCCTGATTTGCCAACAGCCCTCTTCCGGCTATGTTCTCGCGTGGAGGAGAGATCCTCTCTTTGTATCTCTTCTTGTAAGGACAATAATCCCATTTGTGAGGGTTTCGCCCTCATGACCTAATGATCTCCCAAGGGCCCCATCTCCAAATACCTTCACATTGGGGTTAGGGCTTCAACATGTATATTCTGGGGGAACATAGGCCGTCCCTAGCAGGGCCCAAGGTCAGCAGCTCGATGAGCTTTGCTAATTGTTCTAGACATTTCCCACTTGTCTGAGATTAGCTTCACAGTGAGCACTCAGGACGACTGCCCTCCGCTCTACTCCTTATTCCCATCCAAGGGTGGTCTCGGTGGTTCCCATGGCAGATGTTGCCTCTCCCTGACCTGGGGTCCCTTCAGTCCTGGTCATAATGGGAGGTGATGCTCGGACCTGATGCCATCCTCTTCCATGATGGGCTCTCCATGCTGGAAGAAGGGGTGGTGGTGGCAGTCCAAACTTATGCCCGCACCCTGTCTTTCTAGTCTATTTGGTGCCATGGCAACTGGAGCAAAGCTCATATCTCGACCCTAAGTTATCATTGTGTTCTGCACATCAATTCACCTCTTGGTACTGAACCAACCTGATGGGGGTAGACTTCCTCAAACACCTGCTGGGTTTCCTGCAAGTAGAAGGTGAGGAATGGTGAGCAGGAAGAGCCCAGCCATGACTGCGCACACAGCAGGCTCAGCACATGGGCAGCACGTTCCTGCTCCAGTCCACCAGGAGAGCTGTGGTGCAGGGACATGGGTGGAAGGTAGCTGAGCGGGGCCTCAGACATTCGTCTGTGTGTCTGTCCCAAGTACTGGTAGGTTCTGGGTACCACCCCCTGAGGGGCTTCTGGCCACTTGTCCACTAATCAAAGCTCGACCTTGCCCCTTGCCATCTGTGTGAGCTTGAATGACGCGTGCAATTTCCTTAAGCTATAATGTCCTCTGCTGTAAAAAAGGGTAAATAAAATATTCCTCCTTAAAATGAGGGTGATAAAAATCTCTATAAAATAGGAGTAATAACAGTCTGTCCATATAGGGCTTTTCTTTTAAATTAGTAGACTATTTCTTAAAACAGTTTTCGATTTCTGGAGAAACTGGGCAGTAGTGTGGAGAGTCCACCCGGCCCCCCACCCCCTGACGAGTTCCTGTTTTATTAACATTTTGCGTTAGTGGGGTACACTTGTTATAATTGATATATTATTTTTAACTAACGTGTATAGTTTATATTAGGGCTCACTCTGTGTTGGCAGTTCTGTGGGTTTTGATAAATGCATAATGTCATGTATCGACCATTATAGTGTCACATAGAATAGTTTCACTGCCCTAAAAATCCCGTGCTCCACTCATTCATCCCCCTCTCTGGCTCCCCCGCCACAAGAACCCCTGGCAACCACTGATCTTTTTACTGTCTCCATAATTGTGCCTTCTTCCAGAATGTCATAGAGTTGCAACCACAGAGTATGTAGCTTTCTCAGACTGGCTTCTTTCACTTAGCGGTGTGCATTGTATACAAATGTATCCTTCATGTCTCTCCCTGGCTTAATGCTCATTTTTAGAAAAAAAGATTTTATTTATTTATTTGAGAGAGTGAGTGAGAGAGAGCACAAGCCGGGTGGAAAGGCAGAGGGAGAGGGAGAAGAAGACTCCCCACTGAGCAGGGAGCCTGATGCGGCGCTCGATCCCAAGACCTCGAGACCGTGACCTAAGCCAAAGGCAGACGCTTAAATGACAGAGCCACCCAGGCGCCCCAATGCTCATTTCTGTTTATTGCACAACAGTCCATTAAATGGATGTACCACAGTTTGCTCATCCGTTCACCTTTGGAGGGACTTCTTGGTTGCTTCCAGTTTTTGGCAATTATGAGTAAAGCTGCTATAAACGTCTGTGCGCAGGTTTTTGTGTTAACAAAAGTTTTCAACTCATTTGGGTAAAAATACCTAGGAGCCTGATTTCTGGATTGTATGATAAACTCTGTTTAGCCTTGTAAGAAACTGCCAGACTGTCTTTCAAAGTAGCTGTACAATTTTATATTGCCACCAGCAATGAATGTAGATCCACACCCTTACCAGAATTCGATGTTGGCAGCGTTTCGGGTCTTAGCCGTTCTAATAGGTGTGTGGTGGTGTGTTGTTGTTTTACTTGGCAATTCCCCAATGACTTACGGTGTTGAGCATCTCTTTGTATGTATGTTTGCCATCTGGCTATCTTCTTTTTGGTGAAGTATCTCTTCAGATCTTTTGCCCATCTTTTAAATTGGATTTTTTGTTTTCTTATTATTGAGTTTTAGGAGTTCTTTGTATGTTTTGGGTACAAGTCCTTTATCAGATATTTACAAATATTTTCTCCTAATCCATGGCTTGTCTTTTTATTCTCTTGACAGTGTCTTTCACAGAGCAGAAGTTTTTAATCTTAATGAAGTCCAGCTGATCAAGTTTTTCACTCAGGGATCATGCTTTTGGTGTTATATCTAAAAGCTCATGGCCAAACCCAAGGTCACCCAGATTTTCTCCTATGTTGTCTTCCAGAAGTATTTTAGTTTTGTATTTTGCATTCGGTTTTGCATTATAGGTCTGTGATTCAGTCTAAGTTAATTTTTTTTTGAAAAGTATAAGATCTATATCCAGTTTATTTGTTTGTTTATTTATTTATTTAGCATGTGGATGTTCAGTTGTTCCAGCACCATTTGTTGAAAACACTATCTTTTCTCTCCACTTAATTGGCTTTGCTACTTGGTTGAAGATCAGTTAATTATATTTGTGTGGGTCCACGTTTTTGGCTTTCTCTTCTGTTCCAGGGATCTATTTGCTTATTGTTTTGCCAATATCACTGTCTTGAAAACTGGGCCTTTATGGTAAGTCTTAAAGTCAGGTAGCGTCAGGTTTCTTTGTTCTTCTTATTCAGTCTTATGGTGGCTATTCTGGATGTTTTGCCTTTCTATATAAATTTTAGGATCACTTTGTTGATATCCACATGTAACTTTCTTGAATTTTAATTGGAATTGCATTGAATCAATAGATGATCTTGGAAAAAAATGACATTTTAACACTAGTGAGTATTCTTATTCATGACCATGGACTATCTCTCCAAGATTTTGTTTAGATCTTTGATTTCTTTCATTTGACTTTTGCAGTTTTCCTCCTCGTACAGATCTTGTATATTTTTTGTTTAGATTTATACCCAAGTATTACATTTTTTGGTGCTAATGTAAATGGTATTGCAGTTCTAATTTCAAATACTTTCTAAGGGGGGTGTTTATTGCTGATGTATAGGAGAGCAACTGACTTTTGTATATTGACTTTGACTCCTAAAACCTTGCTACAACCCACTGACATAATAGTGCCAGGAGTTTTTTTATTGTTGTTGCTGATTCTTTGAGATTTTCAACATAGACAAGTTGTCATCTACAAATAAAGATAGTTTTATTTCTTCTTTCCCAATCTACATACTTTTTATTTCCTTATCTTATTACATTAGCTAGAGCTTCCAGTATGATGTTGAAAAGGAGTTGTGGGAGCGAACATCCTTGTTACCCATCTTAGGGGGAAAGCATCTAGTTTCTCACCACTAAGTATGGTGTTAGTTGTAGGTATATGGTAGTTCTTCATCAAACTGAGGGAGTTTCCTTCAAATCCTAGTTTGCTGAGAGTTTTTTGTTTTTTTAAATCATGAATGGATGTTGGATTTTGCCAAATGCTTTTTCTGCCCCTGTAGGGTTTTGAGAAGTTTAAATGAGCTAATCCCTCTGGAGCACCCAGCACATGGGCTAGCATGTGAGAGGTGCTCAATATACATTGTGATTGTAGGGTAATCTGGCACATGAAACAGTCAGACTCCAGACCCAAACTGCCTGGGTTCAAATCCTGACTCAACCACTCATCAGCTGTATGACCTCAAATAAGTTACTTAATCTCTCTGTGCCTCAGTTGCTTCCTCTGTAAGAGGGGGTAATAATAGTGTCTCCTTCGTAGAAGTGCTTAAGGATTAAATCAGTGAGTATTGTAAAATGCTTATTATAAAAGCACCTGGCAAATCATAAACACTGTACAAGTATAGTCCTCTTTTTATTGCAGCCAGATTTCTATACATCAGAGAGGCAGCTGAGAACAGATGGTCAGATGGCCTGGATTTGAGTCCCAGCTTTGTCATTTACTAGATGTATGACATTGGATAAGTGACAAACTCTTTATGCCTCAATGCTTTTCATTTGTAAAACAGTAACAGTGCCTACTTCATGGAGTTACTGGATGGATTAAATGCGTTATATATGTAAAGTCCTTAGAAAAATGCCTGGCCCAAGCCTGTTAATTATTACTATTATTTCAGAGGCCAGCTATTCAAGGCCCAGTCTCTGGCTAGGTTGCTCAGAGACTGTGGTGGATGAAGCACATTGACCCAGGATGCATGGTCTGGGGATACAGACTGCAGCTGGTGGATAATCTAACCATTAGGGTGGTCTTAGGGTCTGCCCAGGAGGTAGTGAGCTCTCCATCACTGGAGGTGTTCAAGCAGAGGCTAGGAGTTTTGCTAGATTATCTGGAAGCTTCTGTCTAGGCTGAGAATCTGGTAAGTCTTAGTCTGGCTGAGAGGATGGAGCTCAAGGTTCTGAGAATGTGCCTCAGGCTATCGGTTGGGGTCAGCTCTGACACCTCTCCCCAGCTTTCATTAGAACCATTCCATTTATATCTGTTTTATATTTTGAGACTCCATTGACATTTTTTTGGGGGGGTGGTGATATGGGAGTTCTGCCACTTGGAACCATTTGAAAGTCTTATAGTCAAGCCTATTGACTGAGGCTCCAAGAGAGGAAGTTATTTACCAATGTCATGCAGCAAGTCAGGGGGAATAAACTGGTCCCAGAATCTGGGATTCCTGATTCCTAGTCAGTGCTCACTGTATCCCAACCTCCTGACTCTTCTTCTTACTGCCGCTGTCAGCCTCTGATGGGTGCTCTGCCCTGAGCTCTCATGTTGATTGATGACATTGGCCCTGGCTTTGCTTGAGTTCAGCCCCCTGGAGTGGAATCAGCACAGGCTCCTCTCCAAAGCTTTAGGCCAAGGCTTTAAACTAAGCCTCCCACCCTGCACCAGGCTTGCCTGGACTGTGGGCTGCTGCAACATACCCATGGTGATGGCAGGAGGCTACCCCATCCACTAAGGTTGTATTCATTCATTTATTCACCCAACCAACAAATAGTTACCGAGTTCTTACTATATATGCGGGGCATAGTGTTAAGTTCTGGGAGTATGGTGTTGTGTAAAATAGACAAGTCCCTGCCCTCATGCGTCCCTACAGTCTAGTAGGGAAGGCGGACAAATAATAGTTAATTCCACTTGAATATTGGTTTAGTTAGGGTAGGCTGACTGTTGGAACAAACAGTCAGTGGCTTAATACAACATGGGATTCCCAGCCAGGTGACTCTCCACAGCTGCTCTCATTCAAGCAGTGACTCAGGGACCCAGGCTCCTTCCATCTTGTGGCTCTGCCCTCCTGCAGCTCCTGAGCATCCTTTCCATTCATCTGGAAGATGGAGAAATAGAGCCAGCATGCAGGATCATGTGGGAGGTCAAGGCCAGGTCTTCTGCCTTCTTCTCATTGGTCAGAACTCAGTCACATGGCCCTGACTAACTCCAAAGGAGGCTGGGAAATGTAGTCTAGCTATGTGCCCAGGAAGAAAGGGAAATGTGGTTTGCTGAACACATGGCAGTTTGTGCCATAAGTGTGATCACTTTTATGTTAGGGGTAAGCTGGAGCACCTCAGGAAGGATCCTCAGGGTAGGTGACATCTGACCTGACATCTGGAGGATGAATAGGAGTTGGCCAGAGGAAGAGGAGGGAGAAAAGTTTTCCTGGTACAGGGAAAGATTGAGCATGGTGTGTTTGGGGAACTAAAAGATAGCCAGTCTGGCTAGAGCTAAGAATGGGAGTTGATGGGGGGCAGTGAGTGATGAGGCTGGACGGTGAGACCCAGACATGGATGACTATGGGGTCAGGACAGTGGGAGCCAGGAGAGGGGAATGAGACAGCCAGAGCGGTGACTTAGATAGATCTCTCTTTCTTCCGGGTAGAAGCTGCACTGGAGGGGAAGAGGCTGAAGGTGGGCAGTTGTAGGAGGGTCTAAGTGGTGCATGATGTGGCTGGACCAGGGCGACGACTGTGGTATGGGAAGGAGGGGAGGATGCTGAATATTTAGCAGCAAAAATTGACAGCACCTGGTGACCCATCAGATGAAAGGGTCACGTGGAAGGATCGAGGACGGTGCTTAGGTTACACAGTAATTATTGGGCTAGTCCAACCAGAGGGGTTAACCAAATCTGGGTTGTTATCTGCTTTGTAAATGAAAAGTTTTATCGGAATACAGTTCTGTCCATTTATTTATATATTGTCCGGGGCTGGTTCTACACTATGATGGCAGTTAAGTAGTTGTGACAGAGACTGGATGACCCCCAAAGCCTAAAATACTTATTATCCAGCCCTTTATGGTTAAGTTTGCGGACTCCTGAGCCAAATAGTTGCTCAATGCAGTAAATAAAAAGAAACAAAACAAAACAAAACAAAGGTCAGTTAAAACAGTTTCATGACTTAGGCCATCATTGTTTTCATTCATTCATTCATTCATTCATTCAGCTTCTATACCCTGGCTCCTCTTTGATGGTGTCCTGCCCGCCTGTGTCCCAATAGCGGGTCTGTGAAGTTGGTCTGGTTGCTGTGGGCAGCAGTGTGAGCCTGCGGTCGAGTCCGCAGCACATCTGGTTGCCGCCGCCACTGCTGGCCCAGGTGCGGGGCCTGCCTGAGCCAGGCTGCCTTCTGGGGCTCGGCTCTTCAGGCTGGTGGGTCTTCTGGGGTAATCCCATTTACACAGAGCTTTTCTCAGACATGGTGTCCCTTGAGCCCAGCATTACCACAACTCCATTGTGCAGAGCGAGACACCGAGGCATGGAGATGGGAGAAGCTGAAGGCCAAGGGAAGAAGCAGGCAGACCTCTTCTCGGTTGGAGCTGAAGATCTAGCAGGGGTGACTTGTGGGCTTATTTCCTGTTCCCCCAAAGACCCAGGGAGCAGGGCAGGAGTGGCTGCTGGGCCCGAGACCCCAGACCTACCAGGCCCCTGGCACCTCCTCTGCCGTGGTCCCCACCAGGGTTTACAGATGTGAGCCGGACAGTGTGGGAATGCAGCTTTGCAGCAGAGTAATTAGTTTATTCCTGAGGTCAGCAGTATAAATAGTAGAAAAATGTATTTCCTGTTCCAAGCCAAATAAGCAAGTGGCAGCCAGTTGGCTGGGTGCCACTGATGGGATTTCAGCCGTGCGTGTGCCTTGCCTTTGGCCACGAGTTTGGGCGGGAGAGCAGAGGAGGAATGTTCCTTCGCAGGCCCGATCCTGCCGGTGACTGGTGACTTACTAGGAAGGCTCCGGTGGCCTGCCATCCACCCAGGTGGTGCCAAGTCCCTGCTGTGATCATGGGGACTGGCCTGGGTGGGAGGACATCCCAAGGGGCAGCGCCAGCTCTGTGCCGGTAACCATGCCATGTGCCTGGCACGTGGCTGACGATCAGGAGATGTTACTGAATGAACCAACGAATGGGAACATGCCCAACCTTTGAATGGAAGGGAACTGGATGTGGGAGCAGAGGTCACGTGGGTGGCAGAGGAGACAGAACCATTGTCTCCTTCCCAGGGATTGTGGAAGAAATCAGAAGTTGAAGTCTGGGGCCATTCCATTTGGTGCTGAGATAACCAGATGGTGGGCTCCCCCTTATGGAAAGTGCTCACTGTCCACATGGATTTTTTTTTTTTTTTTAGGTATTTGGATGCTTTTTCTGTAATATGTATATCTGTAACCTCTCCGCTTTTTGTTCATTTACTTTTTCATTTATTCATTTCTGCAGAGGTATTGCATGGTGTTTAAGAAGTGCGGGAGACAAGGAGGAAGATGCCCCATATCTTTGCTCATGTCAGGCCCACACTATGATTTCTCTGACCACCCTCCCTTTGTTTGGCTACCTCTTGGTCATCATTCAAGCTGTAGCATATAGGTTGCATCTACTAAAAGGCTCCTTGACTGCCCAGACTGGCCTCCTTCTCTGTGCCTCCCAGCCCCCTGGGTGGCGCCTGGCAGAGCCTCCATCACTCTGGTAGGTTCCTTTTTACTCGTCTGGATCCTTGAGGGAAGGGTGTCTCTGATTCTCCACTGTGTCCCTGGAGTGGGGCCTGACTTAAGGTAGAAGCTCAATTAATAGCTGTGATATTAGGGAAGGAAAGACAGATCGCGCACTCTCAATCCATAGCTTTATCCCTCCTTAAAATCCTTTCTAATGACGTAAATACCACCATTTCTTCATTATAGGGATAGACTTCTCTCATCGTCCTGAATATGGCTCACCAAGCTTTTTTCCTAAAGGGCACTCACCTCTATAGGCAAATCTTTCTTAATCCTCTTCCTCCTTCACATTTTTCACCCAGTGAATGAAAAGCACAGAGAGAGTGAGCAACTCACCTAGGCTCACACAGCCCAACAGGAGTGCAGTTGGAAGCTGGGTGGGTCCCTGGGAGTCATTCTTGTTGTGATAGCTGGCAATCTGGGGAGCCCCTGCAGAGGAGTGAGGCATGGTGGGTTGGCACTCTGAATCCTGCCTGGGGGCGGGGGCTCTGGGGACCCTTGTCTATGGTGACATTATCCTTCTGTTGCCTGGCATGTGGGGCCCCAGGGAGTCTCTTGCCACTGACTCCCTGGGGTCCCACTTCCCACTTGTGAACAACCCAAGCCAAGGAGGGGACCCAGGCCTAAGCAAAGATGTTCTGAAAAGTTTGTGGGGCCACCTGAGCCCCGGGGTGAGGGATCCTTCTGCCTTGTTCATCTGCTGCATGGGCAGCACTTCACTCCCCCTGTAACCGGTAGGCTGCCCCTCTTGCTCAGCCCCTTCCAGAATCCGACCCGGAACCCCCGGTGACTTCCTACAGTCTTCCCACCATAGCACTTGGACAGCGTTCCCTTCTAGAATCCTCTCCCTGGCATCCACCCAGCATTTTGTCCTGGGTTGGAGAACCTACAAACATTCATTCGCACTGGCTTGGTGAAGGGAGGCTCACTACCGTTCCCATGTATGGGGTCCCCACCAGGATTTCTCCCATGACCATTAAAATGAGGGCAAATATCAGTTTGCCTCTTCTGTTTTTTTTATTCACAAGATAGATGGTTCTGTTTGCACCTGAGTAGGCCTGTGGCGACTGAAATATAGAGTAATTGAAACCAACCCTCAGTTTTGTCTCCCTGATGTCTCCTTCCCATCTCTGTCTGGCTTGGGACCACGTGCTGTGGAGGAATCGAGATGCTATAAATTATGGTTGGGGCCTGGATGGAGGCAAAAGCAAACAGGGACTGCAGGTGGTGCTGGCTGCAGCACCCTGGTCCCAGGCCTGTCCAGTCTGGTCATGAGGGCTTGGGAGGGGGGCGGGCTCCTGCATGCTCCTTCCCCACTTCTCTCTTCTTGGTGGCGGCGGCAGCAGCGAACCCAGGATGCGTGGCTCTGAGCCAGGCGTGGGGCCCGGCCAGGTGTGCTTGTCCGCTGGCTTTGGGTGCCCTGGAGGGCAGCGATTTCCCCACGGCCACCTCAGTCTCTCGTCAGCTGCAGCAACAGACATGTCCCCCACCCCGCCCCCCAGCCCCGAGCCCCAGACCCGTCCCCGCGCCAGGGTGCCCCTCACTTTCAGACCAGGGGAAGTGCCGAGCTGAGCCCACGGCCAGGGGCGACACAGACGCAGTCCCCGCTGTCTGGCATCTCCTGATCCAGGAGGAATTCGCCCGGAGAGCAGGGCTCAGGCAGCTGGTGTGCTGTGTTCTTAGCTGTAACCGAGACGCAGCTGGTTGGCACGGGCTGGGGCCCTCTGATTGGGCCGCTGTGTTTGGAAGCTCCAAATCCTCAGCTCTCCTCGAACAACGAGGAATTCAGGACGCTGATCCCGCTGAGGATGAAAAGGCCACGGGCTCCCAGACACCTCCCCCCCACCCCAGGGGTGTTTGGCTGAAACTGTCACCGGACCTAGAGACACAGCGGCTGGGTGGGGTGGGGAGGGAGGGGGTGCAGGGGGGCACATCTCCTGCCAACACAGCAGGGGGCGGGGGGGGGAGGGGAGAGGGCAACAACTACAGAGCGCCTACTACCGGCCAGGCAACCTTTGCTGGATGTTATGCCTTCCTAATCTCACTTAATCCTTGCAGCTTCCTTTCGAAGTAGGTCTTATTAACTTGCTTTCCACGGAGGAAACTGAGGCCAGGAGGGGCTGTGGCTGGCCTGAAAGCCCTGGGGTGGTAGGGAACTGTCTAGGGGCCAGCCCAGTCTCCCTGCAAGAATTTCCTTTAACACAGACTTGATATGCATTCCCCCCCCCCCCCCCCCCGCCACCACCTCCGCGGGATCTCCAAGGATTGTGACAAATTGAAAATCCTATTAGAGTTAAATTAATGGGCTTTTCTTGTGGGGCAGCGGGCTGGAACGGCGGCAGAGGGCTGAGAGCATTCACTGCCGAGGTTGCGGGCAGAGGGCCGTGGTGGGCCCGCTGTCCAGAGCCCCCCTCCTGTCGTCTATTAACCAGTTCTTCTCTCCGGCTGAGCGGCCTTTTATCTGGGAAGGGGCAAAGGCACTTTGAACCTCGGAATGAAATTCTGCTGGGGCCCGGGACAAAGGACGGGGCCCAGAGACTGCTACCCCCTCCTCCCCTGCCCGACCTGGAAACATCTGAGGGCTCTGGGGCCAGGGGTGGTCGTCTCAGGTCCATGACCCCAAGGGCAGGGGTCATGTGCCCGGCAGGGATGGAGAGAACTTTGTGCTTTTCCAGGCTGTGAGAAGTCTCAGCAGGTGAGTCCCGGAGTGTTGGGGCTGCCGGGAGCTGGCCTCCAGGGGATTCTGGAGAATTCTCGCCCCCCCACCCCCCACCCCACCTGCACTGCTTCTCCAGAGCTTCAGGCACACCCTAGTCCTTATTTGTGTGTTGAGCGCCAAGTGTGGCCGGGCACCTACACGGGGGACAGCTGTGGACCAGACAGACTCTGTCCCGTCTCACTAGGGGGGAAGTCAACAAATCATACACGTCCGGTTTGGATCAGTGTGATGAAGGAAGATGGAGCCGGTCAGGGAGCGAGTGATGAGAGCAATCCGGAAAGGCCCCTCGAGGAGGTGGACACGTTTGTAGGACAGCGAGCCATGCAGGCAGGCAGGTGGGCAGGAGACGGTTCTGGGCAGAGGGGGCAGCAGGTGCCAAAGCTTCAAGGCCAGAGCATGACTGGGGAGCTTGAGGAAGCGCAAGGAGCCGAAGTGGCCAGAGTGAAGGCAATGGGGCAACAGGAGAGAGGAGATCAGGAGGCAGGCCTTCCCTTCAGATCTCCTAGCGGTCAGGGCGGGCGGGAAGCTTCATCTGAATTCCCCTTTGAGCAGCAACAGTGGCGGGGCAAGGGAGGGAACTCAGGGTTACACGGCCAGATGGTGGCACGACTGGGACCAGAGACGGCTCTTACTGCTACTCCACAGCCCAAATGGAATGGTAACAATGAAAACTATAATGAGTGTGATTTGTTGAGTGTGTACTCACCCCTGGCTCTTTGTTAAGCCACTTTTGTATACTTTGGCCCGTATATTGTTTATCTTACATGTATTAACCTTGGGAAACTATGATACACCCATTGGCCAGATGCTGCAGCTGAGGATCGGAGAAGTAGGTGGCTTGCTGAGGCCAGCAGGGTGGATTGGGCCCAGCCTTCCTGATTTCATACCACCACTTGTGTCATCCCAGGCTCCTGCAATCTCCCACCGGAGATGGCACTGCAGAGTCCCTGGGGGGCATTCATATGGCCACAGTTTGCATGTCCCTGACCAGGCCGTGAACTCCTGGAGGGCAGAATGCGGGTTGCCCTCATCTCTGACCCTGGTCCCCAGCACCAACCCCTTTGCTGGGTGCTGGAATGAAGTGTTGGGGCTCTGATGGGATGGCCACCTCGCAGAGCCCAGCGCACACTGATCTGACCTCTCTGGTCTCCCTTCTAGCACTGCTTCTGGCTGGTGCTGCCCCCTCTTGTCTGCGGGAGTGGGAGCTGCAGGGGACGGCGAGGGCCAGAGCTGCGCCCTCCTGTCCATCTCTGCGATGCCCAGTGCCACGCCCGGGGCCTGGTTCACACTTGGTGCCCAGTGTTGGTTCGAAGGATGGGGTCATGAGTTGTGTGAGTCCTGGGAGGGGTTAGGTGCGGAGTGAGAAAGGAGGGATGGAGGGGAACAGAGAAACCAACGGAGGACCAGAGAGAGAGGGCCCCAAACTGCAGGTGGGGCTCACACCGAGACGGAGGGAATGCAGACAACAGCCGTCGGTGATGGAGGCAGGAAAGGTGAAGGAGGCAGAGAGCAGGGAGACAGGAAGGCAGGCAGCAGCCATTGCTGTCTGGGGGACGGGGTTTCTGGGCAGGGGGTCTGCACGCCGGCCTATTCAGTGGGACCTGGGCATGGACAGGACGTGGGGCAGGATGGGCAGGTTGGGAAGAACACTGAGCAAGCAGTGAATGGGGCTTGTCTGTAGAAGAGGGCGGGTGGGCTGGGAAGGCCGGAGAGCCAGGCGTTTGAGCTTCATGGTCCCCAGTCCCTATACCTCATCTTCCCAGTTTGTGAGGGCCTCTGGGTGGGGTGTGTGGCCCCAGGCCTCTGGTTCCCCTGCGGATCGAGTGCTAGGCTGAATGTAGGGTGGTGGTGATGGGGTTGAGGACACAAATGGCCTAGGAACCATTCTGATGCCTTCTGACCATGGCCCCGATGGACAACATGGCCACTAGGGTCAGAGGAATCATATCCCCATTGCCTGATGCCCTCATTCCACCTCCTTTCTCTACCCTGTTGTTACTTCTCGGGTTCCAAACTTCACATTTCTCACGTGGGCCCTTACAAGTGTCCCCAGGGACATCCTGCAGCCTGCAGCATCCCCCAATCCAGTCTCTACTCTGCAGCCAGAAGGATCTTCCTAAAGCACAATCTGACCGTATCACCTCCTTGCCTAAAACCTTTAATGACTCCCTAGTACGCACAGGTCCTCTGTGGCCTGGCCCTGCCTCCCTGCAGCCCCAATCAGACCTTTCTCCCTCTCCAACCTTCACTCTGGCTACACCAAATTGCAGTTCAACTTTCTCTTAGCTTGTCTTTCCTTCCACAGGATGGCTTTTGCTTACTGTGTGCACTGAGGAACTTCTAGCTGCACTTTAAAATGGGGTTCCAGGGGCGCCTGGGTGGCTCAGTTGGTTAAGCGACTGCCTTCGGCTCAGGTCATGATCCTGGAGTCCCGAGATCGAGTCCCGCATCGGGCTCCCTGCTCAGCAGGGAGTCTGCTTCTCCCTCTGACCCTCTTCCCTCTCGCGCTCTCTCTCATTCTCTCTCTCTCTCTCAAATAAATAAAATCTTTAAAATAAAATAAAATAAAATGGGGTTCCAGTGTGTCTCTCTCCGGGAAGGCTTCTCCCAACCCATATTCCCGAGGCTGGCCTCAGGACCTGCCCGGGTTCTGCAGCCACCCATCCTCCCCCATGTGGCACTTAGCAGCCTGCTTGGTAATCACGGTGGTACATGTCCCTTCCCGTGGTGGCTGCAGAGCCCGGGGAGGCCAGGGCCGCAGGTTATTTACTGCAGGTTATATCTGCAAAGCCCAGTACAAGGGGGTATGTGAATGAAGGAGGACTCGTGGGCCATGGAGTCAGGCAGGGACTTCTGGGCCTGCCCGGGAGGCCTGGCGGCCTGGAGCTCCCATGCTGGGCACCAGGATGGGGCGAGACAGGAACTCGGCCGTCCCCTGGTGAGGTTATTTTGGTCATGGCAAATAAACCCCTTTGGAAAATGTGACCGGCTTTTGATCCTCGTGTCTTCACTCCTGACGCTCTCCTTTCCTTTCAGCGCGTAACGAAGGCAGCAGCCTCTGTTAATAAAGAATAATTATGGGCTGGATTAGAGAGATTATCGGGAACAGGTGGAGCCCCCTCGCCCCACCCATTCTGCCCGCAGCGGGGGCGGTAAGGATGAGCTCACACTTTTCCCCTCTCCTGGGAGGTTGTGCCACTGGGGGCCCAGCCGTGGCTGCTAATCCTCTGGAGGGGGCTGGTGGTGTGGGTAGGAATGCTCCTGCCTGTCATTTCCCACGAGTCCCAGGTGAGATTCCAGGCGACTAGCGGAAAAGTGTCTCTGCAGCAAGGCAGGGGGCCCGACCTACCTTTCTGTCCCCTACTCAAGAAAGCAGGAGGCCAGAGGGTGAGAGCAGGCTGCAGGGGAAGGCCCCTGCCAGGGTGGCAGGCTGTGCAGGTTCTTGTCCCGGCTTGGTCCCTGGCACTGGCCTGGTGACTTGGGCCATGGCTCCTATTGCTGGTCTTGGCTTCCCCATCTGTATGATCAGGCTGTCGGACTCCACCAGCCCTTCTCAAGCTGGGCTCTTCAGAAATCAGTCCTGGTTTTTTAATATACGAGAACTCAGGAAATAAATGTCCGTGATGCCCTTCTTAAAGATGAACTTGGCAAGGAAACTCGATGGCAGGACTGCAGACTGATGGGGAATTGAATTCATCTGCCTCCAAGTCTAAGACTAAAACCAAGGTCAGGGTCATGATTATGGAACAGAGTGAAACACGGAGAATCAAACGAGACTGTGTCGAAATTACGTAACAGACGAATACTGGGAGGGAAAGGGGGAAAAGAAGGTGCAAAGTAACATAAATATCCAGATTTCCTCATCTTTTGTAGCCAGAGGGCAGAAGACATAATTTAAATATGAAAAATAAGGTGATAGATATAATTATATTACAGATAAGATCAACATTAAGAAATGTAAAACAATAAATTTGGGTCAGGGAGGGGAAGAGAAAGGAATAAAAATAAACTAATTCTATCATTACTCCTAATAATGGTCACTGTTCACAATTTAATATAAGAAATTGACAAGAGGTAAGTTTCCCCTACTCTCTCTTAAACATCTCTCACATCAAAAAGGAAATGAGAACAGATTACAGAAGTCCAGAAAGCTGAGATAATTATAGTAAGAGAAAAGTTTTTAGCTCTAAATACTTTTATTAATAAATTATAAAGATTGGAAGTTCTATAAATTAAGTACCCAACCCAAGAAGTTTGGAACATGGCAATAAAATAAACGTAAAGAAATCACAAGGAAAAATTTATAAAGATAAAAGTGGATGTGAATTAAGTAGAAGGAAAATAGTAGAACTAATAAAGATTATGTTTTCAAAAGCCAAGTAAAATAGATGTTAGGTAATCTAATCCAGGAAAAAAAAGGAAAAAGCATAAATTCATAGAATAAGAAATGGTTACTGGGGAATAACCCCAATTTCAGAGGAAATCAACAGAATAAGCAAATATACTTAAGAACTTGGATGAAATGGATAATTCTTTCTTTCTTTGTTTGTTCATTTGACAGAGAGAGCAGGGGGAGGGGCAACGGGAGAGGGAGAAAGAATCTCAAGCAGACCTTGCCAAGTGTGGAGCCTGACATGGGGCTCAATCTCATGACCCTGAGATCATGACCTGAGCCGAAACCAAGAGTTGGATGCTCACTGACTGAGCCACCCAGGCGCCCCTGAAATGCATAATTCTTAAAGAAAATATAAGCTATAAAAATGTACCTAGAAGTACATTTAGGTACAAAAATCTAAACGGACCAATAATCATAGAAGAAACAGGGATACTTACTGCCCCCAAAATCACTAGGCCCAGATAGTTTCACAAGGGCCAACGTTTAAGGAACTACTTAAGTGATTTAAGTCATTGTTTAAATTTCTCTGGGGCTAATTTTCTTCATATATGAAGAGCTCTTGTAAATCAATAATAAAGGGCTGACAACTCAATAAAAAATAGGTGAAGTGTATGAACAGACCATTCACAGAGAAGGAAAACCATGGTCTCAGAGAAGGTCATGAAAAGACGGTCAACCCTACTCAAAATGAGAAACCTACATAATAAAACTATAGTGTGATGTCATTTTTCACTCATCAGATGAAAATTATGAAATTGGATAAATCACTGGCTCAGTGAGTGTACAGAGAAACCAGAGTGCTCATAAGATGCTGGTAGAAATGCAAATTGTGTCACCAACCCCACCCCCTGCTCCCCGGAAAGCAACTTGGCAATGTCTTTGCCTCTGACCGAACGATCTGCTAGGAGCGTTTCTCAGAAATAAACTCAACGCATGTATGTGAATGACATTTCAGTGACATATTGTTTCTGATAGCAAGAGGTAGGAAGCAGCCTACAAGCCTACCAGGAGGAGACGGGTTATATCATTCTGCTCCAGTGGAACCTAATGCAGCCATTGACAAGAAAGGAGGCAACTCTATGTTCCAAGAGGGACATAGCTGAAATTAATTAGGTATGATATGCGATTAGCTGTATAAAAACGTGTGTACTTTTTTGCTGGTATATGTCTAGAATAAATCTGGACGCACACACCAAAAGCTAGTGGGAACAGCTTCTGTGGAGTGGTGAACTGGACAGCTGGGGACAGCAGCTGGAGGGAAGCTGACCCTCTAGTGTTTGCCTTGTTATACCTTTTGAATTTGGTCCCATGTGCAAGTGGAACTTTTTAAAAAATGGAATACTGGGCTCCTGGGTGGCTCAGTTGGTTAAGTGTTTGCCTTCGGCTCAGGTCATGATCCCAGGGACCTGGGATCGAGCCCTGCATTGGGCTCCCTGCTTAGTGGGGAGTCTGCTTCTCCCTCTCTCTGCCATTCCCCCTGCTTGCACTCTCTCTTGCTCACTCTCTCTCAGGTGAATGAATAAAATCTTTAAAAAATTAATAAATTAAAAAATTAAAACTGCACTACTGAAGAAATTTAAAAATGAGTAGGACTTAGCTGGCTGGCTAGGGAGGGAATGGAATAAATGTATGCAAAGTTGCTTGAACTTAATAGAATCAGGGAAATAAAAATTAAACATTACTTTTTCTTGTTTTGGCAAAATGAAAATGACTCTTCATCTTCAGAGGGGAGTTTAGGCTTTACCTCAAGAACACTAGGAGTGCTGCATGGGCTGGGAGCAGGGGAATGGCGGTTGAGTTTGAGAGGCTGAGGCTGGAGGCAGGGATGCTGGGAGGAGGCCCTGTGGTCCTCCAGGGAAGACTCAGGCACTGGACCACAGACAGGGGCAGTGAGGAGGAGGTGACTGAAAAGATTTGGGGACATGGAACTCTCAGCTGAGTGGCAGAGAGGAGTGGGGGAGGGGGAGCCGGCCAGGGCAAGGTGCCCTGGTGTAGGTTGAGGTTGACCAGCAGGACTGAGCCTGACTGCTGACTCGGGATGGGCCACCATCTCTCCTGCTGCTGGACGGCTCTTCCAACCCACGAAAGTGCTTTTGCTCACTGTCTCTTTGTTCAATCAAGCTATCCTTGTGATGAGGTTCCCATTGTTTAGATGAGCAAACTGAGGCCTCTCCACCTGCTCTATACCTCACTTTTTGTCCTCTCTGTCCCTGACAGCTTTGGCCTGGAAACTAGAGCAGGTGTTCCCCAGAACCCAAAGCAGACATGTGTGTGTCACTGTGAGTTACCAGACCCCTGGAGAATCTCCAAGGATGCTCCCAGAGCTGACAAAATCCTACTAGTGGCATCTTGACCTGAGCAGTCAGAGGTCAGCACGGGCTCGGTTGGCTTCTCTCCTCTAGACTCATAAGGCTGAAATCAAGGTGTCAGCTGGACTGGGCTTCTATCTAGAGGCTCTTGAGAAGATCGATTTTCGTGCTCATTCAGGTTTTTGGCTGAATTCAGTTTTTGCAAGAATTCTTGCAGCTGTAGGACTGAGACCCTCATCTTCTTGCTGGCTATGGATGGGGTTCACTCTTAGCTCCTAGGAGTCACTCATGGGGGGCCCCCTCCAACTCAGCACCAGAGAAGTTTGCTTCCTGGGTCAGTCCCTCTTATGACTCAAATGGCTCTGACTTCTGCCTAGCAGCTGGAGCAAACTCAGCTTTTAAAGCGTTCATCTGATTAGATTTGGCTATTTGGGTCATCTCCCTTAATGCTATAGGATGGAACATAATCATGGGCGTGATATTTCACCATATCTCCAGGCTCTACCTCCACTCAAAGGGGGGTGGATTATGCAAGGGTTATTGGGGATCATTCCTAGAATACTGCCTACCACTTGGATGTGTACATCCATCCATGTGTAATAGGGAGAAGAATGCATGGTTAGTAAACATGTACTAAGTTCCAGATGCTTCTATATGAATAGCATTACTTGATCCCCGCAAGCATGTGTGGTAGTTATTGCCACTATTATGATCCTCAGTTTACAGATGAAAAGATGGAGGTTCATAAAGGATAAATAACTTGCTGAGGGGGACCCAGCTAGAAAGAGGTGGGCCATAAACTTGAAGCTAGATCTGTTTGATTCCAAAGCCAGTGCCCTGGTGTGTCTCACACTCATTGACAAGGAACCATGCGCACACATGCAGTGACACACACCTGTGCATGCGTACATGTGTGCATTCATGCACACTCAGAAGTGTCCACACATAGATAGACAGACACCCCCCCCCCAAGCCTGCCTGATTCCCTGGGGCCCAGAGTTAATGAAGATGCACAGAGAGCCCACGCAGAGTGGCCATGGGCAGAGATGAAAGGCAGGGTGTGCCTGACAGCTCTCCAGGGATCCAGTTACCCATGGCTGTGGCTTCTCAACCGGGTGATTAATTGCCCGGCACTGCCTCAGCCCAGTCAGCTCCCAAGGCCTCCTGCCCTCTTATTAAAAACATCCCTTGATGTCATCCCACCAGGGAGATCAATGGTGGCTGAGGAGAGTGGGGCTGCCTGGGAATGGGGGTTTCAGTGGCCTCTCCCCAGGGCCACCTGGCTCCCTTGGCGCTCAGCTCCCTGGGAGCTGGCTGGGGCTGATGTTCCCAAAGAGGCCTCCTGAGCTTGGGTCCTGCCTGGCTATGGGTCATGGTCAGTGTGACTGGGCTGCTGGGCTGGTAACCAAGGTCAAAGGAGACCAGAGAACTTGGGCCTGTGGTTTGGGGCTTTGGGAAGCTAAGAAGAAGAGTCTGGAGTCTTCTTTCTTGCCCCAGTGCTCTTCTGGGTGTTCTGGCCTGAGACCTTCTTGGGTTTGAACCTGGACTAGCTGTGTGACACTGACTTCCCAGAGTCTCTGGGTCCTCCTGTGTAGAATGGGGGGAAAGGACTTCTCTTGCAGGTCCTTTGCTTCTCAAAACTCCTTCTCCTTTGGGCTGGGGTGGCCCAGCACGCTCCTGTTTCCCTCCTACCTCTCTGGTCAGGCCTTCTGCCTTCTTTACTTACTTGTGGCCAGTATGGCAATGAGCGTGGGTTCTGGAGCCAGACCAGAGGGACTCAGAACCCGGAGTCATCATTTACAGCCTAGTGACCCTGCCAGTTTGGTGTGACAGTGTTCAGTGTTGAGAGAGGATCATGGCAGTTTTCCTGTTTATGAGTTAAAGTTTTTTTCCTTGGTGATTGTTTTTATTTTTGGAGAATTTCACAAATAGCCCATGGGATAGAAAGAGATCCATCCACTGGAGCGTGGCAAACTGGTGTCCTTCAAGCTTCCGGGATCTTCCTCTTTGTCCCTCTTCTCTGAATATTTGCTGATTTTGTATGCTGGTCCCGCACAGCTTTGGAGCTACTTTGGGGTGCACACACACACATACACGCTCATTCATGTACAAGAACATCAGCACACAAGGGATCCTATTAGATTGGGGATGGACAGTGTCTTATTTAGTGGTGTGCTATAGATGTTTAACAACAGGCTCTCCCCGTCAAGAAAGGCCTGCTTTGGCGTTTGTCGATTTCCATGGTGTAAATTCTTCCCCATTGTCAATTTCAAGCTACCAGCAGGAAGTTGCTGAATGTGGAGTTGGGGAAAGATGTGCAGTCAGCTCCGGGAAGGAGTCCCACTGGGCTCTAAGACATCACACCCATATTCAGCACTGTCTCCCTCCTGCCAGACACGATGACCAGCATGTGGTGAGTGCCCAAGCAGTGTGTGTCAAAATGCATTGTGTGCCTCCGGGAGGGGCACCAAGTCTCGCTGACCCACTGCAGACCTGACCACCACCTCCCCGACACTGGCGCACCCTCAGAGTCAGATGTACCCTTGCCAGCTCACATTCACTGGCATGCTCCACAAACACACTCTTGCACACATCTTGCTCATGACAACGTGTGCACACAGAAGTCACACATACACCTGAAGAGTATCACACACAGCTCAACTCGTGTGCATGGTTGCATTTTTCTTGCATACATTTTTTAATGGGCACCCATGCTTGTCCTTGACTGGAGCTTTTGCACGTACTTTCAATCACACACACACACACACACGTTTACACCCAGGTGTCTCCGTCACTGGTATGCATGTCCCGGCGCACACATATACTGATCACTTCTCTGAGTGAGCAGATGTCAGGGTGCGAATGCAGACAGATGCCCTGCTCACAGAACAAGCATGGCTGAAACTCAGCCTTTCTTACCTTCGTGCATACACACCATAGCACACCCATGGCTCACTCGCCACCCTGCCCTCCCTCTGTCCCCCACATCCCCTGCAGGCATCTCACCCACCCCACCAGAAGCAGGGAAGCTGGCCAGGCTGGGTTGGTGGGTGTGGTGTTTGGGAGTTAGGAGGAATTCCAGGCAGGCCCCTTGTGCTCCCCTGGCCAACGTTAAGTGCCTTCAGACTGAAAAGAACCGTCCAGAGAGGCTTTTCCGGCTAGAGATTAATGTCACTGAAAAATGTGGGTCCCGAGCGATTAATGCAGCCTTCCCTGCCACACATTATGTGAGTGCACTAAAGCGAGAGGGGGCTCATTTTTGGCGTGTTTTTAACCTGCTTGGCTCAGAGTGAAAGAAGAAAAGAAGAGCCTGGGGCCCGGGAACCTGAGGGTGGGGGCCTCATGGGCAGTGAGAGCCCCAGAGGCCAGGTAGGGTAAGGCTGGGTCAACCAAGTCCAGAGCCTTGGGGGTCCCACCATAAGACATGGAGGGGAGATGCTGATGGACCCCACTCTTGGACGCCGAGCTCCAGGTGGTGTAGCCGTGGAGGTGTGTGAAGGCTCCTGGCGGCGTGGCCTCGGCTGAGGGAGCCGATCTCCATAAGCCGTCTCCTAGTACAGTCGGAAGGACCTGATGCAAACACTCGATCTGCGGAGTGACCTTGGGCAAGTGACTCCAGCCCTTGGGGACTTACTTTCTCCATCTGCAAAATGGCAGTGACACGGTGTCTTCCTTACAGGGCTGTGGTGGGGCTTCCATGAAATCAGGCACGTAGTAAGCGTTTGATCAAATAGCCGCCTGAGGAAGTGCTGGTGGCAGCGGCTGCGCAAATGAACGCGCGCGCGTGTGTGTGTGTGTGTGTGTGTGTGTGTGTGTAATGTGAGAGATTGATGCTTTAAAGCAGGTGAACCTGGGCTTGAGTCTCATTATGTGAACTTTGAGCAAATGATTTGTCTCCTTGAGCCTCGGTTTCTTCACCTGAAAGATGGCGTTAAATAGTACCCCAGTCTCCAGGTTATTGTGAGGATAAAGGTGATCGTATATATAAATATATATAGAAAGTGCTTGCACAGTGCCCAGCACCAACCAGCGCCCCTAAAGCATGCTAGCAATAGTAAGTAGCCACAGTGCGGCCAGGGTGAGGACTCTATTTACAGTAATGACCTCCTTCCACAGCTTGGCAGATGTGCTTGGCGTCAACTGGTTGAAATTCACATTGTATCCTGTTTCTGTCAGTCTCGTAGAGTTGGATGAAGAGGGTGGGTGACCCAGGAGGACCAATAGGGTGAGGGGTGCAGGAAGGGCATGGGAGCCACCTTGCCAAGGCACTGGCAAGATGGGGGGGAAGAGTAACCCATTAAGATGCCCTGGAGCCTCTGGGGATGGGCCAGGGGAGACAGTGGGGGTGGGGGTACTGCCAAGACATCATCCATGATGCCAGGCACCGAAGCAGGTGTTCGGTGTCCTTCCCTCATCTGTCACCCTGAAACCCTGGAGGGTTGATCTTACCTGCTGGGAAAACCGGAGCACAGAGTAGGCAAGCAACCTGCCTCAGGTCACACAGCCAGGAAATGGTCAAGAAATAGGTTCTTTTGGAGTGCACGGCTCCCTGGCTGGGCAGGGCTGACCAGGATTCAGAGTGCAACCAGGAACACACTGAAGACTGTGTTCCTCGCATATTTAAAAACACAAAATGGATCATGTTATTCCTTGGCTCAAAACTCCGCAGTCGCTGCCGCTGCTCTCAGGATAGAGCCCAAGCCCCTGAACGGACACCGTTGGGGTCTGGGCCCTGCCACCCTTCCAGCCCCAGGTGGCACTATGATCGATGACTCTCATTGTCTGAATTCAGCCACTAGGGCTCTCCTGGACGCCAGGCTCGCCTCCCTGGGCTTCACCTCCCAGAGCCTGGCATCAGGTGCCCTCCCTTCCTTGGCAAGACCAGGGGCCCAGGGTTAAGCTGTCATGGTCATTGAAGGGATTCTCACAACATGAAGTGATAACTGAGTTGTTTGCATTTGTCTTCTCTGTCAGTAGGTTAGCCCTGTGAGGGTGCTTTTATAACCGTCGGCGGCATCTGCGTCGTGACGGGCATGGCGTTCGGGAGGGGGGAGCTGAGTGGGGGATGGTCAGGCTGGCACGTGGGCATGAGTAGAGTTCCGAGGGGGGCACGGGTCCCACGTACTGGGGGTCTCAGCTCCACAGCAGGTGAGTTGACCGGAAGCACGATAATGGGTGGAGTCAGTGAGCATCTCAGTCTGCACCCCTGCCCCCGGGGAAGGAGAGGGAGATGACAAGGTTTCTGTAAGATTTGCCTGACTTATTTGGAACCTTCTAAAAGCCTTTGGCTCGATTTCACACCAAGAATTATAAAACAAGTGCCACAAGGGAATGGAATTCAGGGATAAGGGGACTTCTCTGGATGGAATTCAGTCTCCTGAACAGCCCCAAAGTGGGCACTGCTGTCATCTGTTTTTCACGGAGGAACTTGGGGCTCAGAGAGGCTCTTGACCAAGCTGACACCAGAAGCTGGCTCTCCCGGGTGCTGACTGAGCAGGGGGAGGAAGGCAGGGGATAGGGAGGGGGAATGTTGGCTTCCTTCCCCTGGAATGAGGAGACTGAACTTGGTGCAGAAAGGAGTTGTTGCCTGTTATGGTGGCTTTAGGATATGCTCATAAGTTCTTTGGTATTTCTCCCTTCAAGAGGTGTTTAATTCTGCTCTCCCTGAGTGTGGGCATTGCGGCAACCTCCTTGCCCTGTTCCATGGCACTTGCTCTGGAGGAAGCCAGCTGCCATGTCGTGAGGATACTCAAGGCGTCCCATGGCATCTGAGGCCTCCAGCCAACAGCCACATGAGTGCGCCATTTTGGAAGCAGATCTCCCGGCGCCAGTCGAACCTTCAGGTGAGTGCAGCCCTGCCTGACACCTAGACTGTTAGCTAGCGAGAGACGCTCAGCCAGAATCACTCAGCTAGACTGCTTTTGAATTTCCGACCCATAGAAACTAAGATAACAGATGTTTACTGTTCCTTCCAGCTGCTCGGTTGGGGGGTAATTTGTTATGCAGCAACTGGTAATGAATACACTTATTTTGGTGGTAGTTGCTCCACCGCCCATCAGTAGCAGATGATGGTATATTTGCACGATAGAATACTATACAGTAATGTGAAGGAGTGAACCATCACCACGGGCAACACTGTGGATGACTTTCGCAGACAGGACGGGTGAAAGAAGTCAGGCCAAAGAGAGCGTGTACTATGTGACCCCATTCAGACAAAGTACAAAAACAGGTAACACTAATCTACAGTGAAAGAAGTCAAGATAATGGTTACTGTTGGGCAGAGGTGGGTGCAGTGACCTGGAGGGGGTTTGAAGATTGGGTTTCTTGGGGGCTGCTTAGATTTCTCCATCTGGGTGCTGCTTACATGGAGGTATTCAGCTTTTGAAATCCGATCGAACTGTACTTTCATGGCTATACGCGTTTTTGTATATTAGACCACAGTAAAGAGTTAAAAAAAAAAAAAGCTACCAGTTTGGAATGGGACGTGTGCAGGGCGCAGGGTGAACCAGGCACATCAGGAACCCTATCTGACTGTATGGTGTGTACTGGGGGGGAGGCTGCAGTCCTGGCAACCTCCCAGCAGCCAGAGCAGGGAAGGCCAGCATTTGGGATGCAGGATTGGGGGGGAAAGGGAGTGGGGTGTCTGTGGTGGGAACTCCCACTCCCCAGGGTCTTACCTCCATGGTCCTCTGTGCTGATGGACAGGAGGGGACAAAGGCTCAGCCCCCAGCTGGGGTTGGGGGTCAGCTGAGGGGGCTTCCCAGGGCACCAGTGAGGGCAGGGGGAGCCCTGCTTGGCTTTGTGCCTGAGGGATTTGCCATAATCCCAGGCCTTCCCTGTAGCCTGTCTAATCCCCACCCGTGGGGCTGAGCCTTTTCAAGATCTGACTTTGGCCTGAAAGGCTCCGGGAGGGGCCCACATTCCTGCCCACAGCCTCCCTGCTCCTAGGAGGGAACTCCTCAGGATCACCCCTCCCCAGATAGTGCTCCTCACCCTTGGAGAAAAAAGACTTGATGGCTTTCACAGATGCAGGAAAAATTAAAACGGCCATGAGAGAATCCATACTGATTGGCCTGCTTCCTTGAAGGAAACGTCGTCTCTGCGCACTGGGTCCTGGGCCTTGTTGTGCCATCAAAGAAATGGGTGAAGGGATGCTGGAGAAAATGGGGACCTGCCTGGGGGCCATGGCCTTCAAGGTCCCTTCTGCTTTAACCTCATCACCCACTGATAAGCTCCAGCCTTTCTGTTCCTAAAACTCACCAAGTAGATCCCTGCCTCAGGGCCTTTGCACAGGCTTTCCCTCTGCTTGGACCGTTTCTCCCCTGATCCTCGCATGGCTGTTCTTGCTTGTTACTCAGGCCTCAGCTCAAATGGCACCTCCCCCAAGAGACCTTCCCAGAGGCCCCATAGTCACACTGTCATATCACCCTTCGACTTGGTCTCATTTGTTGCTCTTCCTTGGTCTGTCTCCTCCCACTGGGATGGGAGAGCCCTGAGAGCCCAATTGTCTGCTGCACTCCTGGCAATTCCTACTTCCAGAATAATGCCCAGTGCACTGTGGGTTCTCAGTGCATATGTGCTGAGTGAGTGAATGGACGTGAAAAGGGTGATTAATTAAGGAAGAGTGAAGGAGAAAACCTGGCGGGGTGGTGATCCTGCTCAATTTGGGTATCAGGTAATCTCCCTTAATGCTAAGATCTCCCCCATGAAATCAATAGTATTACCCCCTTTTTACAGGTGAGGAGACCAGGGGTGTAGAGGTTTGATCATCTGGTCAAGGCCCTGCAGCTGTTAAGTGGTAGCCTACCCCAGCCAGGGGTGTTGGCTTCTGGCACAAAGGATAGGCATGCAGGATACGAATCCTTGCTGGCCTTGGATTTCACTGTTAGTTGTCCACTACACTAAACTCTTCGGGCCTATATCCTGCTTTTAGACATGCATTCCTTTTGCTTAAGATTGTCCTCTCGGGGTGCCTGAGTGGCTCAGTCGTTAAGTGTCTGCCTTCGGCTCAGGTCATAATCCCAGGGTCCTGGGATCGAGCCCCGCATCGGGCTCCCTGCTCTGCGGGAAGCCTTCTTCTCCCTCTCCCACTCCCCCTGCTAGTGTTCCCTCTCTCGCTGTGTCTCTCTCTCTCTCTCAAATAAATAAATAAAATATTAAAAAAAAAAAGACTGTCCTCTCAATAATTCCTTGCTCTTCACCTTTTCTCTTAGTAGTAAGAGAATTCTGTGTGAATGATTGTCATAGACACAAAACATGGTGTTTTCTCTATAGAGAAGGAATGTCAGAGGCTCTAACCTGCCCGTTTTATAAGTGGAGATACTGAGGCCCCAAAAGCAGTAATAACTTCCTCAAAATCACCCAATAGGTGCTCAGCAAGTGCTTACCGATCGAATCGACACAAGCACATTATTCTAGACCGAGGGAACATGGCTTGTATGCCGAGGGGGTAATATGACCTTGACCATCAGCACGTGCATGCCGCTTCGTGGTGTCCAAGAGCACACCCACTTACACGACTGCAGTTAGATGCTTATATTCTTTCCATTTTATAAGAGGGAAAGTGAGGTCCAGAGAGGTGTCTTGTTCAAGGTCACACAGCAAGTTAAAAAAGGCAGTGTTGGGATTTGAATTTAGCCCTAGTATAATCTCCGGGGCTTTTTCTGGAAATCTGGCAGAGAATTTGGCTTTTCCTGTGTTCCTCCCCAGTGGCCCCTGGGCTGGTCCATGGGGACATCGGTCCCAGGGCTGGCCCTGAGCTAGTTCAGCCAGGGCACCTGTGGCCTCACCCTGCTTCTCCAGAGAAGGTGTCTGGCGGCTGTAACTCCTGGTTTGTGTAGGGCTCGGGCTGCCCGCGGTGCATCTGGGTCCCCGCCTGACTAGCTGCTGCCCTTCTCCTCCTCTCGCTGTTCCAGGCAGGCGGGGACTGGGTGCTGGGGCTTGCCAGGGCGTCTGCGTGCAGGTACACTCCTCCCTGGAATCTTCCGTTGGGGGAGTGAGGGGCAGGCACTGACTAATTCTATACAAATTGGCTAATATTCCAAAGAATGCCATTCTGTAAGAAAGCAAATATTTAAATACTCAAGGCAAGCCCTCTCCGCCCCCGCACCCTGGCCTTGTCACCTGCCAAATGCTGGCCCAGCCTCTGGGAGGCGTCTTGGGGCCGCACACCTGGCGGCCTCTCACAGAGCTCTGTACCCCCCTAGATGGGGGCAGGGGGCTGCCAGATATGCCTCCTCCTGAAGCAGGACCCCAGGGGGCTGTGCTGATGCCCCATTGGGCAGGGCTTGTGCAGAAGGGGAGGCGAAGCTTGGTGAGCCAGGACTGGGAATTAAACACCACGTGTCAGCTCTCTGGGCCTCACTTTTCCCGTGGGTGACAGAGAGTGTGCCAGGGACCCAGTAAGTCATTCCCCAATCTTGCTGGGCCCCATCTCAAACCTACTGAAGCAGAATCTGAGGGGGCAAGGCCCAGGACAATGCGTTTTAACCAAGCCTCGAGGGGAGCACGATGCAGCTGGTCCAGCGCCCTCTGCCTCTTCTGGGCGCACTGAGGGTGGTACTCACAAGCTTCTTTCAGCTCTGGGTGGGGGGAAGGGCACGTGTGCCAAGGGAGCAGCCTGAGCAAGGCCGGGGAACCCAGTGGCCCTCCGGGAAGGTGGTGGGAACAAGCGTGGGGTGGGCTGGGGGAAGGAGGGTGGGGCAGCTACATGTGGGCAAATGGTGGAGGGCCTTACCCTGTCTTCCTCGGGGCTCACGACGCCCTTGTGGGGGTCCAGCTCGAGGCTGAGAGGCTTTCTTCATCTCAGCCTTGCTCTTGGGCCACCTGACTCCTTTCCTCTCTGAACTCTAGGGCACCAACTCTCTCCCTCTCTCTTAGCAATACATTTTGCTTTGCTTTATGCATTGCATACTAAAGGACAATGGCGTGCTTTCCCTTGGTTGAGCGCTGTGTGTCAGGCCCTGCACTGGCTACTTCTCTTGCATGATCTTACTTTCTTTCCACAGGAGCCCCATGAGATGGGTTCTGTTATTGCCACCTGACAGAAAGGTAAACTGAGGCACAGAGCAGTTATGTAGCTTGCCCAGGAGTACTCAGTGAAGCTATGTAGCGTCGGGGTTCGATTCTGGGTCTTCCAACCCCATGGCCTGGCTCAGACCCCCCATCTCCACGGTCTTTGATGAGTTCCCCCAGGGAGGGATTATGCTGCTCTTCCCTCTGGGCCCTCAGTGCCCTGCCCATTGCCAATCACATGGGTCCGCTGTGAATGTGATGTAATCATCCCCATTTACAGATGAAGAAACTGAGGCACAGAAAATCAAATGACTCATCCAAAGTCCTAGAACAGGCAAGTGGCAGAAATGGTTGTTACGTTGGGTCTCTCAGAAGTAGACCCCCGAGTCAAGGATTTGAGTGAAAACAGTTTACCTGGGAGGTGACTTCCAGAAGTATAGGTAGACAAATCGGGAAGTGAGAGAGGAAGGGAAAGAAGCCAACAGAGGGCATGTCAAAAAGCAGGTAGGCGCTGTGGGCAGCTGGGGTTTGCTCCCACTGGGGACCGCTGGGAGAGTGTAGGGCATGCCTCAGTTGTCCCTCCGAGGAGCGAGGGGGTAAGGGTCTGGGTTGCTTGTTCCCCTACTCCCATCAGTCTGGCCGAAGGCTGTTCCAGGCCCTTCTGGCCTAGCAAGTTCCTGTGGCTGGGGAGGCAGGGTTACAGGTGTTGAGAAACTCACAGGATGGTGAGTTCCTGAAGGGCCACAGGTGGGGCAGCGGCAGCCCCTGCTGCAGAAATGTTCATAACTTGGCTTTTCAGAATCGAAATCCATCTGATCATCTGTCTGTCCATGCATCCTTGCATCCATGCATCTCTCTTCATTTATCATCCTTCCGTCTGTCGTTCATCCATCATAAACCTGAGCCCTCTTGGGTGCTACACACAGTCCTAGGCCCTGGCGGTCTGGAGACGACCGCCTTCCAAAGTCACTCCCTTTCTCCAAAGGGGCTGCATTTCTGGTAGTTGCTCTGCCGTGACCAGCTTTCGTGGGACAGGCAGGGCAGGCTGGCTCCTGTGGCCATCAGCACCCTCCTTTCCCATGCCGGGCTCAGGACCCTCCAGCTCCACGGCAGTTCCCAGAGATGGCCCAAGCCTCTGTCAGAGTCATGGTGGACTCACAGATTGGCTGCTGGTAACCCTAGAGCCCCTTCTCTCCCGTCCCAGTGTTAGCAGGGGCTCTGTGGCTGGCTCTCCCAGCAGGCCAGCTGCTGGGGACATGGGCCTGGTTCGGGCTGAGGACGCCCACTGGGTCTTTGCTGGGCAGCCTTGAGAAGCTGAGCAGGGCTACGGTGTCGCTGGCACCGGGTTCCCTCTCTGTTATCTTGGTGCCCGGAGAACCCACTTGCTTAGACAAAGTTTGTCCGGGGCTCACATCCTGGTGAGGAGGTAGAGACAGAAAGCCATCCCTGAGTGCCAACTTGGGGACCAGGCCCTCTGCATGGTGGGTTTCCCTGAACCCTGGTGTCAGTGCTAAGAGATGGACATCCTCACCCCCTGTACACTCAAGGAAACTCAGGTTCAGAGAGGGGAAGTGTCCTGCCTGAGGCCACACAGCTGGTGAATGTGTGAATGTTAGTGTGGGAAGGAGCCCAGGCCCCCTTGACTTGAATCCATTTCTTTCTAGTTAATTCTATCCCTGGCACAGCTGTTCCAGGCCCGGGCTTCACTGAGAATTGCCTCCCCGACCCCGTCCTTCAATACCATCATCATCGTCACCTAGACAGAGGTGGACCGAATGGCTCTTTCCCTCCCGGGGGACCGCGGTTCAAGAGCCCTTGCCACGTGTACATGATGGAGGATCCAGGAAGCACGTGTAGCCTCCAAAGGCCACAAACTGTCACCTGGCAGATGGAACACAAATTTGGAGTAGAACAGAACTGGGTTCTGGTCTCAGCTTTGCTCTTTCCTTGCTGTGTGACCCTGGGTAAGTTACCTCACCTTTCTGAGCTGCTTAGTCTCCTCATCAGTAGATGGGGAGGAATATACACCTGTCCTGCCGGGAGGCTAGAACAAAAGTGGAAATGGGACAAAATGTGCAAAGGGCCACATGCCTTGTGCCTGGCTCATAGAAGCTCCCCGAATAAGCGGAGAGGGATAAAAAGCCTCAAATTACGTGTGTGTATTTTGGGGCATGGAGGCGCTGACTATAAGCCAGGGGTATTTAATCAGGAAAGTGGTCTCTTCCCTGCCTGGAGAGATTCATATGAGCCCAGTCTGGTGGCTTTTAGAATCTGGGGCACAGATTTCTTTCTCCAAGTGAAACCGTATGTCAGATTTCAACCTAGAGAGCAGCTAATGGTAGACTTGGTCCCAGAAGAGCTCAATGGCTGTTTTATCTCTTGGGCCCCCACTTGCTCCTCATTGGCAGACCCTAAGGCATCTGTGAGGATCCCCAAGGCCCCAAGCAGCACAGTGTGAGAGCTTCTGGGGTCCCAGTCCTTGGAAAGAAGTATGGGAAGGAGAGACGGCTTGGTGGATATTAGAAGGGGCTCCCCAGGCCTGACTCTGTATGTGGGAGCCAGTGAGTGTTTTATGCACGTAGGGCTGGGCCCTGGTGGCAGGGGGGCAGGCCTGTCGCCCCGCTCATTCCTGCGGTCCTTTCCTCCCCCTCTCATGGGCTGTCTTTACTCAGCCAGCTTCCTGCTGTCCCCGAGGGGCTGGGGGCACTTTTGGGTCATCTCTGGGTTTTGTAATGATGACATAGAAACTGCCAGGTGGTGTCAGGGAGTGATGCATTGCTCAGGTCTGAGGCCCTGTCAGGCAGAAAGTCCCTTCACCCACCTCTGGCTCTTTCTCCAACTGTAGCCCCCTGGAGCTCCCACCACGTCTAAATTTCCCACCGTCACACCCACAGGCAAGGCCCAGAGAAGGAACTTTGAGCACTGCCCAAAGTTGCACAGCACCTCAATCCATGGCTGGGTTTGGGGGCAAAAGCCTAGGTCTGTGTTGGCAAAAGGAGGCCTGGCTGCTGCGTGGCAGTTCCAAACAAACTTGGTCCCAAGTCTCGAGGATCTTTGGGGCAAGGGTCTAATAATGTGGGCACCAGAGCTCACATTTGCGGGGGGTACATCTGTTCATTCCACAGTCACCGAGTCCTGTTGTCTTCGAGCCCCTATGAATACAGGGTTGAGGACTCAGCAATGGGACATTTCTATCGTCGGGGAGACTGCTGGGTGGAGGGGGCGCAGAGCCTGGGTCAGGGCTGGACCTCCAGCTGCCTTGCTGCCGGGCCGTGTGACCTCCGTGCCTTGGTGTGTTGGGAGAGGGCCTCCTAGGGTCCCTGTGAGGCTGTGGACCTGGGTGAAGTCCCCACACGGTGCTGCGCCTAGCTCTCTATAGGAGGCTGGCTGCTATGATTCTTAATGTGGTTGTGATTATCCTCTGCCGTGGGCTGGACCCTTTGGAAATTACCTGTGTGTTCTACCAGGACTCTGAGAGGTGGCTTACAGAGGGGGAGGCCGAGGCCGGGAGGTACCACATTTGAGGTCACACATCCAGGAAGTGACTGGGCCGGGGTCGAAGCCCGTTGTGTCTGCTGCACCCTGCTGGCTTCCCGGTGCCACCCTCCACCTCAGCAGAGGCTGAAGAGGGCAGATCTACCCTTGCTGGGCAGCCCTGGGCCCACTGGGTGCGCCTGTCCCCTCAGCGCTGGCCAGGGTCCCCAGCCCCCATGACGGTTGGGTCTGGGGATGTTTTTTTCCAGGGCGGCTGCCAAGGCCAAGGCCCTGCCAGGGTCTTCTCTGGCTTTTGTCCCCCTCCCCCATCACTTTCCCCAGGGGGCCGTGCTGTGACGGACTGCCTGGGCCTGCCTGCCCCTCCTTCCTCATAGCTTACATTCCTCCAGAAGCTTCTCCCCCAGGCTGGCGCGCAGGTCAGCACCTCCCTGTGCACAGCCCTCCCCTCCCGCTCTGCTGTCAGGTCTTGGCAGTGGGTCCCAGGGCTCCACTGGCTTCTCAGCCCCGTCCAGGGTCTGCAGGGCTCTCCTGGTCTATCCCAGGGGCCTCTCCCAGCGTCTTATGTCCAGTGCTTAACCCAGAAGAATGGAGGCCCAATGCTTGAGCCAAAGGCATAAGAGGGGAAAATGCAAATGCAATGCAAAATGCAATGTGTTCTTCAAAGCAAGCCAGGAAGGCATCTGCCTACCTGATCTCTGTGGAAAGCAGTTCCTGGGCACAGCCATCCCCGCCCAGGACGATCACCATTCAACGGAAAGACTGTGCCAAGCCTTAGTTTCCTCATCTGAAAAATGGGTCCACAAACATTTACCTCACAGAGTCATGAAATTCTATGAACCTTACCTGGTGTCTTCACAGAGAATTGTATTATTGAGGAAACGGTGGGAGTTTGCCAAGAGGGCAGGGATGCTGGAAAGGCTTTCCAAGCAGAGGGAAGGGCTCATGCAGAAGCAGAGCAGTGGGACACACAAAATCAGGGACGGAGCTGGAGGCGGCTTGCACTGGCTCCCTCGAGCTGCTTGTTCAATGCTCAGGACCTCACAAACTGGTCGTTAGGCCTAGCTGTCACTAAATATTAAATTATATAAACTTAGAATTAACCGAATCACATTACCGAGAAAAGTAAACTTCGAAGCTCATGAGTTCCTAGCTGTTTAACGGTTGTCTGTGCTCTGAAGTTGATTTGCTTTTGTCTGTGTGGTAGAAATACCACATGATGGTGCGCTCCTTCCCTGCTCCTCCCAGCCTCATGTTCGGGGTGTCGCGTTGGTAGCTTGGAGAACGTTCAGCAAGAACTTCCGTGAGCCCGGTGTATACCGGCAGCATCAGCCTCTGCACGCTCCGTACCATCTCAGCCTCATCCTGGGCAGTGGGCCCTGTTCGCATCCAGGGAGCTGGGTCATCTGCTCGGTGCTAGGACAGCAGCAGAACGGAAGGGATCCTGGTCCGACGGGCGTCTGGTAAGGGGTGGTTGGGGATGTTCCAGGTCCTGACCCTGCCCTCGGCCCCTTCTCCCCCACAAAGGAGGCTGGACTCGACATTTGAAGAGGTGGCGGCCGAAGGAGCCTAGGATTCCCTCTGACCCAGTGCTGCCTCTGGCCTCACAGCTGGGAGATGCGGGGGCCAGGAAGCCTGAGAGCATGGGGATGGCTGTGCTGGGCCCTCCCCGTGGGACTGCCCTCCGAATGCCACCTGCCTGCCTGCCGTGACCCTGGTCGGCTCTTGGCTTCCCTGGCTCAGACGGTGCCAGTCTGGGCTCTGGCGCTGGCCTGGGAGGGAGCCACCTCTGAGGAGTGCCTGCCAGGTGGCATTTCGCAACCATCCTGGGCTGCAGCTTGGCTGGTTTGTAAATACATGTGTTTTTGGCACCTTCTCCCCATTAGGCAGTGTAATTGTTCTGCACCATTCCAGGCTGACAGGTCCCTAATGGGGCTTGGCCGATGTGAAGCCCAGCCCAGGGGCTCCCCCAGTGGGGCCAGTGGCTCCCTTCCTGAGGTTTTGGGGCAGGGGGACTGACCCTTAGGGAGCCCCTACTGTGTACAGGAGATTGTCTACTCTGAGAGGTAGTACAGGGTAGTGGGCTGTGAGTTCACTCAGAGCTGTGTGGCCTGGGCTGGTGGCTTTACCTCTCTGAGCTTCGGGTTCCTCATCGGGGCACAGTAGCAGCTCTTTCTGTTGTTTCGGGAAGGAAGGAATGAGGGCCATCTGTGCAAAGTTTGGGAAGGAGCATGCATGCACCTAGAGAGCATTTCTCCTTCCCATTTTACAGATGAGGAAACAGGCACAGAGGGGAGAAGCCACAGCCCGAGGTCTCGCGGCCCCTTGGCCAGGGCTTTTTTCTATGCTAGATTTCAGACACCCTCTTCACAGCTGTGGGGCTGAAGGGTGTTTTGGAGGAGAAACAGAGGGGATTGTCGTTCTTTATAATCAATCAGCAGTTAACAAGCCCCTTCTCCAAGCTCTTTAAATGGCTTCCAGTCCCTGTGGAAGCCAGCGCAGAGAGGTTAGGAGCCGTGCCCCTGGTTACACAGCGGGGAGGGGCTAGTCCTGAGGCGAAGGGTAGTACGGCCCCGAACGAGGGCTCGACAGACCCAGATTCTGGCTTCTCTGAGGGATTTGGGGCAGGTGACATCGGCTCTCTGGGCCTCAGTTTCCATTGGAGCTCACTGTGTGCCAGGCAAAGATTAAAAAGAGGGTCTGCTAGAGGGAATGGTGGGATTTGGGGGTCTGGTTGGGTCAGGGTGTGTGTCTTTTGACCCCGCAGACCCCGTCACACACACACATGCTCAGCTTCGTGTAGCTCTGGGCAGGCCCCTCCTGCACACAGGGCACATGCCTGCCGTCACGGGGCTGCTTGAGTGCACGCGCGCACACACATGCCTCCGGTGAATAGACATGGGCCTCAGTTCCACGTGGGCCCCTGCACATGCACATGCTCATGAGTGATCGTACATGTACCTGGGCGTACACACAGGCTTCCCTGATCTCAGCAACATACACCCCTGGGGTGAATGTTGATTTGCCCCCTCCTTCACCCTCTCATTCCCCAAAAGATTTCCAGGGAAACGAATTAAGAGAGAAAGGAGAGGTATATAGAGAGAAGAGGCTTCTGGGATGTCTTTGCATTGCAAGCAAGGGTTCAGTTTAGTCTCTGAGTACCCTAATGGCCAAGGTAAAAAGGGACGAGTGGGCTTTTTACCCTACTTCCACCGGAGGATTGCCACAGGGACCAAGCAAGGTCTTGCGTATGGAAGCACTTTGCAGATTGTGAGACGTCCGTTAAGATGGGGTGAGAGGCACAGTTATTAACTGTGTCTGATCTCATGGCTGGGACCCAACCTCAGGCCTTAGCTCCATATTGCTGGACCTGAAGGCCTCCCCAGTCCCTAGTCATTCCTTGCTCCGTGATGGATGCGCAGGTGGTGCCAGGCCTTCGTTCAACCTCTTCCCTCCGCCGGAACACCTGGGTCCCTGCCACTCAGGGTGTTGCCTCCTCCCAGACCATACCGGGCCAGGGCTGGGCCCTCCTCTAGGCTTCTGTGATTTCACCACATACCCCACTGGATTAAAACCTCCATTTACTTGCACCCTCCCTTGCCAGACACCCTGAGGGTGGGGTGGGGGCCCTGTTTTTGGCATCCCCAGTGCCTGGCACAGAGTTGGTGCCTAGGAGGGGTTTGCTGAATGAATACATGTTGGTAATGAGCCCAGAGCCTGGTCCTCTGGTCTCTACCTGTCCCCGTTGGGTCAGAGCGCTTGGGGTTCTGGGCATTGCATCCCCAGGAGCCCTGGCTCTGCGGGGCCTGCCCTTGCCCACCCAGGAGGGTAGGTCCTGACCCCAGATGTTTCCTACCTCCCTGAGCTATCTAGGCAGGGAGGGAGCTGGAGCCTTGAACTTTCTGGGGTTTTGGCTGTAGGTGGGTGGTCAGGGCCAGATCAGGGCAGGAGATGGCTGCCCACCGGCCCCCTCTGTTCAGTCATTCGTCTGTTCATTCATTTGGTTGCTGAATTCTTGACCTTCATTTTGCTATTTACTCTTGTGGATGTCTCAAGCACCCTCCTGAAGAAGGAGCTGTTTTATCTCCATTGTATAGATGTGTAAACCAAGACCCAAAGGGCAAGTGCTCTCCCAGTTTTGTAAGCGGTGTGGGGGACCTGGAGGGATGTGTCTGTCCTCTGAATGCTCATAGCCTGTGGGGCGGTCAAGAGGGAGAGGCAAACAGGGAGGAGGCGGCTGGGCAGGCCCTGGAGGGTGATGGCAATTTGGGGAGGAGGGGACACTAGTGAGTATGGGGGTCCCAAGCATCTTTGAGAGTGCACCTCATTCCATGCTCACTGGTCCCTGGTACACTGGCACCCCGGGTGCTCAGGGCACCCCCTCTCCTATGCACACCGCAACCTCACACCTTCACACATTCTCACACTTGGCATCCCGCAGTCACAACTTACACCCCAGAGGGTGCACACTTCTGACCCCTCCACTTCTTTCCTCCAGGCCCTGCCATACCAGATACACTCTCATCCTCAAGCCGGCACACCCATCCTCACCCACATGTTCACACACACCCCTGTGCCCACACCCTGAGGAGACACACTCTCGAGATGCACACACAGTCCGTGTCCCCTCCTGAGTCACACACCCAGGACCCCCCCTCCCTGGTGGCCACCACCTGAAGGGCCCTGGGCAACTCAGGCACCAGGCTGGCTCCCGTCGGGTGGGGCAGGTGTTTCCAGCTGCTTGGGCTTGGCCCAGTCTTCGGGACACAGCCCTGGCCCGGGGTGTGGGGCTGGGCAGCAGCTGTTTGGGCCGAGCCAGCATGCTCACACCTGGGCTGGTCTGCCTGGGGCTGGCGCCAGCCTATCAGAGGGCAGCCCTTGCCCGGCAGGGGACACCAGCCTCACATTCCTGGAGTGCTGGGGAAGCCCAAGGAGGGGCAAGGTGGCAGGTCCGGGCCAGGCCCGTCTCTCTAATTGCAAATCCTAGTTTTCCTGTGTGATCTCCGGTGGCATGTTCTGAACCTCAGCTTACCTCTCTGTAAAATTGGTGTGAGGACGACCTTCCCTGCATGGTCGGTGGGAGAATAAAATAAGACAATGTGAAATCCAGGGCTTGGCTTTCCGGCGGAGTCCACACCATGTTCCTTTTCTCCCTCAGCTGGACGCTGACTCCCTCCTCTGATCTCACCTGTGCTTTTAAAAAACAGCTTTATTGAGCTATAATTCACATGCCAGTCAATTCACTTATTTAAAGCACATGATTTTTTTGTTTAAAGATTTATTTATTTATTTGGGGGGGGGGCAGAGTGCATGAGCAGAAGAGGGAGAGAGAATCCAGGGAGAGAGAATCCCAAGCAGACTCCCCACCGAGCGGGGAGCATGACGTGGGGCTCAGTCCCATGACCCTGAGATCATGACCTGAGCTGAAATCAAGAGTCGGACACTTTGTCGACGGAGACACCCAGGTGCCCCTAAAGCTCACAATTTAATGGCTTTCACTACATTCACAAAAAGTGCCACCATCACCACAGTCAGGTTTAGGACATTCTCATCACCATAAAGAGGAACCTTGTCTCCTTTCCACTCCCTTAACACTCAGCCCCTCGCTCCAGCCCAGAGCACCTACTAATTTACTTTCTGTCTCTATCGATGTGCCTATCCTGGACAGTTTGTGTGAGTGGGATTATATGATATGTGCTCTTATGTGACTAGCATCTTTCACTGAGCATAACATTTTCCAGATTCATCCATGTTGTAGCACGTGTCAGTGCTTCTCATGGGTATTATGGGAACGTAGCACATTTTGTTTATCTGCGCATCTGCTGATGGACATCTGGGTTGTTTCTATGTTTTGGCCATCGTGAATACGTGTTATGAATATTTGGGCCTTACTTTCCACTTGCTTCTGCCTGACTTGATCATTTTAGCCTCTGACCTCTGAGCCAAGTCAGGAGGCGGGAAGGCCAGTGTTGGAGGACAGCTAGGTAAGCAGGGGGTCCATACGCCAACAGGATTCTGGTGGAAGAGGTAGCTGGCTGAAGGGGTGGGGACCTCCTCACCTGTTACCACTTGCATCCATACCTCCCTTCCCTGTCCTCTCTCCTCCCACCCGCCTGATAGTGGCAGTCAGAGGCACCATTATGCCAGGAACTTTGCGCACCGAATAGCAATGCATCCTAAAACAAACAAACAAAAGCAAACAGTGAGGTGGACACTATAGCACACCCAGTTTACAGATGAAGAAGCTGAGGCTCAGGGAGTTGAAGTGACTTCCTGAAGTCATGCAAATGCTGGGGCAGAATCTGAACCCAGGCTTGTCTGGTCCTTGGAGAATGGGGCATGATTCCCTCCATCCTGCCCTTCCTCCCACTGTGGGTCTCAGTTCTGCCCCAATGCCATGATTCAATTCAGTCCAATCCAGTCCAGTCTAATCCAATCCAATTCAATCCAATCCAGTCCAATCCAATCCAGTTTCTCTGTGCCCAGGCATGTGCCGGGCTAGAGCTAAGGAAGGTAAGGGGAGATGCGGTGGCAGGACCTCAGTGAGATTTATTATGTGCCAACCCTGGCTTGGGCCCCAGGAGCCAGATCTGAACAAGACACCGTCCCTGGAAGCTGGAAGTCAAGTTGGGGGAGGGGTGCAGGCCAAGGCGGGGTTGGCGCAGAAGGCCTGGTGGCGGGGGCATGGGTGGGTGGGACCCCGACCCTGTTGGGGCAAGGAAGTAAAGGCAAGCTTTCTGGGACGGCCATACTTCAGCTGGGTCTGGACATCTCCCGGGGAAGGTGTTCCTGGCAGAGGGAACAGCATGGCGGAGACATGGAAGAGAGAAGAAGGAAAAAAAGAAGAGTGGCTTGGCCTCCTGGAGTGGCTCTGTGGGTGGAACCCCGGGGGTGAGGGGAGGCGCTGATGGGTGATATTTAGAGATGGAGGGGCTGGACCCTGAACAGGCATGGGTCCAGAAGGCATGCAGGGTAAAGAGGTGTGGACCTTCTGGGGGCCGTGGAGAGACACTGAGGAGTCTAGAAGGGAGAGTAACATGCATTTGAGAAGCTGCTCTGGGACAGAAGAGTGGAGAGCTGAGGCAGGGGTGGGGTGAGCAGTGGGGGTTCCTGGCGGGGGTGGGGTAGGTCAGGGGTGGCTGTGGCAGGAGAGGGGTTGACATGGACCTGGAGTGAGGACGGAAGTGGGTCGAGGATTTGAAAAAATCCAGGGGGTGAATCCACAGGATTGGACATAGAGGAGCCCAGAATCCTCGGGCCTGGGAAGATCCCAGGGTTTGCAGGCCGATTTTAGCCAGGGAACCCTCTGTTCAGGTGAGCTCTTCCACGGAAACCCAGCATCTCATGCAACCACGAGGGTGAATCTACAGACCCGGCTGAGCCCAAACAGCAGAGCCCAGGCCTCAGACACAGGAGGCAGATCTGTGGGTGCCAGCTGGGAGCATGGACGAGAACCTTCCGGGCGGGTTGAAAATGTTCCACATCTTCATCATGGTGGTTACCTGCCTATAGAGACTTGTCAAAACTCATCAAACTGTCCATTTAAGACTTGTGCTCTTTCCCAGGTGGAAATCACAGTTTGTAAAGCGAAGAGAGTGAGTTCAGTGGCTGGGAACTGGCAGAAGAGAAAGCGCCGGGGTGGGCGAGGGTGGGAGTGGACTCCGTGCCCTTGGGCTGCCTGATGCACACCTCTCACCCCACAGCCCAGGGGGCCCCAGCTCTGCCAGAAAGGCCTGAAGCTTCAGGCCCGGCACCCTTCCCCATGGCTCCCAGGGTGCCCCCCTGCCCCCGGCAGCACCCACCTGCCCTGCTCAGGCTGCTGCCCTGCAGGAGGAACCCTAGGCCATCCCTCTTGCAAATCCTGAATTAATGAATCCCAGGAATCTGCTGCCTATGAACAGCCACTTCTTTGGGGTTTTGGTGAGAACGACAGGGATTAGGGCCTGGCAGGTGGGGCACCTCCTCCCGGGGGGCTCGGTTTTCACCCCAGGAGAAATCTGAACTGCCCCCCCCCCCCCGCCCCCACTCTTGCACCCCCTTTGCATCAATCCCTTGTTCGGACAAGAGGCATTATCTATCTAATCCCTACCCGCCCTGGCTGGCTCCTTCGGGGGTGGGGGCGGGAGTGGGTGGGGCCCATGCTGCCTCCCTCCTGGCTTCTCCTGGCCCTGGGTGCCCAGGGGTGTCCCCTCCTCACTCCTTCTGGCCAAGGGGGCTGGACCATGGGAAGAGGTGGGAGTGGGCTCCGGGTTCCTGACCAGGCCTGCACTTCCCTGAGCACACAGGTGCACACACTTTCTGGGGTTCGTGGAGTGGGCTGACGTAAAGAGAATGGGTAGGTGACTAGCATCTCTGTCCCTGCCCCTCTGCGCATACTTAGTTCTGAAGGGGTCAACGGTACAAAGAGCCGGATTAGTGACACCAGCTTGGCTCAGACACGCGGGTCGTCAGACATTTGTATAACCCTTGCGGGGGCCGAGCTCAGATACACCCAACTCTGATTCCAGACTCCCCCACTCACTGCTCTGTGACCTTGGGCAGTTTTCTTTTCTCTAAAATGGGGATAAGGAGAGTGTTTTCCTCAGAAGGAAGGGGGGCATAAATGGAAAATAGAGCTCTTGGAGTAAATGCAAATGAACAGTGGTGGTTTCGTCTTAATAATTAAACTGTTATGCTGGACAGAGGCTGCCTCCCTGCAAACCTACCGATGGCTACACCTCAGGCAGGCGCCTATCTGATGTCCTCATATGTGCACAGCGGAGGTGCACCAGCCCCCAGAGATCCCCTAACATCGCACCGTGGGGGAGGGAGCCCATTCCCTGGTCACTTGAAGACTATGGTGTCTCCTTGCTGGCCGTGATCACCTGTGTGTGGGTGTTAGGCGTGGCAGGACGTGAGGCAGATGGGGGCCAGGGGGAGGGAGGAAGGGGGTCAAGACCCCCAGATACCCTCAGCAAGCGGTACAGTCTTGCCACGGGCTGTTCCCAGCTGTGGCCCCAAGGATGATGGCCCCCCTGGACCCCGTGGGATGAGACCAAAGGGCCAGGTGGCTGCGACCTCCGTATCCGGGCCCCTCAGATGGCCAAGGTGGCTGGGGTGGGCGGATGTGGGGGAAGATGCCGAGCTGGGCCTTGCAAGGACTCCTTAGCTTTGGGGAGTTCAGAAGGGATGATGCCGGATTGTCTTCACTGAAAGCGCATGGTCCACCCTCCACTGCTGCTAGTGTGGGGAGGCCTGCCCTATAGCTCTGGAAGCCCCTGGACATTCTCATATCCTTCTGTGGGAGTCCTGACTCCAGCCACAGGAAGAGGGCTGGAAGCTCCCCTCCTCTCTAGCCCTCTTCTTCAGCCAGAGATCTGATGACAGTGCCTGGAGCCTGGCCCCCTGCTTCTGTGCTCTGGACAAGCCAGCCACGGGGGTTTGGTCCCAGGCGTTCCTCCTCCGGCTGTGTGACCTGAGCATCCTGGCCCTCCAGGGGTGGGTGGCACCCAATTGCTGAGGTCCCTTTGGGTTTGGCTGTGTGAGAAGGGCTCCATGATTTGAGCTCTTTTTTTGTCCATCTGGGTCCCCTGCTCTGGGGTGTGGAGCCCAGGAAAGAGGACAGTCGCTGGGCAGATGCTGAGCAGAGAGAGTCAGGAGGCCTCTTGGGGCCTCAGTTCCCTATCTGTGAAAAGAGGAAGCTGGGCCCTTGCAGCCAGGGAGCTAGGCCCACCAGGGGTCGGGGTGCGGGAAGGGAGGGGAGGGAGGGTCGCGGCTGGGCGGGGCAGGGCGGGAGTGGCCTTCACTTGGGAGGGGGGCGTTCACAGAAGAGCCATGAGGACCGGCCCAGGCATCTGCTCTAGGGATGGGGATTTGGCATCAGAGTGAAGCTTTATTATGTTTCCTTTTTAATTACGATGGTCTTGGCTCCTACAAGAGCAGCTTTTGTTGGGGCAGCTTAGGAGAGGGAGGGAGGCAGGGCTGGCCAGCCTGGAGCTGGAGGGGCTCCACGGGGAGGGGCAGCACTCAGAGCCCCCTCTCGGTTCCCTGGGAAGGGGGGTGCGGGGCATGAGAGAGGGGACAGCTCTGGTTCAGGGGTTGCATGTAAGCGAGGATGCTGAGTTGGAGCCAGACGCTTCTCCCTGCTCCGCTTCTTTGCCAAGCTCCAGATTTTGACATGCAACATTGCAGATATCTGACCACTCTATCCCTTCGATGGCCCTTGGGAATCTCAAGTTCAATATCCACTCCCCCTAAACTGACTCATATTCTGGGTTCTCCGTCTCAGCGAACTCATTCATTCAACAAATATTTATTGACCGCCTACTGTGTGCCAGAACCCACTTAGGTGCCTGGGGTACATCAGTGAACAAACAGACATAAATGTCCCGTCCTTGTGGAGCTGACCAGCAAGTGCTTTTCTATTCATGCATTTGTCCTCGCAGCTTCCAGGAAGGTGGGATTTTGCTGTGAGCCTGCCCAGTACTCACAACAACTTGGTACACAGACAGCTCTTAGGATATGTTTCCTTACTGAAGAGGGAAAGACCCATCTGGTAGGCAGGTGGAGCTGAGAGTGCTTGGGGCTAGAGAAAGGTGTGGATGGAGTCTCACAGGCTGCTAACATCAGGGGTGGGGAAGAGATGGCTAACTTGCCTTCATGCATCTGGTATGATGCCGGGTCACTTGTCCCCAAATGCATGTTATTTTGTGTTTCGGAAAAAGCAGATAAGAAAATCTTCAAATAGGGCACCTGGGTGGCTCAGTTGGTTAAGTGTCGGCCTTCGGCTCAGGTCAGGATCCCAGGGTCCTGGGATTGAGCTCTGCATCGGGCTCCCTGCTCAGTGGGGAGCCTGCTTCTCCTTCTCCGTCTTCCCCTTCTCTCACTCTTGTGCTCTCTTTCTCAAATAAATAAATAAAATCTTTTTTTAAAAAAGGAAAATCTTCAAATAAAAAAGAGGTTAAATAAGCCAATACGTTAACAACAAGAAAAACCCCCAGTATGAGATTTTTTAAAATTGCATTTGTCTTTTTTCTCCCTAAAAAATAAAGCATGTAAATTTTGGACTCAGACAGTCACTTCTACTGTTTCCCAGATGTGTGAACTTGGGCAAGTCATTTTGCTTCCCCGAGTCTGAATTTCCGTATCCGTAACCTTGCAGGGTTGAATGGGGCAGTGACTGTGCATTTGGGGTATTATTACCTCACTCACGCCCCTGGAGTAGTGCAGGTGAGGCCCGTGGAGGGAAGAAGCTCTTCACCATGGGACCTTCACAGATCCCACCCACCACAGACACCTGCACACCCCTGAAGCTCTGGGGTCTCAGCCCTGTAATGCAGGGGTGTCCTCCAGGCTAGTGGCCTTCACGATGTGGCCCCCTGCTCACTTCCCAGGCCCCAGGTGAGAAGTCACCTGGGACTCCAACTACTTCCTGGGCCTCAGGGACAGTCAGGACTCCTGGGCTTTCTAGTCCTTTGGACCTGGACCTCTCCAGCCTCCTTCTAGCTGGGTTCCCTGAATAGCAGGGCCAGGCACTGCTAAGTCTCTGGGAAATGGGAAGCCAGCTCAGGCTTGCAACAGAAGAAATTACTCCTACAGCGCTGGTTTGGGGGAAGGTTCCCCTGGTCCCACCCAGAATTCCCACCTCCCTAGTCCAGGGTGGGGATATCTGTTCAGATCCTCAGAACATCTTTCTTGGACCATTCTAAATAAAATAGCACCACCCCTGCTCCTCCCGCTCCCCAGTTCCCATTGGCATGTTGTTGCCTGGGCTACACACACGGGCTCTGGAACCTGACTGCCTGGGCGAGAGTTGGCTGATCATGGACTGTGGACTTCTTGAAGACGGGGCCTTTGGTCTGTTCACTGCTATCTCACAGCTCCAAGCACTTTCCCCATGTTACAGATGGGGAAACCGAGGCTCAGAGAGGACAACTGGCTCTCTGGAGACCACAGAGCAGACCCATGGCAGCAAAAGAACTTCTAAATCATGTTCTCTCGGGAGCGCCCCCACCTCCATTTCTCCTGCTGCCCGTAGTCAAACAGCCCCTCTGCCCCCTTCCCCTCTCTCTAGACAACGTGCCCATCACTCAGGTCCCCACAGCCTCCAGAAAATGCTGGTCCTCTGGAGGGAAGCCATGATTTAAGGCTGGGCCCAAGCGCTGACACGAGAGAGGGGAGCAGGTGGAAGCCGTGCGGGGGCGGGGGGGGGTGCTTCCCGTCCTGCCAGGCGCCCCATCTGGACAGGGAGGCTGCAACCTGATCTGTGGGCCGGAGAGCTGGGCTATTTTGGGGGTGGCACCGGAGGCCCAGGCACCATGACTGGGGGAAGGGGTGTCTCCTGCCCCCGCTGCAGGCTTAGGAGGTAGGCCCTGGCCCGTGGGCCATTCCAGAGGGTCGGGACAAGGGCAGGGAGTGGGAACGGCCTCCTGGAGCTCGCTGGAAAGCTTTGGCAGGCAGAGCAGGGGTCCCTAGAGGAAGTTCTCCTTGTTCAGGGGGCTGGAGGCTCTAGAGCCCCGTGCATGGACAGAGAAACCACACGCCTGGGTCCTTGTCCCAACTCTGCCACCATCTCACTGTGTGACCTTGGGCAAATCGCTCTCTCTCTCTGGGCTTCATATTATTTGGAGATCTCAGGTCCTATCCAGCTCTGGGCTTCCATCATCTTGGCAACGAAGAAGGAAAACCTCATGCTCTAAGGTTCTAGGGACAAGGGGGGATGGTTCAAATATTTTAAGATTAAAGGAAGAATTCTAACTTTCTAAGACTAAGAGTAAAAAGATTCAAACATGCTGGGTTTTAGGGAGGGACGATTCGGTAGCGGAGACTAGAGAAAGGGAGCTCCCTGGGTCCCTGGAGGTAGTGTCCTTGGGGTTATTACTGTCACTACATGGTCCAGAAGGCGTGTTCGCCTCCAGAGCACAGCCCGTGGGAGCGGAGAGCCCTGGGGAGTGGCCGGGGCGGGGGGCGGGAATAGGAGCGTTAGCAGAGGCCAGTTGGTTTCTGGAAGTCACAACTGGCACAGGTGGGCCCTAAGGGCTGGCCCATCCTGGTGCTGAGCGGCGGCCAGGAGAGTGGCTCATACCCTGCCCGCTCTGGCTTTTCTGCCAGGACCCACCTAGCAGCTGCTGAGCTGCTGTTTTGGGGTCACGTCTGCCAGAGGAGCAGAATGAGGGTTAACGTGTACATGGGAGGCCCTGAGGATGGCTGGGCTCCTGCCCCTCCCTGATAGCCTTCCGGGGCAGGGGGTGCTGGCTGCCTTCCTGGGGTGGTCTGGACCCTTGGGTGGGCACACAATCTCTCACTGAATGTTGTGGAGCCAGGGCCTCTGGGGGGAAGGTGAGAGTGGGTCTGGCCTGGGTGACGTCTGGGGTGGTGGCATGTGGGAGAAGGTCCGAGGTTGCCCACCCGACCCAAGTCCCATGCCCCCGGCACATGACCTGCATGACCCTTCTGGAACCCCTACTTCTTCATCTGTAAGAGGGAGGCGACACTGCTGCATTAAACGAGCTCCACGGCGGACAGTGGCGTGCAGACCTGACGTTCATGGGAGCGTGCAGGGGGGAGATGGGGGCGACCGACGGGGGGGGAGGAGGGACTTGTCAGCTGAGGCTCCTCAGAACCAAGACCCCCAGGGCCTCCCACGGCGGCAGCCCTCCTGTCTTGTGGCCTGGGACTCGGTTCAGGGGGTGCCCACAGCTGCCTTTCCCTTTGTTCCAGAGTTTTTGAGAATGAAAAATCCCCACTTACCCATCCCTGAGGAGCTGGCTGTGGGGCTGGGTGTAAGAAGCCGACTGAAGATACGATTCTTGGTCCTGCGGTGTGGGGCAGACCCACGCGGAGAAACACTTGCATTTCTTTCAGCGACACTGAGACCCCGAGAAGTGGGAGGTGATGCAGGGGGCTGCCGAGCCCAGCATGTCCTGGGGCCACATTATTTCAAGTGTGTGTATGCACAGGAGTGCTGTTTTAACTTACTGTGTATCATTCTTTTTTTTTTTTTGAGGGGGGAAGGTGTGGAAGGGGCAGAGGGAGAGGGAGAGAGAATCTTAAACAAGCTCCGCCCAGTGCATAGCCCGCCGCGGGGCTCGATCTCATGACCCTGACATCAGGACCTGAGCTGAAACCAAGGGTCGGATGCTCAACCTGCTGAGCCACGCAGGTGCCCCTGACAGCCTATCATTCTTATCCTGTCACTTATCTATCGTTTCTTTAAATGTAGTCTACTGGGCTTCACAAAGGGTTTGAAGTGTGGGTGGGCAACCTCGGACCCAGCTGTAAGGAATATTTATAATGCGAATGAATGATATAAAACAATCAGAAGTTCCTATAGCGAGTGTGAACTTTTGAAACCTCTGGATTGGGCCTCCTGGCACTGCGAGAAATGCAAGAACTGTGAGCAAGTCACTCCACCTTTCCAAGCCCCAGCGTCCACGTCTGGAAGAGGGGGAGAGTCGTTCCTGCCTCATGATGTGGGGATTATAGGAGGCCCCGTTTGCGAAGGGCCTGGCTTGGCGCTGGGCTTGGGGACGGTGTCCCAGCTGAGGGCAAGGGCCCTCGGAGATGCTGCCGGCAGTTCCTACTTGACTCGTGTGGCAAGTGAGCCATCCAGATAGGCTTCCCCGAGGAGGTGTGGCCCTTGAAGCTGTGCTAAGTGAGGGTCCAGGTAGGAGCCTGGGGAAATAAGATGGGGACAAGGAGCCAAGGCGGTGGGCTCCTGAGTGAGACGCTCTGGGGAAGTCGAGGTGTTGCTGGCCCAGCCCTGGGCAGGGGAGTGGGGGGCGGTGGGGGGCTGGGAGGATGGGCTTGCCCGTCTGTCCAAAAGCAGGAACAGATGGAGGGGTGACACGTGCATGATCCCCACAGGTATGAAAACTGTGGCCCCCAGCGGGCTCTCGGGCAGCTAGCCACCCTGTTGCCTCACAGAGAGGGGGAGGGCGGAGTCTTCGCCTCACAGTTTCTAGCTTGTGGTGTGTTAGGCTTCGTGATAGCAAAATTGAAAGAAAAAAACACCCCGGGCGCCTGGGTGGCTCAGTTGGTTAAGCGACTGCCTTCGGCTCAGATCATGATCCCGGAGTCCCGGGATCGAGTCCCACGTCGGGCTCCCTGCTCAGCGGGGGGTCTGCTTCTCCCTCTGACCCTCTCCCCTCTCGTGCTCTCTCTCTCTCTCTCAAATAAATAAATAAAATCTTTAAAAAAAAAAAAAGAAAAAAACACCCCAACCAAATAAAGATAAAAAAAAAAAATTTTGAAAGGAAGGCCATGCAGGTCAGAGGGCCAAAGTGACCAGCCTGGGGTGGCATGGCCAGGGCTGGAGCAGGACGGAGCTGGAGTCGGAATCCAGCAGTTCCCACCTCTGCACCCACCATCCTTCTCCTCCTCGGGATGCCGCCCGCCCAGCGCCCCCTCCCTGGCACTCTCGGCCTTTACTGGGTCCTTAACGGGCTTGGAGACCTGGCACCTGCCACCTTTTCTGTTCTAATTAAAGGCGGATGCTTTGGAGGGTGGACGGGGTGGGGCGTATGGGGGGCTCTGGCTCATGGCCACCCTGGGCGACACATTCCTGGCTCCTGACTCACAGAGAAATGTCTTCGTGTCTCCTCGGCACTTTTGGACCCTGCAGCTGTGGCCACATTCCTCCCCTCCCCCCCCCCCCCCGCCCACTCCAGCCGGAGCTGCCGCTGATCGCACGGACCCATCCCAGGCTGTGGAGACTGAGGCTCCAGGGGGCGGGTGCAGCTTTCCCAGCTGTGCGGGCAGAGTTGGGGAGAGGAGAGACCCTCTCGCTGGGGTGTGCTTTTGCCCTCACCTTGGCTTAGGGCACTGACCCTCAACTGGGTGTATGGTGGGTACAATGTCTGGAGGCATTTTGGGTGGTTACAAGTGTGTGTGTGTGTGTGTTTGCGCTATTCTGTGGGCACCTAGATGGTAAAAGCCTGTTGCTAAACTTCCTACGATGAACAGGATACCCCCCACAAGTGAATTATCTGGCCCCAAATGTCAGTGACCCCAAAGCTGAGAAACCTAGGCTAGGGCTAGAGCCAGGGTTTGGTGCCCCATTCTACACATTCTCCTTAAACCCCGAACTGGGCCCTGGAGACCCTGAAATGGCCCCATGTCAAATCCTGGTGCTCAGGAGCCCCTTCCCCCACCCTGGTCCCGCATGAGAGACAGACAAGGGCCCAGCTCCTTCCAGATCCCCAGAGCAAGGGAACCGAGAGAGGAGCCAGCAGGTGTCTTCCGCTTGAAGAATGAACCCGTGATGTTGAGGAAGGTGTGGGAAGGGCAAGCCGTGTCCTCTTGGGGCCTGGATTTCATCCTCTGGCCAGTGCAGAGCTGAGACCTAACTCTTAGGGCCCTTGGGACTCCCACGAGCTGGGCTTCTAGACTGGATTTCTGCACAGTGTGATGGGGGGCCTGGCACCCCAACGTGAGGGTGGGCAAGCCAGGCTGCTCTGGCCTGTCGCCTGGTTTTCTAAGAACATGTCACCGGCACCACCCATGTCCGTTCTTTTACATATTGTCTGTGGCTCCCTCTACGGTTGCATCAGGGCAACACTGTCTGGCCCTCGAGCCCTGAATATATTTTCTCTCTGGCCCCTGACAGGAAAGGTACACTGATAGATGGATTTCAGGCGTAAGTCAGTGGCCAGTTGGGGACTGGACAGAAGGACATTTAGCTGGGCGGGGCGTGGAGGTGGGAAGGGCATATCTTAAAGGCAGTTGCTTCTAGTGCACGGCAGGTCAGGATCTCAAACTCAGATTCCTCCCTACGGTCTCAGTTTCCCCATGCGTAAGTGGCAATCAGCGTACAGGCCTCACAGGGCTGTGCTGAGGCCCAGCCTGATGGTGAGTGAGGGGAGAAAGTCTCGTGCCCGGGCCAGCAGCCTGAGCCGGGCTATTTATGGGTTTCCGCCGGGAGGGGGGCCCCAGCCTGCGGGCCGTGTCTGACCTGAATTCTTACACTTACAGGAAATTAGAGCCCTTGGAAGCAGGTGCGCTGGTGATCCCAATGCTCGGGTGGCCGAGAGGGTGATGTAGCTGAGGCAACAGGCTGGGGGGTGGTGTGGAATGGCCGACTGATGGAGGAGGGGCCCGTCCAGAGGGGACAGGGCTCCCATCCCGCCTTCCTACAGTCACGAGAGGAAAACAGAATGACTACTACCAGGCACTGGGTTCTTGCTCTGTGCTTTGCTTGTGTTTGCTTAGTTAATCCTCACAACATGCCTATGCGGTGTGATTATTACTTCCATTTTACAGATGGGGAAACTGAGGCTCTGGAAGGTTTACTCACTTACCTGTGAGCATAGAGCAGGTGTTAAGAGTCAGGATGTGAACCCAGGAAAGACTGTATAATTCTAATTCTCATGTCCTGTTATCAATACCAGCTGCCTTTGGGCAATGAGGAGGGCTCCAAGAAAATTCCAGAATGTTCTGTGGGTTTTGGCAGTTTCCGGCTGAGGTGGCAGTGGGCACATGGTGGTGTGGGGCAGAGTCAGGGTGTGTGGGTGGTCGGCATCTTGGGGACTAGTCGTGTGCTTCAGTGAGTGCTGGGGGTGGTCCAGGGACTGCCAAATGTCCGCAGATCGGGGCAGGAGCCTGGGAGGGATGGAGTGATGGGGTCTGACCAGAGGCCAGGTGGGCTGCAGGTGCCCTGGGGTGTCCACCTGTCTGAAGTGGGAATGAGAAGGCAGATGCGAGAGACTTGAGTGTGTCCAGGGTGTGTGTGGCACTGGCTTTGACTCAAAAGAGTATGTGGGGATGTGGATACGTGTGTGGCACTGTGGATATGAGAGAGGGTGAGTGTGATTGTTTGAACACCTAGGGGTTCACCGGGGCAGGATCAGGCCTGGTGTGGCCAAAAATGTATGCAGTTTTGGGGACTTCCTTTGTGAAAAATAACACAAAATTATGAATACTAAAGGCTGTAAAATGAGAAAAGAAACCACAACAAATTACAATAGTTTTTAAAGCTGACAGATACCACAAACATTACCAAATCCAGAAAATATCAGAATATTTTTATTAATTAGCTTCCTGGCTTTCCCTACCTCTTTTTGGCTTTGACCATCACGTGAACACATTGCTGGGCCCCCGCGGGGTCTTGGAGGGAGCCTATAGCTTAAGCCTTGGGATGTGTGAGTCTGTGTGGGCAACGTGTGCGTGTGTGTGTGTAAGGGTGCGACCAAGTGTGAGGTTGTGTTTCACAAAAGAGTGAGAGATGGAGAGCGAGGTTTTCATAGCAGAATGGATCAGTGGCTATTTGTTGACTGAGTGAAAGAGGCTCGTGTATGTGGGTAAATGTGTATGTAGGATACAAACGTGTGTTTAAGCATGTGTGTGCACATGTGTGAATGTGGAGGGTGTGGTAGTGTCTGTGAAGAAAGTGTGTGTATCTGTGTGAGAGTCATTTGGTGTCTTTTCTTTGTCATTCCAGTTTTGGGGAACCTCTCCCTGTCTGTACCTCCACCCTCTTCCCCACCCCAGGGGCAGATGGGCACAGACACGCTGTGGCATTTGGTCCAGGCCTTTCGGGGACAGGCTTGGTGTGCGGAATTCACAGTTCCTTCCCCTGCCCCGCCTCCTTTCCTCCCACTGATGAAATGTTGGTAATTCAATCCACGGAGATACTCGGTGTCCTGGGGAGAGGTTGGCATGGGCTCTGCATGCGTGTGTGTGTGTGTGTGTGTGTGTGTGTGAGAGAGGAGAGAGTGTGCGAGTGAGCATGTGAGTGTATGAGCGTGTGAGAGAGCATGAGGAAGTATGTGAGAGTGTGAGAGAGAGTGTGTGTGCGTGTGCATGAGAGAGTGTCTGAGAGAGTGTGTGTGAGACTGTGTGGATGTGTGAGTGTGTAGATGTGAGAGAGTGTGAGTGTGTGAAAGTATGTGAGTGTGTGTGAGTGTGAGACTGTATGTGTGAGAGCATGTGAGTGTGTGAGAGTATTTGAGAGAGTGTGCGTGGGACAGAGCATGTCCGTGAGAGAGAGAGAGAGACAGACAGAGAGAGAGAGAGAGAGAGAGAGAGAGAGAGTGTGTGTGTGTATGTGTGCGCACTGCCTGGGCATAGGGGTATGAGAGAGAGAAAGAGAGAGGGAGAAAGTTCCCCAGCATCTGAGCCACCCAAAGAGCATGCTGTTCATATCCTTCCTTGTACAAATGGAGAAACTGAGGCTCGGGGGTAGGGTAGGGATGCATCTGAACAAATTAGTGGGACAAGACTGGGGCCAGAATTCAGATCTCCCGGGGCAATCAATTCGACTAATTCTGAGCGCTTACTGGGGGCCAGTTGAAGGGCTGAGGGATGGTTGGCTGGAAAGAAGCATCCCTGACCTGGAGGTGCTTCTAGAGAAGTGAGGGAATATATGAGGGCATCGTGGGAAAGGGGTGGTATTTGTGCACGGCAGGGCAGCAGCGAGAAGCAGATGGGGCTGCGTCCCGGGCCTCCACACTGCCCGCCCGGGAGCTTGGTTTGCTCCTGACGGTACTGGGAGGGCTTGGAGGGGTGGGGCCGGCGGGATGGGGCAGCTGCAGGTTCGTGTTTCAGAAAGAGAGCTTGGCTTCTGTGGGGTGAGGGAGGGCTTGGCCACGAAGGAGGCTAGTACCCCATCTGGGCAAGAGTCGTGGGTTTGATGGGATGGGGAGACAGGGTTGCCAAGTGGAGGCGACCCCAGCTCTGGCCTTTCTCACTACTCACCCCCTTCCTCATCAGCTTCCCCCTAACAAACAGGCCTTAACCCAGCCATACCCAAGAGAGGCCCTGCACGTGAGCTTCTCTCCCCTCAGGTAGCTTCCTTCCCGTCTAGTGGGGAGATGGGCACGTCAGAGCAAACCCGGCAAGGGGCAGGACTGGGCTGAAGTCAAAAACAGACTCTTGGGAGCTAAGCTGCCCGGGTTCAAATGCTGATCCAAGTGGCTATGTTCCTTAATCTCTCTGGGCCTCGGATTCCTCATCAGTGGGATGACAGCAGGGACAACCGTGGAGAACTGTCACAGAGACTAAGTGAATTCAGGCGTCCATGCCTAGCATAGTAAAGCCACATGTGTGATAGCTGTTATTCTAATTATAGGAATCACATCCAAATGGAGAGATTTCTTCTCCCTGAGCAACCTAGGAGGGCTTCCTGCAGAAGGCAGCAGCCTGGTGCAATGAGAAGGCTGGCCTGGCGTGAGACCAGGATCGGGACCACAGCTTGGTTCCTTGGCCTGTGTGCCTTGGGTGAGTCATGGGTGTCTATGAGCCTCGGCTTCCTCCCTGTGAGGAAGGTGAGTGCGGTAACAACAGTCGCCCAGTCCTGAGCTCGGATACTTCAAACACCCGAGGCCAGTGCTTGGGGCCTTATTCAATCCTCTTATCCACCCCTTAGGGAGGCGGGACTATTTCAGATAAAGAGGCAGAGGCTCAGGAGGTGAGATCGCTTGCCTGACCTCACACAGTTCAGAAGGGCAGAGCCGGGACTGACTTCAGGTGATTTGAGCCATTAATTGGTTCCTGACACATATTTGTTGTGGGTAAATAGCTGTTATTAGCAATGAATAGTGAGCAGTATCGGAGCTGGTTTGGACAAGAGGAGCAGGTTTTCCACGGGGAGCAGAGGGGAGAGGGGACCCCAGTGGAGGGCTCGGGTTGAGCAAAAGCAGGGAGGTGGGCTTTTACTTATTCCCCCAGGGAACAGAGCTACTTGCAGCCAGGGGTCCTTGGGGAAGAGCTAGACCTGGGGGTCAAGGTGGAGTAGAAATTTCAAACCCATGGTAGGCGTTGTTCAAGTTCTACTCTACAGAAGGTGAAGCCCTAGGGCCTGTGAGAGTGGCCCCCAGCCCCCAGACTCAGTCTGCCCCCTCCTGGGCCTGCTCTGGGTTCTGGGACCTCCCAACTCCACTCTGCACTGCCTGGCTCCTTGCTCTCTGGCTTCTGGTTGGGTCCAGCCAGCGGGAGGGTAGGAGCAGAAGGGGGGACCTGCTCCCTCTCTGCTGAGTCTCCATGGGCTGGCCTAAGTCCTCTATAGCTCTCGACATGGCATGCCGCCTGGGCATAGGGGTGCTAATAGCTCCCCGCTGTTGCCAGTCCCTGGGCACCACACCATCCCTTGCTGGTTTCCCGGAACTCCACCGACTCCTCTGAAACCCCTTTTCTGTTATCCTTTTTGCAGGGGTCTGTTTTCTGCTGGGACCCTGATGTGTCTCCCCCATCCCTGTCCCCAGCCCTTCCCTCACTCTCTCCTCTGGCTTGGGCTCCTGCCTCCTCTTAGCTGGCCTGAGGAATGTCACTTTCAAGTTCTCAGTGGGGCGCGAAGCTCGTGGGAGGAGAGTCATTTCAACAAACACCAAACTCAACAACCACAACTTCAAATAAACAAGGTCTGGCAGGTGGGGTGGCTGCTCAGCCCCAGAAGCTTTGGGGAAGTTTTGCTCCCATCTGACCTGTCTGGCACTGTCCTGGTGTCCACAGCTCTCTGTGAGGTCTTCTGGGCTCACCCTGCGCCTGGGTCCCACCGAGAAGTGACCTGACCCCATCATGCAGGACTGGGAGCTCAACCCTCTGCAGCTTCTCCTGAGGGTACATTAAAGGGGCTTCTTTCCTGAAGTCAAGAAGTTCTTCCCACACCCATCCAACCACCTTGTCTCCGGCTTTGGGTCTGTGTCTCCTAGTTCAGCACTTTCATGGGCATCTTCTTAGCCAGCCCCAGCCACCCTCAGCCAGTTCCAAGGTACAAGAACATGCTGCAGCTGGGGACAGACTGTGGGGGGCAAGGGCAGAGGCAGGGGGCCCAACCAGGATGCTATTCATATAGCCAGGCAGGAGAGGATGTTGGCCTGGATCATGGGGTAGCCGGGCAAGTGGAGAGAACCGGTTGGATTCGAGAAATTCTCCCATTTTACCAACCAGACCCCGTGCAGGAAACACCATATAATTCTTGGGGCACACCGAGGCTCCTGAATTTGGTTCTGAAAATTTGTATCCTGTTCCTGTGAGGCAACCCATGCGCTATGCCCTTTGGGAAGTTGGATGAATGAAAGTCAGACATTTGGTGTATATTTGTTGCTTTTTTAAAAAAAACTCTGTGTGGTCCATGTGCTAAATGGCCACCATGCCCCTGGTGCTTCCAGCTTAGAGTGTTGTGGGTCACCAGGTGAGAATCCTTCTCCCCCACCTCATTTTTTCCTAATAAAAATACTTGGGGTTTGCGAGCCTTCCTCCCTGCAGGATCTTGAGAGCCCAGACAGTGCCTGGCATAGAGTCGGTAATAACTGAACACCTACCCCGTTGCAGGCACACATTATCTCCTTGAAACTTCCACTCACCCTGAAAGGTTACCGTGTTCTCAGAGCCACGTTTCTTGGGAGGACCCAGAGGCACAGTGGCATGAGGACCCGTGCTCAGGGTCACAACGCTGGGTGGCAGCAGAGTTGGGTTTTGAACCCAGCCCTGCCTCTGTCCCTGCACCCTCCCTCCCACCCCCCTTCCTCCCTCCCCTCCCCACCTGGTCCCTTCTTCCCAAGCTGGGCTGAGCCAGATACAAGCCTGGGGTTCCAAAGACCTTCCTCCTTCCTTGGTCCAGAGATAAATATTTGTTTCTCCCAGTGTAAATACCCCTCCGTGTTTAATGAGGCAATCCCAGGGCCATTTCCTGGCACGGCTCGGTGCCTGGAAGCCTCTTTCATTCTGGGAGGAGCAGGCCTAGTAGGAGAGCTGCTAATGAGGGACTCGGGATCTCACTGCAATCCTTTCATTTACAGATGAGGAAACTGTAGCTCAGAGGGGACAACTGATCCATCCCTGGTCACGCAGACAGAATTCGGCCCCACACAGCCTGGCTCATGTCTCCAGGCTATGCCCACAGCTCCTGGACGCTTCTCTGGTCCTCCATCCGCTGCACGGTGAGCCGAGATGGGCAGGCAGCTGGAGAGCGTCGAGACTGCTTCCCCTCCCTTGGCATCTCCAGTCAGTGTGGCACTCGCGGCCCCTCGGGCACGGACCCCCTCCTGCCATCCCCACTTAAAGTGATACTTTAATAAATTATGCTTTTATGTTATTACACGTGGAGCTATAAAAGCCGAGAGTGTGCAGCGGGGCTGAGGTAAGGCGCCCGCGACTTTGCAATTTCCTGGTCTGGCCTGGCTCTGCTCCGCGCCGTGAATTTTTCATTAATGTGCGCAGGTGACGCCACGGGGGCAGACGCAGGCCAGGTATGCTCTTGCGGCGGCGCGGCCCCCTCCCGGAACTCGCTGGGTTGGACTGGGGATGGTGGAGGGTTCACACCACGGCAATTAGACATCACCTCCCTCGGGGGCTCAGGATAAGTGCTCGATTCAACTTCCAAGTGATAAGCACGCCCTGTCCGTGGGGAAGGAAAGGGTGTCCGCGGGCCAAGCGCCTGGCCCCTGCCAGACCCTGGGCCCAAGTGTTTGACACGCATTACCTCATTTTGCCCTGAGAAAGCTGTGAGCTCAGCATTATGAGCCCCATTGGACGGACGAGGCCAGTGAGGCTTGCTGAGAAGCGGTGGTGCCAGGCCTGCGCCCAGTCGCTTTGATTCCAGAGCCCGTGTTTGTAACCTACTAGGCTCTTCCTCCTCTTTATTTCTCTCTCTCTCGCCTTCTCCCCACATCTCTGGTCCGTTTCCATGCGGTCATAGTTACAGTGGCAATGGGCGCATTGAACAGAGGGAAGAACCCACCTAGAATCTGTGGGCAAGGAAGCCCCTCGGACCCCACACCTCTGCCCCTGTGACTCCTTCCTGGCATGTCTTTCCTTCTTCCCACTGGGTTCAGGGACTCAGGCCTCGTGCTCTGTAACCCCCAGCCTGCCTCTCCACACCCTGCTCCTCCGTCTGGGTGCCCACTGATCGGTGACTTGCGCACTGGAATCTGAGGCCTGAGTCTAAGCATATGGCATGTGTCAGTCTTCCCACCTGTGGAATGGGGCTAAGGTGTTAGGGGAGCGCTGTGGAAATGGGTGCAAAGCAACCCGTCGAGGCTTGTATGGTTCTCGAATGATTCTAGAAGATTCCAGAATGAGAGAGGCAACAAGAAAGCAGGCACCCTGGACTGGTGCCTGGACGACTTGGGTGTGTTCTTCTGTAAAGCGGGCCCCAGAAATCTGTGTGGGGGTCAAACGAGAACCTCTCTGCTTCCCTGTGCACGTGCCCGGTCGAGGCCAGATTTCTTCAGCTCTTTTGGGAAATGATCCCAGGAACTGAAGACAAAACCAAACTTGAAATAAACACTCGGGGCCCAAATACCCCACAGTTCTGGGCGAGTGAATAGCCTCTCAAGCCGGCTGGCTTCCACACCACGTCCAAGTGCATACACGAAGCAGCAGGGGTGGCTTGGGCCTCTTTTCGCAGAATTAGTGAGATTAGCTGAAGGCCAGAGCCCAGCAGATGTCCCCTCTCTGGACCCGGTGACTCACTTGCCTCCCTGGTTGAGAAATGGATCCAGCCGGCCCTGAGCCGTGCTGGCTGGTGGGGAACGAGACACAGGGCAGAGGTCAGGGTAAACACCCGCGGTCAAGGCGGGAGGTCGGGTTGAGGGTGGGGGACAAGAAAGGGGACAGAACATTTCCACTCAGCGGAAGGAAGAGCCCTTGATGGCCTGAGCTGCCCTAGAGCCAGAAGGGCTGCCTAGAGAGGCGGGGAGGGCCCGGGCTGCCTAGAGATGGGCAGGTGGGGTCCCGAGGACCCACAGAAGGCAGGGAGGATCCCAGGCAGGATGCCTGTCCAGGTCCCTCCAGCAAGGGGCTCCACTAAAGAAACGGGCCAACTTGGCCTGTAAAGGGCCAGGTGGAAAATATTTTAGGCTCTGCAGGTCATACGGTCATGGTTACAACTACTCAGTTCTGCTGTTGTGGAATGAAAGTAACCACACGCAAGACATAAAAAAGAATGAGATAAAAAAGTGTGTTCCAATAAAACTTTATTGACAAGTGGGTCAGATTTGGCTGGTGAGCTATAGTTTGCCAACCTTATAGAGCCTGTGGTTTGGGGTCCCTGGGTGGGGGCTCAGGTGTCCCTCTGGGGCGCCCACTGACCTGTTCTTGTGTACTTGACCCTGCTGGGGTTTCTTTCATTTCCTCTCCCTTCCGCTCCATCCATTCACTTGCTCATCTTTTTATTCACCCATTTACGTCGCTGTTTCCACAAGTTTCTAGTCGATGCTCTAGCTCTATCTAGCTCACTGACTTGTTTGCTCACTAACACACTCACCTCGGAATTCATCCAGTTACTCACTCACTCATCCATCTGTTCCTCTTCTGGAAGCTCAGTGTCCTGACAGTTATCATATGGAAATGCTCAAGGAGCTGAGATTGTTTTATCTGGGGAGACCCCAGAAAACACAGGGGTTTGATTATTGTCTTTTAGGTTCTGTCAGGTTTAGATGAGTAAGATCCCGAGCCATTATTCCCTTATTAATTAGTCTGGTATGGTTTCCGTACTCAAAGCCTCATCTGCCTGAGCTTTGGCACTGGGTCCCCGAGCTTGTGCACCGTGCACAGCAAACACATCATCATTGTCCTCCAGGAGCCTTGCTTCTAGCCTAGACACAGACTGCCAGTGGCTGGGTTGTTCCCGGTGGCGACCATAGCATGGCAAAGAGCAAGAGGTGAGGCAGAGTGAAGTATATTCCAGAAATGGAAGTTCAGTCCGTTTGGAGCGTTGCGTGTCTGTCACTGGGCCTCCATTCCCTCATACCCTATTATGGTTCTGACCTCCTAGGACTGTCACAAAGGTTTCGGGGCCTTTGGCTTAGTGCTTGAGCTCAGCACTAGCTGGTTATTATCGAGGGCTAGCAAATACCAGTCTTTAATAATTGTTATTCATTAATAATAATTATTTTTAGATGGATTTAACAAATGAACCAATGGATGAGGATTATGTGGGTGCCTAGTAGGGGGACCTGAGGGCGGAGGATGGAGTCAGGGACCGGTCAGGGCGGCTGTGAGCTCAGCCAGAGTATAACAGGAGGGAAAAAGCAGTGTTAGTGGCTAACATTTACCGGCCACTTAGGATCTGTGCTATTTGGGGCAATTTCCTGAACGTTTGACCTTCAGGGTTTTCTTCTGTAAGAAGTGGATGATAGTAGGGACCATATCTCAGGTGGCCATGTGGATTAAATGAGACTAATGCACTTTAAGGGCTTATCCTCAATAAATGGTAACGAATATCTTTATTATTAAACCGAGTACCCACCAATGTCCTACAGGCCTCACACACTGGGATCCTCACAACCGTTGCTTTGCTTCCCACTTGGCAGCAGAGGAGACCAAGGCTCGGGGAAGTGGAGTGCTGCGCCCCGAGTCACACAGCTGGCTGGGGCTCCCGCGGGATGAGGAGCAAGTGGGCATAGGGCACCACAGGGATCAACCACCGACCCGTCCCGTCTCCAGTCTCAGGCCTCATTCCTGGCAAGTTTCAAGTCCCTCCGGCCACTCCCAGGGAGTGTCTTTCCCATGCACTCCAGCCTGCCCCTCCTGCCCGCCCCCCCCCCCCCCCCGCCCCGCCCCGGCTCCTGCTGTCCTGAGTCTGGAAAGTTCCCCAGGCCTGGGAGAGATAAGGGATGCCTTGCCCAGGCCCCAGGGCCCCAGGGCAGTGCCCGCCTGCGGCCCCTTTGATCGCAGACCAGATGGTTCTGCCAGCCCAGCTGCTAGAGAGGCTGTGGCAGTGATAGGGAAGGCCCAGGGAGGGGCCGGGCCTGGTATCAGCCACCTGGAGCGGGTATCTCCTGCCGTCCCCATAGCAACGGGCACCCATCCCGGCAAACAGGAAGCTGCTCCTGCACTGATGGTGGGATACGCAGGCATGGGGGAGACCCAGGCCTTTTAATCTTCTAGAGGAAGTGGTCCAGGAGGTGGGGCCTGGCTTGGCATCTCTGTCTTCCTGTCTCCCTGATGAGCGTAGGGGTGGGGCACAGCAGGGATGACCCCCCCCCCAACCCACACAGTTGCCCAAATCCTGACTGAGAAGTGTGGGTGGGAGGAACTTCCCCGTGCCGCCTGGGCTCACCAGTCTAAGCCGCTGTGCAGACCCCTTTCCTAGGCGGCATCCACGCTGGATCTTTCCAGGCTCTGGTCTCCTGCTGCCCAGCAGGGTGGCAGTATTGGGTCCAGGCACCAGGTCTGACCTGGTGCTGAGCGCTTCACAGCATCCCTTGAGCCCTCTGCCCTGCTGAGGCCATCATGGGAGTCGACTGCCTCGGGGTCTTTGCTCTTGGCTGGGCAGCTTTGAGCGAGTCCACATTTGCTTACCTGTAAAATGGGGATGCAGACTCTTCGTCTTAGAGCTGGTGTGAGGGGCCCAAGAAATAATCTAGGGACTGTGTCTAGGACAAGAATAATGCAACTTAAGATATAACAGCCCCCACTCTGGAGCCCTAATCCTAGAGAAGCCCTGACACCCACATTGCCCTCAGCAGGTGGTGCTGGGGATGAGGGGCTGGCCAGGATTGAGGGGTGTCCCCTGTCAGGTGCCAGGCCCTGGGCCGGCTGCCTTCTCTGCTGTCACTCACTTCATTCTCCCAACAGCCTTGAGAGGCAGGAACATGGTCCCCGTTATACCAGCAGGGAAACCGAGGCTAGGGACTTCACTCTCTGAGTTCTCATTGTGACTCGGGCTTTCGGACATGCTCTGTGAGTCCTGGGAATTCAGGCTGGAGGTTCTCCCCAGCTCCCGGAGAACAACGCAGGGACTCGGAGAGGAATCATTCCACTGGTGGCCCTGCGCTGTTCCAGATTTCTCTCCTGGTAATGCCAGCTCAAGGGCATGGGCCTGAACCTCGGGGTGCTCCCTTCAGTCTACAACACGGAGCTTCCAGAATGTGCCGGGATCTCTGCTGGGTGATAGGGGTCCAGAGAGGAGCAGGGTGCTGTTCTGCTTTGGAGAACAGAACCCAGTGGCGTGCAGACGGGGTGATGTGGGTGCCCATGATGGTGTTAATGGTGCTGGCACAATAATGGGCGAGATCGTGGCCGTCCCCGAGAGAGTGACAGTGGTCTCAAGGACGGGCGCCTGCAGCCATGGTGCCGGCAACGGGGGGACACGGTGAGCAAGGAGCTCCAGGCTTCTCTCTCTCTCCCTTCTGCTCCTGTCGGGCCACTCCCTCAACCCCGAGGGCAGCACCTGGCTCACACCTGGCCATGACAGCTCCCTTGAGGCACCATGCTCTCCCTTTGGGGTCAGGGTCACCTCTCAGCCCTTCACCGGCCTCAGGGAGCCCCGGCTGATAGGGAGGGCAGACCAGAGAGGGTGGGTGACTTGCTCGAGGTCACAAGCAAGGCAGTGAGTGACCTAGGACTCTAGCAGCTGGTCCAGACCTCTGCAGGCCCTCCCCATCCCTTTCTCCCGTCCTGAGAGCGAATGTCTGGGGCCCGTGCTCTGAGCCAGGCCCGCGCTGGGATCTGCAGTGGGTCCGGATCATCACTGTGCTTTCTGCCCTCAGCGTCCCCCTCCAGCGGGAGAGGCAAACGCCTAAACAGACAAAGTGTAACAGAGTGGTGAGGACAGGCAGAGGGTGTCAGACACCTGCCCAAGGCCTTGAAGGATGTGGAGGAGTTTGCCAGGCGGGGAAATGAGGGGAGTACACTTGAGGTAGGAGGCTCTGTTGGTGCAAAGGCCTGGAGGTTTGAAATCTGGTGTTTTCAGAGAACCGAGGCTGTGGGGGTGGGGCAGGGCTGGGGCTCTTGGTTACAGAACAAGCAACTTAGAGGCTGCCCCATTTTGAAGGGGGTCCCCTCTTCTCCCTCCCCTCCTGGCAAGCCCCTCCTGGGAGTCACAGTCTCACTCCCCCCCCCCCCCCCCCCGAATAGTTGGAATTGTTTGAAAATGCCCAGCAAGAATTCAGCTGAGCAGGTTATACTGGTCAGAGGAAGGGGAAGGAGCCACAGCTGAGTGGGGACTGGGAGGGGGGACTCAGTGGGACTTCCTGGGAGAAGGTGAGGGGTCCCACCCTCAGGCCGGAACCAGTGCCCCTGGGAGCACTGATCCAGGAACAGATTACAAGGGAGACTTTGAAAAAGAGCTGGTGGTTTCATGCTCCACTCAGTGAGGTCACCTGGAGAAGCGTCTTTCCCTGCCTGGGAAGGGGTGTAGAGCAGGGGTGGGGTGGAGGGGGTGGAGGGGTGTGGGGCCAGAACAGAGTGCTGCTAAGGGGCTCTGTGTGGATATGCATGTGTGTCAGGATGAATATACGTGTATATGTATATTTGGGGATGCATGCGCGCGCGCGCGCGCGCGTGTGTGTGTGTGTGTGTGGTCTGACCCATCCATCTCTGAACACGCGTGACCACAGCAGTGTATTTATCTCATGTCTGTTCCTATGTGTGTCCCCCTTTCCTCCTCTTTTCTCTTTCTCTCTCCAGCCTACTTTCCTCAGCGTCCACTCTGCTACTATTCCTTTCCTTTCCTTTCCTTTCCTTTCCTGCCTGCCTGCCTGCCTGCAAAGATATTTATTGAGGGTCTCCCATGTGCCAGGCATTGTTCTCGGCTCTGGGCATGAATAGGAGATGAGCAGAGATTCCTGATCTCACAGGAGTACATGTCCTCCTGGGATGAGAGAGATATTAAACAAATATGCAAATTAGTAACATGCCAGGCGGTGATAAGTGCTAGGGAAATAGTTAAACAGGGTGAGGGGAGAGGGACCACGGGGCCGGGAGGGTTATTTTAAGTGGCTGGGCATGAGGGCCTCGCTGGTAGGACATTTGAGGGGCAAGATACCTGAGGCGTGAGAGGCAGGGAGACCTGTGGCCATCTGGAGGAATGATGTCCCAGGTGTGGGTGTAGCAAGCGCAAAGGCCCTGAGGTGGGAGTGTGCTTAGGGTATTCCAGGGACAGCGGAGAAGCCAGTATGACTGGAGCAGAGGGAATGGGAGGAGAGGAGTCAGCAAAGTCACGGGGCCACAGGATCATGTGTAGGGAGCTTTGGCTTTTGCTCTAACAGGGGGGCCACGGCAGGACTTGAAGCAGGATCACTCTGGACTAAGGGGGAGGCAGGGAGACCAGTGAGGAGGAGGATGCGTGAAGGTGGTGGTGGCGGCGGTGCCTTGGCGACGGGCGAGCAGCGGGGCGGGGGGTGGGGTGTAGTCAGGGAAACTCCATTTCAGAGATGTTGAGTTTGACATAATTATTAGACCTCAGGGGATTTGACAGCCCACACCTGGAGCTGGAGAGACACATGTCAGAGCCATTAGTGTTTGGAGAGCATCTGGAGCCAGGCTTACGTGCATTTGCTCGGGTGTGTCCATGTGCACGCACACCCTGATGTGGCCAGAGGACTTAAGCAATGGGGCCCCAGTCACACGCTGTGCCCCAGGGGAAGCATGAGGGGTAAGGTGAAGGCAGGCAGGAATGAGCTGCGGGAACACTTCTTGAGGTCGATTGAGGGCACGTGGGTGTTCGTGTCAGACAGACCTGGGGTTGCATGTCGGTGTGATCTCGGACAACCGAGGTCAACCTCAACCACTCTGAGTGGTGCCATCTCATCTGCAAAGTAGAAATACTAACAGTCCCTCCCTTGCAGGGCAGCTGTGGGCCCCGAATGAGACAGTGCAGGGACCAAACTTGGACGAGGCCGAGTCCCTGTTATGGTTCTGATCAACCCTGAGATGTGGGGAGAGCCCTTTTGAAAGGTTAACTTCCTTCCTCTGGGTAAGGTTTAGGAGAGTGGCATTTCAGATATGCCTGGCTCCTCTACAGTTATCAATGAGGAATCTGAGGCTCAGAGAGGTTCGGTGAGTTGCCCAAGGCCACACAGACATGGTCAAGCTCTGTTCCCCGCATGGCTTCAGGCTGCTACTGCCCAGGAAGCTACAGGTGAGTTGAAGTCAGGAAGCTCTGCCTGGGAGAGTGAAGACTGGCTGGTGCCCCTCGTGTCATTTCCCCCTTCTCCCTTCAGCAGTGTCCTGGGTGTTTATTCCAACCCAGTTGCCCTAGGAGAATGTCAGCTTCTAGGGAGAGGGGGTGGGGGGGTGATCCGTGCAGTGCAGGCCCCAAGTGCACTGCCCTCTGAGATGGCCATCATTTGGGCAGGGAGGGTGAGAGTGGGTGTGCGCAGGCCCCCGCTCTGGTGTGTGTGCGTGGCCTGGCTATGGCGTGCGTGCACGTGGGGTTAGCAGGGTGGGAAGGGCAGGTCAGACCTGTGTGGGAGAGAGCCTGAGCCTGGCAGAGGCGCTGGGCCCCGGCTGGAAGGAGCGGCCCTGGGCTGGGACCTCCCGGGAGTCCTTGAACCACGTCGAAGCTGCTGTGGGAAGGCTTCCTGGTGCGTGGAGAGAGGGAGGGAGGCACAGGCTGGTGATTTAGCCGCTGCTCCTCTTTTTGATCTCCTTGCTTCCCTGGAGAGACTCCCTCCTCCACACCTGGGGGCTGCAGTGGGAGGCCTGGCCAGGGGGGGAGCTCCAGGCCGGCCTGGGGCAGCAGCAGGGTTTGGTAACCCTGGGGTGCTGGAAGCTTCTTTCTCCCACTTGGCCTGGCTGGCCCCTGCTGTGCTGTCCATGTTCCCGAGTGGCCGGGCTCCCTGTGCCACAGGCGCGGTGAGGGCTTTCCTGTCCTGTGTGGCAGCATCCAGGGCACGCTGCTGGGGCTCTGGGCCCACACTCACCTCCCTGCCCATGGTTCTGCCTCCGCTCCTCTAGGTCAGCTCTCCTGTTTCTCTGTCCTCCTCTTTCTGCCTCAGCCCACAGGCTTCTCCTTCCTTCCTTCCTCCCTGCCTGATATGCCCAGATGTTTTAGATGTTTTAAGGACCTGGGCACCCCCCACAATTTCAACTTGTGTTTGGTTCCAAGAGGTAAAGAAGTCCAGCTTTCAGGCAGGATCTGGGCATGGCCTGCAGGCTGGTCACCAGTGGGCAGGTGCAGAGGGAACAAGGAGGGTAGAGTCCACCAGAGCTGGGTTCGAATCCTGACTGTACCTCCTGGCTGTGTGACCACAGGCGAGTGAGCTGTTGGGCTGCGGAGGGCCTTTTGGCGGATCCAGGAAGTACACTAGAGGGACGATGCCCGGCACATCTGTGAGGAGGCTGGGGGCTCTGGGGCCGGGGCGGGGCAGCCCTCAGGATGTCCAGGTGGGAGTGGGGGATCGGGGAAGGCGGCCAGGGAGAGGGCGGCATCCTTAGCACTGTGAGGGAAGACCTGGGCAGACCTGGGGCAGAGCCGGGACAGGTGCCTTCCTCGGGGCCCAAGTGACCTGTTCCACCTGCCCTCTCAGTGGGGGGCCGTGGGTGGCCAGAGCCCAGAGTCCCGTGATGGGCCGGTGGGGCTGAGCACAGGGCTGGGAGACCTCAACTCCTGCCCCTGGTATGTCTCTCAGGGCTGGGCAGGGGCAGGGCAGGCAATCCAGGGGAGCCAGGAATGGCAGGGCAGGGACGGGGAGGGGCACGGGGGCGAGAGGGTGTGGCTGTGTCCAGGGGCCCCTGTCTGTCCAACCCCAGTCCAGGGGCGCCCCCTGACTGAGAGCCTGGTGGACATCGCTCTCACCCCTCCGCACCCACGGCCCCTTCTGTCCAGGCCTTCTTATTCTTCAAGGCTTAGTGTTCACACATCTTTAAATTCATCCGTTTCTTCTTTTCTGGTTTCATGTTTTTGTGACTTGCTGAGGAAGGGTTTCCCTACCCAAGATCCTGAAAGTATTTCGCCTTCGGGCCTACACGTCTCTTCTTGAGGTTTGGCTTCTCTTCCTTCTGCCCCATTGATCGGTCTGTTCCTGACGCCGTACCCCACCGTTATTGTGTGTTTGCCTGTTGTCCATCACTGCCCGTGAGAATTAGAGGCTTCCTGGGGACAGATATTCTTGCCTGTTCTGTTCCACGCTGTGGCCCTGGCGCTCAGCAGGTTCCTGGTGCATGGGAGGGATGTGGTACCCATGACTCCCAAGGCTGAGAGGGTGTTTTGCCAAGATACGCTTCCCCTCCTCGGCCCCCACCCCTATCTCCTGCCCTCCCCCCGCACGGTTCCCACTGTCTGGGAGCCTCTGCCCGCCTGCCTGGTGTCCCTTCTTGCCCCTGTCCCCACAGCCCACACACTCCACTAATCTCCGTCCTACCCAACCGGGGACGAATCCATTCGAGCAAGGACAACAAACTCCCCTCCTCCCACACAACCGGGCAGCCCTCTGAGGCCTCAACAACGGCAGGTGGGTGCTGGCCAGGAGGCTGGCTGGACACCCCGTCTGAAGAGATACGGTTTTATGCCTCATGGTTCATACATCATTGGCCCCACATGATTGTCCATGAGCTCAATCATATGTAAGTAGCCATTAATTTCTACTGTAATTGGTGGAGAGGAGCAGCAGGGTTTCCATTAAGGGATAAGAAAGTTCCAACCTCAAGCTGCTAATCAATAAAATGAGGGCATAACGATACACCGCAGAGCTCCATAAACTCACTCATCGCTAACAAGATGACACAATTCCCGAGGCGGCCTCGGGGGCCACGGTCTTGCTTGCTGTTCTGTGGCTGGACAAGTTCAGGCTGATAACGGTAATCCCAGGAGGAGCAGTAGGAGGGGAGAGGCGGGGCGCGCTGGGAGGCAGGCCCCCCGGACTTGGGCTGTTTGGATGTGGATTTGAGGGGGAGGGAGGCATAGAGGCCGCCGGCTCCCAAGAGTCTGGCCTGCACAGCTGGGGAAGGGTGACAGGCCCAGCAGCCGTGCAGAGAGGCAAAGACAAGGCTGCTCTGTGCACTGCGGGTCACCTCCCTGAGCCCCGGTTTCCTCATCTGTCAGAGGGGTATCAGAATCTCCGCCCCGACAGCACCTCCGAGAGTGTGGGCGTCATGAACATTGAGAAGTTCATCACACCCTCTATGGAACCTGCCCAGTGCTCGTAAATTCTGTCTGACCGAGTCAGCGTGGCCTGACCCTGAGGCCCCGGACACCGAAGTGGGCACTCAGTCACGTGGTCATGGCTGTGTGATTTGGCTTTTATGAGAAATGGCTCAGAAATGTTTTTGGCGATGCAGTTGGGTCCCTAGAGGGCTGGGACCCTAGTGGGAGGCCCCCCAGCGGACTGGTGGACCCCAGGGGCCTTTAGACCAGCACCTTCTAAACCAGCCTGGGGAAAAGCAGCCCTCACAAAGGACAGCCTCGGACAAGCAGGGGTTAATGGGGTCAACGGAAGGAACAGACTATTGGTCCAGCCTTCAGGACCTCACTGATTCATTCAGTTATTCATTTGCTCATTCCCTCCCTCCCTCGGCTGTTTATTCACACTGTGGGGGGGACCAGCGGAAAAACAAGAACATGGACAAAGAAACCTTGAATCAACTGCCTGCTGTGAAGAAAACCAACAAGGGGCTGAGACGGCAAATGACAAGGTCGCTGCTTGTCAGGAAGGCCTTTCAGAGGAGGTGGCCATCCAGCTGAGCCCAGGACGATTCGCGGGAGAGTGGAGGGGCGGGAGTTCTGGGAAGAGGGAAGAGCACTGGCCAAGGCCCTGAGGTGGGAAAAGCTCAGTGTGTTTGAGAAATGACGTGGCCGGAGCGAAGTGCTGCGGGGTGGGCAGAGCGGCGGGCGAGGTGAGGCTGGCGGGGGCGGGGGGAGCCAAATCTGCAGGAGCAGGGAGACTGGCACGAGGAGGCTGGAGGGGAGCTGGATGGCTCTGCAGTGACAGGGAAGGCCCAGGGCCTGCCCCTTTCTTGGCTCCCAGGTAGAGCAGGACAAGCCCACCTGGGGATTTGGGGACCTCTGTCCCAGCCCCCAGGCCTCCAGACAGGACTCTCTAGCTCGGGGAAACTGCAGGGCCTGGGTGAGTTGGGATGCCCTCAGGGCCAGCTCCGATCTGCCCTTCCCGAATGCCATTCCAAACCGTCCTGGTGAAACCAGAGCCTCGAGACCCCGTTAGGGCAGCTGGAGTGGCAGTGGAAGGATGGAGACCAGCGTGGAGACTGCTTATACCCAGGAGGCAAACACTCCTCCCCTCCCAGGGAAAGGCACCCTCGGGAAAAGTAAGGAAGAAATCCCACCTCAAACCCACAACCAAAATATTTCATAAGAGCCCCCTCCCTCTTCCCCCTCTCTTTTTGTCAAGTAGAGGATACACACGGCCTTTCTACTTGTAACTTGGCCAAGAATAATTTGTGGCAGGAAAGTTTGAGCATTTGTAAAAATAAAATAAAAATGTAAAAAGAGGCAGAGAGAGAGCGCGAGTGCGCACTTGAGTGTACATTCGTGTGAAACTAAACAGAGGGAAAGTTATTTAGGTGGTAAAATGTCTCTGCGTTTCCCTCCCTCCCCCTGGGCCCTGACACTCGGCCCCCCTCCCCAAGTGTTGAAATTGAGATTGCTCGGGTATTTGTTTTGTTAATCTCCTGCCAGGCCCAAGGGGCTGCAGGCTGGGTTTCTTCTCATTCACGCAGGGCTCTGGCTGCCAAACGAGTCCCCCCCCCCCCCCCCCCCCCCCCCCCCCGCCCCTCACCTAGCCCAGAGCCCGGGATCTGTGCACCTGTTCCCAGCCTGTCTGGAACACTGGTGGGGCGGGGGGAGAGAAACTGTGTGCCCTCCTAAGAGAGTGTAGCTTTACCCCACCTGGGACCCCCCCCCCCCGAGTCCCCAGCTCCTTGAGGGTACTAAACATGAGGATTCCCCTCCGCATAGCCTCCTGGAGCCATGGATGTCTGGCCTGCTCCCCTGGGTGCTTCTGAGGCCTCATGGGAGGACCAGACTCCAGGCGGGCTCTGGTGCAGTAATTCAGGGAAGCAGGTAGAAGAGTTACACAGACCTGGGTTCAAATCCCGACTCAGTCATTTTCTTAGTGGAGGAATGGCTTCACTACTGTGTGTCTGAGTTTGTCACCTATGAAGTAGGAACAATGACAGTTGCTATCCTTTAGCATTGTTGGGACCATTGGAGGAGGCAGCATGGGGAAGGAGTTAGAACACTGACCTGCGCATAGTAGCTGCTCAATAAACGTGAGCACTTATTCTTGGTGGGCTTTCAGCAGCACTGGAGGCTTCTAGAAAATGGCATTTTGCTTCTGCATGGCTAAGTTTCTCCCTGTAAAATGGGTGTAACGTCTCTGTCCACCTCACAGGGTTGTTTAGGAGGGTGAAGTAACATTAAATAAACAAAGCCCTTAGGCTGGTGTCAGGCACACGGTAAGTGCTCATTGAATATGAGCTGTGGCGTTATTGTGCACTTGCTTGGCTCTGTCATAAAATTGTACTTTGATCCCATAAAGGAGGAAGGAAGCAAGTGTGTACCAGGCCCTTTCCATTGGCCGTGCCCTGTGCTCGGAGCCTTTCCATGGGTGATCTGGCTGTATGTCCGTCACGCTTTCTACACGGATCTTATTTGGCCCGTTTTTCAGGTGAAGACGCTGAGGCTTGGGGGACTCACAGGTTAATGGCAGATTTGGGAGTAGAGCCCAGGCTTTACTGGGGCTAGGTCAGGGGTTTTCTTGACAGGCTGATCCCTCCAGTGGCTGGACCAGCCCAGAAGGAGAGGATGGATGGTTGTGATGATGGTGGTGACAATGATGACGGTGATGGTAACTTTTGAGGGCTTCTGTGGGGGTGCTGACTGAAGCTCTCCTTACAACCCTCTGAAGCGGGTTTATCGTCTTGACTAGACCCATAAGGCAACTGAGGCACAGGAAGGTGGGGACGCAGTGTCCTTTGGTCCTGAAACTCCTGGGCAACATGGGCTTTCGGCCTCCCCATGTCACCAGTGAAGAAGCCAGCGCCTGGTGCCTGGCACCTGGCAGATGCCACCCCCCCCCCAGCCATTCCCGTTCCCTTGTGTCGCTCTCATGAGAACTGAAAAGCCAAACTCAAAGATGGGGAAACTGAGTCCAAGATGGGGGAAGGGGCTTCCCTAAGGGCAGGCAGAGTAAACCAGATATGATGGTCAGTGGAGGCCCAGATGGCTCTCTGGGGGCTGCAGCTGTGGAGCAGAGGGAGTAAGGAGAGGTGGTCTGGTCCTGGCAGAGCCTCGCTGCTGATTTGAAAGAGATTCCGTTTTGGGGGGGGTGCTGTGTAGAACAGTCTGGTAGGAGGAGCACTCAGAGCGTCCCCCATCTGTACTTCACAAGTTGGCCGCCTCCCCCCCTCCCTAAAGCTCAGCCCTCCTCCCTGCCCCCCTCCTTGCCTCTCCACCACCCTCATCCCTCCCGTGGGTGGGACCCCAGGCCAGGGAGCTGGGACCCGTGCAAGCCCCTCCTCTGCAGGCAGCAGTGAAATGGGGGGCGGTGGCACCCATCTCCCCTGGTGGGCCTGGGCCCGAGGACAAGCGAGGGAATGTAGGTAAAAGGCTGAAATCCAGGCAGAAATGGGAGTTCTTGTTATTTTTATTAGTAGTACAGCAGATAACTGGTCGGACTGCATTTTTCTCCAGTCGCCCCAGGGCCCTGGAAGAATGGCTTCAGACCATGCTGGAGAAGGCTGAGAATACAAATCAAGAAATCTAGGTTCTACCCCAGCTCTGGCCCAACTCCTGGGCGCTTTGGACAAGGTCGTGTCCTTACCCTCTTTTGCTCCCTGCCTCCGTGGGACCCCGCAGAGTGACTGAGATGGGTTGTCTTGGTGTCTGGAGTTCCGTGGATGTCTTCTTGGCCTTGCAGGGTGTGGGGAGGGCCCCCCCTGGAGCAACAGGGAAGGGGATGTCCGGCAGGAAGGGTCCCTGGCAGCCCCCCCCCCCCCCCGCGCCCCGCCCTGGCGTCCGAGCCAGCAGACTTCCTGGGTCTGATCATGGCAATGAGTGAGTGAATCCCCTCTCTCGACTCCAAACATTTTGGGGGGAAGGAGATTTGGCCCATCCTGAGGCCTACTGTGGTGATGCCCCTCAGCGAGGGGGGACCCCAGTCAGCAGAGACTGCCAGGCAGAGGTAGCTGGGGCAAGGAGCCCCTGGCCTCTCCAGACCAGGGATCCGGGAGCTGAAGGTGGATGCCTGCAGGGGCTGGGGAGATGGAGGGTGCACATCGCCACCTAGGCCCCAAGGACGGCAACGCAGCCCCAGTCGGGCTCCGGGCAGGCTTTCGCCCACTCCCTCCACACCTGGAACCCCCACTAGGCACCCTGCCTGTGCTGGAGCCTGCGGACAGCGTGTGATGCCCACAAGGCCCACCCCTGTCTTCAGGGTGTTCACAGCGTGGACAATGGCCAACCCTGTAGGGTGACCGTTTGGGCTCTCTGTCCCTGCTTTCTCACTCACCAGCTGACAGTGTGACCCCAGGCCAGAGACTAAACCTCTCTGAGCCCATTTTCTCATCTGGGAAAAGGGGGCCCATCTCTTTCCTGGCAGGCTTACTGAGAGCCTGAAGCGGGATATTGCTGGTGAAGTAACCCGGCATGGGGTCTGGTACACAGTGAATTTTCAGTGGCTGGTTGTTCCCTTTCTCTTTCTTCTACAACTAAAGTCAATGGATGCTAGAAAAGCACTGGAAAACAAGCGACTTACTACTTGGGGGGAGTCCAGGGAGGCTTCATACTGAAAAGACGGTATCAGAATAGGGTTTAGAGGAATGAACAGGAGTTTCCTAGGCATTCCAGGGCTCTGTGAAGGCAGGAACCCTATCTGCCTTGGACTGGCCCTGTTTTCCCAATGCCTCGTATATAACAGGAGCTTAATAAATATTTGTTAGATGGGTGGGTGGCATTCCAGGAAGCGGGGACAGCATAAGCAGAGATGTGGAGGCAGGCCTTGGTCTGGCATCACTTGCGGATGAGCCTCCTTGCCTACCGAAGTCCATGGTACCTGTGAATTCACCTGTCTGTGTTTCCTGCAGGACCATGGGCACCCCACGGGTGGGGTTCCTTTGCCCAGGTGAGTCACTATGGCTCAGCCATGCCCTCACCCAGAGGACCAGGCTCTGGATTTGAGGCTCACTCGGATAGAAAGCTGCCCCTTTGGATGACTGCCAAGATCCTTATTTGGGGTATGGGTGTGTGTGTGTGTGTGTGTGTGTGTGTGTGTGTGTGTGTGTGTGTGTGTTGTGGAGCTGTCTTCCTATTATTTTCCCTACTCTTCCTGGGGACCCAAGGAGAAAGTCTAAACTCTATGTCCCACCTTACTAGGCCCTTCCTGATTGGCCTCTGTCCATTTCGTAGCCCTGTAAACTTTTGTCAGATGATGCTCTGTACTGTGTGGGAAATAAAGCAGGGCAAAGGCAGTTGGGGGGGAGTTGGAGCGGAGGGATTGCTATTTTAGGTGGGCTGGTCAGGGAGGGGGCCTCCCAGAGAAGATGACACTGGAGCAGAGTGTCAATTCCCCTTTCAGGCTCTGGGAGCAAAGCCTGCCAACCTTCCAGGTGGGGCTGGGCATCCTTCTGGTGCCCCATGGCCTTTGTGTACTCCTTCGTCTTGGCTTCAGGCCACCTGGCCCAGCCACTTTTGGCCTTATGACCTTGGACAATTTGATAAGCCTTTCTTTGCCTCAGTTTCCTTTTCTGTTAAATGGGGATAAAATAGTATGTGCTGCCAGGCAGGCCATGGGCATTCCATCTGTGCTCATTTACAGAGGGCTCAGAATGGCACCTCGCATGTCATCAATGCTCCAGAAATGGGGCTGTATTCCTTATCAGCATTGCTGCATTTATCCCATTTTATTTCTCTCTTCCTCTAAATGCCATGACCATTGAGTCTTGTCCAATCCTCTGGAAATGGAAATAGGAACTTCCTCGGGGAGTTTGGGCAAGGCGGGTGAATGAGGACAGTGCCCTGCAGTCTTCCTAGCTGCGGATGGGAACAGTGACTAATGGAGCCCTCAGTTATGTGCCCGGACGGACGGCATGTACCTTGGTTTTCCAAACATCCTGGAGGTAGCCCAACCCTGCAGACGAGGAAATCCGGGCCTCAGGAACTGAGCCCCCTGGTTCAGGCTCCAGGGGGCTCAGCTGGGATATGAACCCATGTCAGCCTGACTCTACACTCACCTGCCTGGCTGGAGGAACCCCTTCCTGCCCATGTCAGGTGAATGCTGGTTGAGAGCTCCACCCACCAAGGAGGCCAAAGTTTCATTCCATGGATTGGAAGTGATCTGAAGGAAGCCATGTGTGGGCAGCCATAGCCTTTTCCAAAAGGGGGACACATCGATTGTACACTTTATACACCTGCATTCAACTGTCCTCCTTTAGGATGGAGAGGCGAGGGGGTGGAATGGGAGGAGAGAAGAGAGGGATGGGTGTCAGGCAATCCCCCACGGGGGACCACTCCACGGTCTGCACTCGGCAGTGTGTGGGGCTGGGCCTGGGAGCACTAGCAGGTCACAGACGGCCTCGGATCCACGTGGCCCCCGGGAGTCTCTCACCGAGCTGAAGAGGTTCTGCAGTGAAAAGACGGAATATTCATACTGCTCAGCCTCCAAGCAGCCCAACTATTTCATCTAGCCCCCAAAGAAAGAATAAACCATACGGAAGGGAAAAATCCAGGGGCTGGAGACGATGCGCTGCATCCCACACAGACCAACAGCCTGTGGTTTTCACTGTCCGGGTGCCAACCTTGGCACAGAGATCCTCCAGGTGTGAGACGTGGGAGAAAGAGCACCAGGCTGGAGTCACAAAACCAGGGACCGGCCTTGTATGACCTTGGTCAAGTCCCTTCCCTTTTCTGAGCCTCACGATCCCCTCTGTGGACATAGCAGTGGCAAGAGTGGGTGATCTCCCCTCCAAGCTCTGTCGCTGAGTGTGACCAGTCATTGGGTCCCTCGACAGGCATTCTGCCCCAGGCACTGCTCTAGCTGTTGGGGTAACACAAGCAAAGGAGGAGAAGGTCTGCTCTTAGGGAACTTGTTTTTGATGGAGAGACAGTGAACATGCCAACAATGAAGAAAGTAATTTCAGATGGTGAAAAGTGACAACACACAGGGTCGTGTGAGAGAGAGCAAGGGGGCTTCCTTAGGTGAGGAGATCCGAGAAGGGCTCCCTGGGGAGGTGACATTGACCTGAAGATTGAGATCTGTCATGTGAGAATCTAGCAGAAGAGCATGCAAGGCAGAAGGATGGCAAGTGCAAAGGCCCTGCGGTGAGACTGATGTTGGCATGACTGAGGAACAGAAAGGCCAGAGTGGCTGGGGCAGTGAGCCAGGGGGAGTGCTGTGTGAGACAAGGCAGGGGAGGTGAGCAGGGCTGATGGTTCTCAGCCAGGGGTGGGTGCATCACCTTTCCCAGTGAATGCTTTTTGGTTGTCGCAAGGATTGGGGGATGGTGCTGCTAGCATGTAGTGCTGGGAGGGATGACAGGTGTCCTGTGACATGGAAGAGTCCCACACAATACTGCTATTTCTTTATCAAGACACAGTAGATCGCACCCCCTGCCTATCAGGACCGTTACTATTAAAAACGAAAGCAAAACCAAAAATCAACAAGAGTTGGTAAGGATGTGGAGAAATCAGAACCCTGCGCACTGCTGGTGGGGGTGTAAGATGGTGCAGCAGCTCTGGAAAACAATATGGCTGTTCCTCAAAAAATTAAAAATAGAACCACCACATGATCCACCAACTCCATTTCTGGTTATAGATCCAAAAGAATTGAAAGCAACCCTCAAAGAGCTATTTGTACACCCATGTTCATAGCAGTATCATTCACAATAGCCAAAGGGTAGAAAAAACCCGAACGTCCATCAATGGTGAGTGGAGAAACAAAATGCAGAATAGCCATACAATGGAGTAGTATCCAGTCTTAGAAAGGAGAGAGTCTCACCCGTGCCACAACACGGATGAACCTTGAGGACATTCTGCTAAATGAAATAAGCCAGTCATGAAAAGACAAATCCTGTGTGATTGCACTTCTGTGAGGACCTGGGGTAGCCAAATCCATAGAGACAGAGTAGAATGAGGGGAATGGGGAGTTGTTTGTTTAATGGGAATGGGGTTTCAGTTGTGGAAGATAGAAATGGTCTAAAGTTTGGGAGCACAACAGTCTGAATATATTTAACACCATGGAGTTATACACTGAAAAATGGTTACAAGGGGGTGGGGTGCCTGGGTGGCTCAGTCGGTTAAGCGTCTGCCTTCGGCTCAGGTTGTGATCCTGGGGTCCTGGGATCGAGTCCCGGTCAGGGCTCCCTGCTTGACCTCTTCGTCTCCCTCTACCCTCCCCCTCTCCCGCTTGTGCTTGCTTTCTCTTATACACTCTCTCTCAAATAAATAAATAAAGGCTTTGGAAAAAAAATGGGTACAAAGGTAAACTTTATATTATGTGTCTTTCATGACATTTTTAAAAAGAAACATCAGATCACCTTTTTTTCTCGTTTAAGAGTTTGGATCTTTTTTCTGAGTAGCGGGAAGCCATTGGGAGGGATTGATATCATTATTATATGTGTTTTTTGTTTATTTGTTTGTTGTTTGGTTGAATCCCTCTGGCTGCTCTGTGGAGAAGGATGCTGGGGCAGCAGGGACGGATGCGGGCAGGCCAAGGAGGCTGGCAGGTCATCCAGGAGAGAGAGAGTGGCTTGGACCAGGCTAGTAACCATGGCTGTGGTGAGAAGTGGGTGGATCCAAGGGGGAGGGTGGAGGAGAGTCTACGGGCCCAGCAGACAGACTGGATGGGAAGAGCAGGAGGAAGTGTCATTTGTGGGCTTCTGCTCTGTGGGCACATATGTGAGCACATATGATATGCTCGGCACATGCTGGAGACCATGACAAAGGGGCTGGGGAACCGGACGGGTGGGAATTTAAAGCCTGACCACATCATCTCCAGGCTGGACCAGGCAAGTGAAGCCTTGAAAGGATTTTGAGACATCATTTTGTCCATCTTCCTGCCTCCAGACCAGATACAGGTTCCCCGAGCTCCAAAAGACGGTGCTTGGAGGGATTCCAAACCTCCCTCAGGTGTCCATGGGGGGATCAGTACACTGCGCCCTGGTTAGAGGCTTTCGCCTTTCCAAAGCCGGGTCATAGCTCCAGTCTGTTTGATGGTCTTAATGTCCCCAGGGGGTTGGCAGGGAAGTTTTCTCCTCCCGTGGTGCAGTTGAGGAAACTGAGTCTTAGAGAAGTATTGTGTCTCAGCCACAAAGAGGTGTACAGCTCCCCGGATGAAGTGTCCATTCTTGCCTTTAAAGATGAGAGGAGCAGAGGAAGCAGGGGGTCGTAGGGGAGAGCCGGGGTAATGGAAACCGGGCTAGGAGCACTGTGTGTTGTGGGGGTGAGGCACAGGGGTCATTGCGAAGTGCTGGGGACAGTGGCAGCTTTTACATGACAGGAGAGCATTTCCCTATCTTAATCCAAGCACAGGACAGGGGGATTCTGAGCCCCCCATCTGCAGCCTCCTCCCGAGGGGGCCCTGAAGACTATCCCCTGGGATGTTGCCTTCCACCGACAATCCGGAAGCCACCAGCTCTGTCCCGCAAACTGCCCAACTCAGGTGTCCTGGGCAGATTAAGACTGCGCTTTTCTCCTAGTGCCCACGTTTGGAGTGTGCAAGTGTGGGAGCTGGAGGTGCATGTCTGGGGCGTGCAGATGTGGGACCCTGAGGCCCATGTTTGGGGCGTGCAGATGTGAGAACCGGAGGTGCTTCTAGATGCTAGATGCTGGCCTCTACCCCTGCAGCCACGTCCAGGAATGTGTCTGGCTGCAGACAATTGGCGTCACAGCCGCAGACTAGAGGCTTCTAGGGCTGGGAGTAACCGAGAAGTCCTCCCATCCATCCTCTTGCCTTCAGGGGGGACGTTCCCCCTCCTCCAAAGACCAACCTCGCCAAGAGGGATGATATCGTTTCCCCAAAGAGCTCCCCTTCTCTCCCTCTGGCCTTCATTCCTGTGGGGAACAGCTTCCAGCCAAAGACCTCTTCCCAAGGATTGTAGACATCTTCACATCTGCCTGTCCAGCACGAACACCCTTTGGGAGCCTCCTCTTCCTGACTTTCAGGTCACTGCTCTGGGCGGGCTCACCACAGGGTGGACCTGTGGCGTTGGCCTGGCCAATGAGAGGCTCATGGTCTCCTCATCTCAGGGCTGTTTAGGGGCAGGCGCCAAGACTGACTCACGGCCAATCAGATTAAACTCTGGGAGTTTTGCTGTAGCAATGGGGAGAAAAGTGCTCTCTTTCAGTTGAGGTTGCTGTTGGGATGGAAGCCCAAAGCTGCCATCGTTTGAGGAGAGCATGCCTAGGATGAATCCAAGCCGAGGACAGCAGAGTGGAGAGCTGGGGAGAGCTGGAGAGAGCTGGAGAGACGGCTCCTGACCACCATGGTCAAGTACCTGAATCCAGCCAAGTCTACAGCTAGAGACCCAAGGACATTTTAGTTATATGAGCTGATGAATCCCCCTTCCCACTTCATAAGCCAGTCTGAGCTGGGTTTCTGTCATTTGCAGTGAAAGTGCACCAAAGCCACTCTAGCCCATCCCTCCTTTGTAAAACCTTTGCCCTTTGGCCAGCCCACAGTGGGCGGTGGGGTCTCTGGTACGACCTTAGCCAGAGACTCTTTCATCCCCCGAGTCTGCTGGCCAATCACTGCTCAGCACCTGTGTCTGCACTTGGACTCACCCTGTTCCTCTCACTGGCTTCTCCTTGGTTTTATGGTATTCCGAGTTCTTTTCAATTGCAAGTTAGAGAAGGCTGCATCACGTAGCTCTAGTGAAAAGGGAACTTGAGGGTCTGGGAAGTGGCCTGGCCATGGGAGATGGAGGGAGGGGGGCTAGGACCAGGGCCTAGGATTCTCTGTCCATCACTCACCTCTGCTCATCTCTGCTTCCCTTTGAGGCTGGTCTCCTCTCCCTCCAGGGGGTAAGGAGCTTGGCCAGAAGTATCCCAGCTTGGCAAACCCAGTCCAAAACAAGAGAGTTGCCTTCTCTTGGGGCCCATGTTGGCCCCAAGGAAGGACTTGGGCTGGCTTTGTTTGGGTCCTGTGCCCACTCTTGGACCAGGGAAATGGGGTATGATCATTGGCCAAGTCGGGGTCATGTGGGAAGGGTGTTCAGGTTTAGTGATGGGTGGAGTCCTGCTGGGAAGGAGGGGCATTTCCCAAAGGCGATGGGGTGGCTGATATTGCACAAAGGATGGGACATGGGGGCTGCTGGACAGCAAGGCACAACAGACATCCACCTTAGCCACCACCGCCACCACCAGCATGGCCGACTGCCAACATCTACTGAACTCCTAGCATGGGCCAGATTCTAGGAGGAATCCATCCATCCATTCATTCGTCATGCACCAACTTGGCAGTAGGCCCTGAGCTAGAGAGATACAATGAGACAAGTGCCTCTCGTCACACTCACAGACGGGGACTCAAGTCCAAGTTCAGCCTAGAGGGGAAGAACATTAAATAAGCCACTACCTTTCTCTGGGATAAGAGCATTGATAGGGGGGTATGAGGTACTCATGCTGGCAGGGCCAGCTAATGTGGTTTTGGCATGGCAGTCAGGGAGGGTTTTCAGGAGGAAGCGACAGCTGAGTGGAGAACTAAAGGAAAAGGAGGAGGTAGCCAGAAGAAGAAGAAAAAGAGGTTCCTGGAGAGGTGATCCTGGGAGATGTAGAGTGTCTGCCCCATGGAGATCGTGTGATGGGGGGGAGACAGGACATGAACCCATTCATTCAGCCGTTCCTTCCTTCATTTGGCTGCTGTCAACTGAGCTCCAGGGATGGCCTCAGTCGTAGGCTGGGTCACAGACTTTGGAGACAAGACGGCCGCAGCCCCTTCCCCCAGGAATTCCTATTCTACTTGGGGAGGCTGATGTAGGGGTGGGAGGTGGTGGGACAGGGGAGCAGACGGATTGCTCTGGATGACAGTGAGGGCTCCAGAAGGAGGTGTGGTCCTCACTGAGTCTCGGCGTGATGAGTTCACGAGGTGGGAATGAAACCACAGGTCCTCTGTGCTTAGAGCTGGTCCATCTAGCCACTGTCTCCATAACTACCAGTCTGTGTGTGTCCCAAACAGTGTCCTCTTGATGGCCGCTTGCCCCTGGAGAAGCTCACCAACGATCCTTAGCCGGTTGGTCTTGCTCTCTGCTGTGCTCATGCAGAGGTGTAGGAGGAAGCAAGCCATGAACATGACTAGAAGGGACAGTAAGTAGACCAACGTGGGAAGGGAAGGTAGGAGAGGGGGCTTGGTCCAGATGTGATGTTAGGAAATGGGATTCAGTTCCCATTTTAGCGGCACACTCCCGATGTGACCTGGGACAAGCCCTGTTCCTCTCCAGGCCTTGGTCAGGTCCATTTACACGGGAGGAGTACATAGGCCTCGAGAAGGTGCCGTTCCAGTTCTGACATGGTGGGGTTTCTGGCCTCCTGCCCCTGTGGCAGGCAGCCCCTGTCTTCGTGGACCGAGAGAGGATGGTGGAGGTAAGGCTGCGTGGGGGCTCCTGGCTCCTGGCCACACCGCCTGCAGCCTTCAGGACCTGAGTCATCTTCCGGGCAGCGAGTGACCTCTCCATACCCCTGTCTCCCCCCAGCCCCGTGACCCTGGGCGGTGTGCAGGGCCAGGCCGTCCCAGGCAGGCGGCACGGTGGAAATCACAATATTGACCCAGCACGCAGGAAGTGGGGAGGACAGGCCGCTGGGGTTCCGGGGCTGGAGGGGAGACAGCTTGCTGAGTGATGAGCTCGGAGCAATGCTCTCCCTCCCTCCTGGGTCACCGCTGCTGCCCGCCTGCCAGGGCTGTTCCTCCCAGCTCCAGGGCCCCCTCCCCGGACCTCCCTCCTACACATTCCCCTGGCCTGGGCCCGGGAAGGGAGCTGCTGGTAAGCCCTCTCGGGGCCTGCCTCCCTCCATACAAGGTACGGGCTCCCCCGGGCTTCCAGCTTCTAGGGGGCCCAACTGGAACTGCATCCTTACAGGCTGCTGGCCTTTGGAACAATACCACCTCCCATTTAATGCATGGGGAAACTGAGGCTCAGAATGTTACTTGGCCAGTAGCATCAGAGCCAGGATTCAAACTCAGAACTGTCGAGTCCCGGCCCGCACTCTGTCCAGCCACCCCTGGGTCAGTTAGCTTTGGTAATGATAGTGTGAATAATAAACTCCCAACTTTGTGGAGCACTTCATCTCACTCAGCTCTCGCCACAACCCTACGAGGAGTTCAGGGCGCCTGGGTGGCTCAGTCGTTAAGCATCTGCCTTCGGCTCAGGTCATGATCCCGGGGTTTGGGATCGAGCCCCACATTGGGCTCCCTGCTCTGCGGGAAGCCGGCTTCTCCCTCTCCCACTCCCCCTGCTTGTGTTCCCTCTCTCGCTATCTCTCTCTCTGTCAAAAAATAAATAAAAAGTCTTAAAAAATAAATAAATAAATAAATAAATAAATAAATAAATAAATAACCCTACGAGAGTTCAGTTATTAACCTGACTTTACAGGTGGGCAAAGGATGGGTCAGAGGAGGCTCAATGACTTCCCCAAAGACACAGCTAGCCGTGAGCAGGATGGGCGTTTGAAATGAGGTGTGCCTGATCTCAAAGCTCAGGCTTTGTCTGCCCTGACAAACCACGGGGCAGGAGGAGTCTGTCCTTGAAGGTCTGCTTAAATGTTCCTGACACCACCACCAAGCCTTAGGACCACCCTCTGGATCCTTGTTCCCATGAGTATTTGCATCAGCAAAGGGGTCCTGGGGGTAGTGCAGCCCAAAGCCATACCCTCCAATGGTGCAGTTCCCAGTGGGTGTTCCTTGGGGGGCTGGACCATGGACTTGGAAGTGACCATCCAGCCTGTTGATGGGTCAAGCTGGACCAGGAAGCACCACTGGGTGTTCGGCAACCACTGGGGAGGCAGCGGGGGAGCAGAAATGCTCCTGGGCCACCTCCCTGCTCCTCAGAGTCTTGGTTTCCTCATCTAGAGAAGGGCTCAAGGGCATTTGAAGGTCTACTTCCTGATCCCAGGAAGTGAGGTGGAGGTTTGACTCCTGTTACCCCAGCCCCCGTCCCATGAGCTGGGTATGGATGGGGACGGGGCTTACACAGGCTTTCCTTGCGCTCTGCTTGGATTTTATGCCCCAGGCTCGCTCTATGTGGAGTCACCCATGAAAACCTGCCCGTGTGTTTATTCTAGGCTGCCACTGGAGATGGTGTCTGAATCATGGGAAAAATTCACTCAGAATTCAAGGCAGACAATTTACATGAAGTCTGAGAAACTGGTTTAATTTTGTAGTAATAGACACTGTGCATGTGCGTGTGCATGTGCATGTGTGTGTGCGTGCATCGATGTATATGCCTGAGTGTTCAGTTCTTTGTTTTGCCCACCATGAAGCACAGGGCTACAACTGACACGTCCAGCTTACTTCCCCTGCCCCCTTCCACTGGCTGCAAGTTATACTAACTACCATTTATTGAGCACCACACTGCGTAGCAGGTCAGGTAAGAGACAACCCTCTGCCCACTTTTTCACCTTTGTACCAAGGTGGACCCTGACTTTCAGAACGTGGACGATGTGCACCATGGATTGCATTGATTAGTGATGTCTGCTACAGGCATGGGAAGGGAAGCAGTGGTCCATGTGCCTCATATTTGCCTTCCCTCACTAATTCAGTGTATAAAATTGTATGTATTCATATGTTCTATTTAACCGTATGTAATTTCATAATCTGCCTTCAAACCTTTGTGGAACAAGACTTTGTATAAATAAATAATAATAATTCATTTCAAATAATCATTAGGTGTGTTCATATAGGTTATATGACTACATCCTCCCCGTATCCCTGCAGGAGAAAATGAGTGGGTCGTTACTGAGGCAGAAATTCAGGTTCAGGGTCAGGACATCTGCTAGCCCCTAGAATACCTTTGTGTGTACTAGAAAAACGTGCCCCTCTGTGTGATCATGGCTTGGTAAGCAGAGCACCTGATCGATTCCCCTCATCCCCCCAGGTGCCCTTATTCAGTGCACAAGCTGAACAACCATACACAGCAGCTCTGTTCAGAGTCCAGCCAAATCCTACCTTATATCTTCTACTCCAAATCCAGGGCTCGTTTTACTTCACACAGCTCACAGTCCACATTCTGGGTCTTGGACACAAATTCAGTCCCCAGGACAGATGGTGTTTAGTCTGAGGCTAAGTGAGGGGGTGGAAGAGGAAGAACAGTGTTGACAACTCAGCCTGTGTTTATGTCACAAACAAGATCACTGCTGGGGCCTGCCCCTGCCTGCCAGGTTCTGGTGAGGATCCCGGGCTATGAATAGTCCCCGTGAGGCCCTCTCAGAGGACCTGCTGGACTCCCCCAAGGCCCCGTCCTTGGCCTCCACCCCATGCTGGAAAATAAGGCACGAGGTCTACCTCCTTGGTGCCTTTATCCTGCACGTTTCTTCCCGCTCACTTTCCGCCTGGGATTACTGCTGGGGTTGGGCTTCTGCACGCTGCTGTCGCCTGGGTCCCCACACGGGATGCTTGAAAAACATCTCTCTGAAAGCAGAGAAAGTGTGAGCCTTCGAGAAGGAGGGTGTGGAAGGAGAGCGGTCCTCGGAGGAGGGGAAATTTACAGCATTCATTTGGCCAGTTCTTAGGACACCGTGTAGCCTGCATGGAATGCCTTCCGGAGGTAAGCATGGGTTTTAAGCATGCTTAAAATAGGATGTCAACACTTCTGTGCCCTTGGAGATTGCCTCCACCACCTCCTCCTTTGACAGATGAGGAAACTGAGGCCCAGGACTGAGCCCATATAGCTGAGCAAAAGGTCCCAGGCACTGGCCAGGAAGGCAGGAGGGCATGCAAAGTGATTGGGGTTTATGTCAGGAGTCTGAGAACTGGCAGGGTGGCAAGACTCAGCTCAGCCCCATTAACCATCAGCCTGCAATGGTCCAGCCTGTGATGCTTTACAACCTGCCTGTGAAGGCAGTGACTATCCACATTTTACAGATGTGGAAACTGAGGGTCATAGAGCCCGAATCACTTGCTGGAGGTCACACGGCACCACCGCGAAGGTGATACGTCATAATGGTTAGAAATACAGCCTCTGGACCCTATCAGTCCTGGGTCCTGCTACCACCCTTTCCCCTGGCTGTGGGACCTTAGTCACATTACTTTGCCTCTCGGAGCCTCAGTTTCCTCATCTGTAGAATGGAGCTAATAACCATAAGGCTGTTATGAAGATTCAGTAAGCCAATGCCTGAATGCCTGAGAGGTGCCTCCCACAGTCTCAGGGTCCATTTATGGTCCGTGAATAAGTGGCCCATGTCAGTATGATGGTCCCTCTCAACGTTATTATGCAGCTATCGCAGACATTTGTTGGGTTGGCTGCTAGAGTCCAACCTCTGGATTCATCGGAGCAAACAGCCTCTGCCCTTTGTGTGTCATCATGATGGTGATGGTCGTGGTGGGAGCTAATTCTAGGGGCTCCCCTCCGCCCTCCCAACTAGAGGAAGCCACCGCCCTCCTCTCTCACCTAGAATGGCACACAACCCCCACCTGACCAGCTGACTGCCCTCTGTGGAACTGTTGAGTCTTTGATTCAGTAACCACTCAACAACAGTTGGGGACCTCAGGGCCACCACTCTGAGCCAGGCACGGGGCTGAGGGCCCAGGACACAGTGATACACAGAGAGAGTCCCTGCATCCTCACTGCCAGCCTTCCTGAGCCCTCCTGGAACCTGCCATACCTGAGCTCCCTTCTCCAGGTTCCTGTCCTCAGTCCGGCTTTCCCTCTGCAGACGTCAGCCAGAGCTAACTAGCCAGAGCCTGGCTAACTCCGGGCAGTGGTGGGATTGCTCTCGTGGCTCCCAAGCCTAGACTCTTCCCTTGGCATCACCCTGCTTCCTGGTACCAATAGTTCTCATGGTGCCTGAGCCTTGGGGATCCTAAGATTGCCTTGGGTGGGACCAACCAGTTCACAGGATTCATCTGAGAACAGTGTGTCACCAGGCCTTTGAGATGCCACAAAATTGCCTGATAAGTACTGTTTTCAAATGATGTTCCTTAGAGCTGTAGAGCTCTGCAGAGTACTGCACGGGTTGGTGGGGTTTGGGAATGGTTCAGGGGGCAGTTGGGCGCAAGAGCTCCCCTCCCTTCCCTACTACCATGTGGATTTTAACCGGAGTGGCTTTATGTGTGTGACGTTTAGGAAGCATGGGCTCTGGAATGACACTGCTGGGCTTTGAGTTCTCTCCCCTTCTCTTGCGCGCTGTCCTTAAGGCATTTACTCACTCTGTGCCTCAGTTGCCCCATCTGTAAAGTGGGAATGGTAACACCTCACGGAGTTGCTCTGAGGATTGAAGGGATGTATGTTGCCAAATGCTGAGAAGCACTGGCCCCTGGTGAGTCTTCAGGAAGACTAGCTACTGTCACTACCTACTTTACTTACTGGGTTGTAGCTGGGATGGGGAGAGGGGTAGAGACCATTTCTTTTCTTTCTTTTTTTTTTTAAATTTTTTATTGTTATGTTAATCACCATATATTACATAATTTGTTCTGGTGTACTGTTCCATGATTCATTGTTTGTTCACAACACCCAGTGCTCCATGCAGAACGTGCCCTCCTCAATACCCATCACCAGGCTAACCCATCCCCCCACCCTCCTCCCCTCCAGAAACCCCAGTTTGCTTTTCAGAGTCCATCGTCTCTCCTGGTTCGACTCCCCCTCCGACTTACTCCCCTTCATTCTTCCTCTCCTGCTATCTTCTTCTTTTTCTTTTTTCTTAAAATATGTTGCATTATTTGTTTCAGAAGTACAGATCTGTGATTCAACAGTCTTACACAATTCACAGCGCTCACCGTAGCACATATCTTCCCCAATGTCCATCACCCAGCCACCCCATCCCTCCCACCCCGACCACTCCAGCAACCCTCAGTTTGTTCCTGAGATTAAGAATTTCTCATATCAGTGAGGTCATATGATACATGTCTTTGAGACCATTTCTTTTCTTTCTTTACTCTTTGTGACTATTTGTTACCATTTGCAGGGATTACTTTGTTTAAACAGGTATACAAGTGAATAACAAAGAGCGCGAATTCTAGAATCAGAGAGAGACCTAGCTTTGTCCTAACTTTGCCACTTACTGGTTGTGTGTCCTAGAATAAAGTACTTAACCTCTCTGTGCCTGTTTCTTAGTTTGGAAAATGGGATGTGAAAAACTGTTTAAGTGGGGGACTTAGTGAGCTCATGCATGAGATGCACTTGAGCACAGGGCCTTGCATGAAGCGTGCGCTCAGTAAATGGCAGTTGCCAGCAGGCCTGCGTTCAGTGAGGCACAGAGGAGGGGAAGCAACTCCATCTGAAGGGGTCAGGGAAGGCTTCTTGGAGCAGGTGGCATTTGAATGGTTCTTAAAGGATGTGTAGGAGTGATCCAGGTGGAAGGGCAGTTTGGGCAGAGTGAGCACGGAGGTTTAGAATTGCATGGTGTGTTGGGAATAGCATATTGTTCAGGAATCTGGGAGGGTGGGATGGAAGCTGGGGTGGGTGGGAAGAAGCTGGATGTAAGACCCGGAAAAGAGCAGGCCCTCACCATGTAGGGCCCTGTGGCCCAGCTGAATCTATCCTGAGGGCAGTGGGGAGCCACGGAAGGGTTTGAGCAGGGAGGTGAGCTGTTTGGCTTGAAGCTACAGAAAGACAGCTCAGCTGTCGCATGGAGAATGGGCAGAAGGAGAGATCATCCAGGTGATGAGACCCAGAAGAGGGAGACTCGACGTCAGCAGCGCCCTCTGCCCTGGGCCCGGCAGTCTTCTGTCTGGTCCCATCTGGTGTGGGTGGCCGAGCTGACCTCTACCCTGCAGCTCAAGGCCACTGCTCTGAAGGCCCGCAGTGCTGGCTGGGGAAGAGGCTGACTCCAGCCTGCAAAGGGGAAGCAGAAATATTTGCTCAGCTGCAAAGACAAGCTTGTGAGTCGTTCCTTCCACAGAAGAGCTGGCTCAGGGCGAGGGTCCGGCCTAGTCCTCCCTCAGCTCTCCAGGGTTTGCCCTTCCCCCAGGGATGCCTTTAAGCCACCCAGCAAAAGTGTCCTTCCTCCCCGAGACAAGCCCTCTGCGATCTCAGGTCAGCGACCATGACCTTCTTCTCCTTTTCTTCTCCATCAAACATACCCAGTTCTTTCATCTTTTCCTCGTGTGACAGGGACGACCTTTATTTTTATTTTTAGAGAAACGTCCAGATTCAGCACTCATTGATTCAAAGCTTTCTTCAACTGGCCCACACGGACAAGACACCGTGGGCTTTAGAGCCAGGACTTTGATGTGGGGCGGTCTGCTCTGGAATTCCAGCTCAGCCACTGCTGTGCTGTATGACCTGGGCAGGTCACTCAGGTCTCTGATCTCTAAATAGAACCCCTGTCTCCAAGGGCCATTATAAAGACTAAATGGGAGAGTATTTATAGAGCACGCAGGACAGTGCCTGGTGCATAGTAAATAGTAGTTATTTTCCGGGTCTCCAGACATCTCAGCATCGCTTCGGCTTCTTCTAACCATGGCACATTAGCCAATCAACGTGACCTTGATGAAACATTTCTGGGTGGGCAGATGGTCAGAGGGCTGCTGGCGACCCTCCCGCCTTGCCTCCTGCCGTCACGTCTGTGTAATCTCCTCCCCCCGAGTGTGACTTGCTTCTAACCAACAGAGTACAGCCAAGGTGATGGGGTTTCACGTCCACGATCACGTTACATAAGATCCTTACTTCCTTTTTGCTGGGTTTGGAGGAAGTGAGCTGCCATCGTGTGAGCTGGCCAAGGAGAGGCCTATGTGGCAAGAGACTAGGGTGGTCTTCACACCAGCAAGACAGCCTGGAAGGAACTGAATCCTGTCAACAACCACGTAAGCTAGGGAGTCGAGGATCCTTACCCCGTGAATCCTTCGGATGAGCCCTGCCCCCACCGTGGCCAACACCTTTCTTTCTTTCTCTTTCTTTCTTTCTCTCTCTTTCTTTCTTTTTCTTTCTTTCTTTCTTTCTTTCTTTCTTTCTTTCTTTCTTTCTTTCTTTCTTTCTTTCTTTCTTTCTTTCTTTCTTTCTTTTTCTTTCTTTCTTCTTTCTCTCTTTCTTTCTCCTTTCTTTTTTTCTTTCAGATTATATTTATTTATTTGAGAGGGAGAGAGAAAGAGACAGAGCATGAGCAGGGGAAAAGGCAGAGGGAGATGCAGACGCCCTGCTGAGCACGGAGTCCAATGTGGGGCTCGATCCCAGGACCCTGAGATCATGACCTGAGCTGAAGTCAGACACTTAACCAACTGAGCTGCCCAGGTGCCCCTGGCCAACACCTTGATTGCAACCTTGCAGAAGACCCCTGACCCACAAATACTGAGAGGTAATAAATGTGCGTTGTTTTAAGGGCACTAAGTTTGTGGTAAGATTGTTATGCAGCAATAAAGAACTAATACAATTTCTGAAGGTGCATTAGGGCAAAACCACAGTGGGCTGGCTGAATTATAAATTTTTTAAAGATTTTATTTATTTATTTGAGATAGAGCGAGAACGAGACAGAGAGCGAGAGAGTGAGAGCATGAGCAGGGGAAGGGGCAGAGGGAGAGGAAGAAGCAGGCTCTCGCTGAGCAGGGAGACCGATGCGGGGCTCGATCCCAGGACCCTGGGATCACGACCTGAGCCGAAGGCAGACGCCTAAGGACTGAGCCACGCAGGCGCCCCTGAATTATAAATTCTTTAGAACAGCTGCTGGGGCAGCAGGAGGGCACAGAGGTGGCTTCACTGGCAACAACAGCGATCACTAGCACTATCGGATGTTTGCCACATTCTTTGCCAAACCTTTCACATACTCCAGTTCATCTGGTCTTCACCTCACCCTATGGACAACAGCTATTACCCTCTTAAACAGATGGCAAAGTTGAGGTTCAGAGCAGTTCAGCCCCTGACCTGAGGCTGAGGGGTGGAGGGGTCTGCAGCCCTGGGTAGGCTGACACATGGGAAGCCCCCTGCTCCCCTCTCAGACGCGGGAAGGGGATCTGAATCCCACGCCGATGGCTGCAGCCAGGACAGCAGGTTTGTGTTCTGGCTTTGTTGCTTCCTTTCTGTGTGAGCTTGGGCCAGCCGCCACCCCTCTGTGAGCCCTTCTCTTCTTCTGGAGTGTGAGCTGCTGGTATGGTCCCTGTGCTGGAGACCACTAGCTGTCCCTCACCACTCTCATTGCCTCCCATTCGGCCGAGCACATACGCACACGTCTAGGGATGACATTACTCTGCCTGCTTGGCAGCAAGGGGAGCCCAGTGGAATGTGAGTGGGAGGGAGGCGTGTGACCTCTGGGCCGCATCTGGATGAGGCGTGGATAGGACTGCCTTCCACACTCTTTCCCCTTCGTGCAGGCTGGAGTGGGACCCCGACTCTGGTGAGGTGGCTTCCACTGTGTCGATGAGGGTGACTCCCCAGGAAATTGCAGAGCCACAAGACAGAAAGCACCCAGGAGCCCAGACAACAGTGGGGAGCTGGGTCACATCCCCCCTACGCCCCACCAAGGGCCTTGTGTCTACTTCTGGGCATGAGCAGTGCAGCCGGTACCTTGACCACTAGGGATAATGGGAGCAAGGCCCTTAATAAATGGAGGTCACCATGCATCCTGGGGAGCTGGGCAGGGAATGAAGGTCAGGAACAGGGCAGAAGGGGCTTCTGTGGCCCTCCCTTGGCACCTCTTATTCAGAGTAAGACACACCCATGTCCCCAGATCAGATGCCCCCCGAGTTCAGCGGGAAATGTAAGCAGTAGCTTTCCCAAATTGTTGAGCATTATGCCAAAGTGGTACAGAAACAGAGACCCAGCCTTCACAGCACAGGAAGTGGGGAAGGGGGCAAGGCCAGACAGGTCAGGCCTCTGGGGACTGGGGGGAGGGTTTCATATGGACACTCCTGCATCTCACCAGCTCCCTCCACTTCTCCAAACCTGCTTAGTCCTCCCCCCCACAGCCCCCTCCAAGCCCCCCTCCACTACGCTCTGCCCTCCCTTGATAATGGAGTCCTAGCACCCAATGCTTCCCTTTGTACTGAGAACTCTGCTGTCTTGGGGTCAGCAACTGTCGATGGGGCTCTGGTTGTGGGGGCAGGAGCCCTGGTTATATGAGAAGGGGAGGGCAAGAGTTCCTTGATTTTGGTATGACCTCCTCCTCAGCAAGGGATCTGGCCAACTCCTTTGACCTCTCTAAAGAGAAACACACCTCACCATGGCAAGAGCTGAGTTTTTGCTTAATAAAATTTTAGATTTATAGAAAAGTTGCAAAGACAGTACCAAGTCCTTATGTACCTTTCACCCCCTTTGCTCTAATGTTAACAACTTCCATCATCACGGTACATTTCTCAAAATGAAGACACGACTTTTGGTACATTATTATTAACTAAACCAAAGGCTATGCGGGTTTCACGAGTTTTTCCACTAATGTCCTTTTACTGTTTGAAAATCCAATCCAGGATCCCACCCTGCAATTAGGAAGCACTGACTTTTCGTCCCTATACAGCCTGGTCTTTCATGGGAGCACACGGGCCTCTATCACTGTGGTTTGCCCCTACTCCTTGCAAAACGACGATCCTGGCATCATTAAGTTTGCCTTTTTCCTGAGCGAAACAAGGGTCCCCACGTTAGCTGAGAAGACTACTTGAGCATTGGTGTCATCCTCAAATAGTTTTTCTCTGGTGCCTAAATTTCTTTCCTGGAATTGAGGGAGATGTCAGCTTATTACCCAACACTAGCAAAGTGCGTTTCTGGGATCCAGTGGCACACTCATGAACATCTACTACTTCAGCGGGGTTAGTAAAGGACAGCTCACTGGCAGTGAAAACCAAGTGCACCTGTGGCGACATGGCGGAAGACCTGACTCTGCTGTGTGGCCCTGGGGAGGCCACTTAACCTCTCTGGTCCATGTCTCTTGGGGTTGTTAATGAGTCTGTATTAGTTTCCTGGGGCTGCCATAACAAAGTACCACACACTGGGGGGCTTAAACAACAGGTATGTATTGTCTCACCCTTCTCAAGGTTATAGTGCAAGATCAAGGTGCCAGCATGGTCCATTCCTTCCAGGGACGATGAAAGAGAATCTGTTCCATACCTCTCTCCTAGCTTCTGGGGATTTGCTGACCATCTCTGGTGTTCTTTGGCCTGTAGAAGCATCACCCCCATCTCTGCCTCTGTCTTTGTATGGTGTTCTTCCTATGTGCGTGTTTCTGTGTCCAGATTTCCCCCTCTTACAAGGATACCCATCATATTGGATTTGGGCCCACCCTCCCTCAGGAGGACCTCATCTTAACCCATTACATCTGCAATGACCTTATTTCTAATTAAGGAAATTCTGAGGTCCTGTTAGGACTTCAATGTAGGAATTTGGGTGGTGGTGGGGGGTCCAACTCAACCCATAACACTATCTGGGGCTTCTCTCCCTGTGGCTTGGGCTTCTCACAGCATGGTGGCCATGATCCAGGAGGGAGCGTCCCCAGAGCAAGTGTTCAGAGAGTCAGGGGGAAGCTGCAGGTTTCTTCTGACCTACTCTCGGAAATCACACAGGATCCCTTCTGCTGCCTTCTGTTGGTCAAAAGCAAGTCACAGAGTCAGCGCGGATTCAGGGAGGGGACCACACATGGGTATGAATCCCGGGAGGCATGCTGGGAGCCATTTTTGGAAACAAGCTACCTCAGTTACCTGGCAAGCTCGCACATCTCCTGAACCCTGGATTAAAGCATTTTCTATTCCATTCTTGTCCACCCTGGATAGCTCACAGAGTTTTGCTTAGTAAATTGTTGTTGCATTGAATCATATGACGAAGGGGTCTGCTCTGTAAGTGGGAAGGTGACAGGGACCAGGTTCCTCCCCCGTTGGCCACTTATTCCCCGGCAGCCCCTTTTCCTGCCCACACACCTGGGTCTGGCACTAAGGGGAAAAAGTTCCCCAAGCAGGGGGTGGATTGCCAAACCCAGAAAGAGAGAGACCTAATTTGAAACGCTTTCCGAATCCTCCAGATAGAGGTTCTCCAGCCCCACATCGATGCCCCCGGGAGAGAGGAAAGGCAGAGAGAGAAGGAGGAGTGGGTTTCTGGTGTGTTCCTATTTCAGGCTATTTTGAACCCCCTATAGGCACTCACACAAGGGTGCATTTAAATGCACCAGGAAGTGCCCCTGGGATGGAAATTGGAGTCGGAGGAATGCTGGAGCACTGCATTGCCTGCTCTGGTCTTCTGTCCCTCAAACAACCACCAACTCAGCCCCTTCAATGTCCAAGTCAAAGCCTCTCTGGCAGGAAGGGCTCTTAAAGGTCATCTTGCTCCTCCTTTTTCCTCCTTCCCCACCAAACAGTTACTGAACATCTCAGCATCTTTGTCATGTCAATTATAGGACTCTTTTGGCCACAAAGAATAGAAAAAAAGTACCCAAGCTGATCTAAATGAAAAGGAAGGGGGGATTTTATGGCTCAGTTCACTTCAAAGTCCAAGGAGAGTTTGGCTTCAGGTACGGCTGGACCCAGAAGTTCCAACCATGTCATCAAGGCCCGGTCTCTTAATAGCCCTGGGCTCTGCTCTCTCCATAGTGGCCTCATTCTTGGCATCATAGGGAAGCAAGATGGTGTCAGCAGGTCCAGACCTTCATCTTCAAGTCCCACAGATCTTAGGATGTGATGTTTCAGGTGGTCGGGATTAGTCACATGTACCACCTTCCACTCCCAAGCTGGGAGCAGAGTCAGCTCTGCTTGAAGTTCAGAGGTGCCATTCCCACCCAACCCTCATCCCCAAACACCAGGCAGCAAACCATACCTGTGCTCTCATCCCAACAAAACGGGACTCGGGTTCTCTGTTCACATCTCCCCAGTGATGGAGAGCTTATCGGCATGGGGGCAGCCCTGTCCTTTGATAACTTTATTCATATAATATCTCTTACTATACTTCAGTCTAGTTTTTTGTTCACCTGTCTCCCTTATCAAACTCCGTTATTCCTGTATCTCCTGCACTTAGCACAGGGCCTGGCACAGAAGAGGAGCTCAATAAATGTTTATCAAATGAAGCAATAATGTCTTCTGTTACTGAACACAAACTATGTGCCAGACGTTGCATGCATATTACCTCCTTCGATCCCCATGACCACTCTCTCGGGTAAATAGCATTGTCCCTCCTGTCATGTGTGAAGAAACTGAGGTTCCAAGAGGTTAAGAAATCACCTTAACTGAGGCCACCCACCAAGAAGATGTGGAGCCTGGATTCGAACCCTGGTCTCTCTGCCTTCTGCCTGAGGTGGGGTGAGAGAAGCAGGGAGCAAAGCACGGGGAGCGGGAAATAAGGAGAGAGATAAGGACGGAGAGAAGGGGGAGGTGGGAAGCTTCAAATGTTAAAAATCTTTTCCTCTGATGGTTACTCTTAACTAGCCTCTTGGTCAGTGGCTCCTTCAAAAACCTGATTAAAGTTAGTACATTTTAATGTGGCTATGCATTAAAGCACTATATACGTGAGAATATGAAATAGAACTAAATGCTGTTAATACCAAGACAGAACGTTAAGAGTATAAAATTGGAAAAATGAAGAAAAAATGTGATACGATTTTGTTTGGGGTACAGGGTGTAGTTTTAAAAAAAGAATTTCAGCTCGGGGCATTAACGGCAGGGCAAATTTCTTCTCTCCTGACATCTCAGGGGGAGATTCATACTCTGTTTCTGATTGACAAGAATCAAATCTTTGTTATACCACACGCGTCCTCATCTTAAATGATTTTCTGTTAAGTCTGATAATGGTCTTAATAGAATAAGAGTGAGGTGAATGACTCAGGACAACACCTGGCTGTTCTACAGTGGCCCCAATTCTTCTTGCTGTCATTGGAGCATCAGTGACATGCAGGACAACCTCAAGCAGCCTAATATATACAAAAATGGATTCTCCAAAGGAGAACAGAAAAAGGGAATTAGGGAAAGAAAAAAAATATTACAGAGAAAAGTAATGACTGACATTTTTCCAAATTGGCCAAGAATCCCAATGAACCCCAAGCACAAGAAACATGAAGTAAATCACACCGAGTCATATCATAATCAAATTACTCAAAACCAGTGGTCAAGAGAAAAATCTTTTTTTTTTAGAGATTTTATTTATTTTTTTGTCAGAGAGAGAGAGAGCACAAGAGAAAAATCTTAAAGTTGCAAAAAACAAACAAAAACATAAACGATGTATAAAGGAACAAAGATAAAGGTGACAGCAGATTTCTTGTTGGAGACAATGCAAGTGAGAAGTCAGTGGGAAAATATCTTGAAAGTACTGAAGGAAAAAAAAAAAACCCCAAACTGTCTCTCTAGAATTCTATACAAGAAAAAATATATCCTTCAGGGGTGCCTGGGTGGCTCAGTCATTAAGCGTCTGCCTTTGGCACCAGTCATGGTCCCGGAGTCCTGGGATCGAGCCCTGCATTGGGCTCCCTGCTCCGTGGGAAGCCTGCTTCTCCCTCTCCCACTCCCCCTGCTTGTGTTCCCTCTCTCGCTGTGTTTCTCTCTGTCAAATAAATAAAAAGTCTTAAAAAAAAGAAAAAGAAAAATATATCTTTCAAAAATGGAGGTAAAATAAACCTTTTTAAAGATATGTAAAAGAGAAAATAACTCATTACCAGCAGACCCACACAGTAAGAAGTATTTTTAAAAGGTCTTTTAAGGGGTACCTGGCTGGCTCAGTCAGAGGAGCATGCAACTCTTAGTGTCTGGGTTGTGAGTTTGAGCTGCAAGTTGGGTGTAGAGATTACCTAAAAATAAAATCTTAAAAAAAAAAAAAGGCTTTTAGGCAGAAGAAAAATGACACCACATGGAATATGGATTTACACAAAGCAATGAAGAGCACTAGAAATGATAACTATGAAAACCAAAATATGAGATCCTTTTCTTATCAGTTAAGTCTAAAAAAGTTCATTGACTGGGGAGGGTATGTGCTATGGTGAGCACTGTGAATTGTGTAAGACTGTTGAATCACAGACTGTACCTCTGAAACAAATAATACATTATATGTTAAAAAAAAAAGAAGAAGATAGCAGGAAGGGAAAAATGAAGGGGGGAATCAGAGGGGGAGACGAACCATGAGAGACTATGGATTCTGGGAAACAAACTGAGGGTTCTAGAGGGGACGGGGGTGGGGGGATGGGTTAGCCTGGTGATGGGTATTAAAGAGGGCACATTCTGCGTGGAGCACTGGGTGTTATACGCAAACAATGAATCATGGAACACTACATCAAAAACTAATGATGTAATGTATGGTGATTAACATAACATAATAAAAAAAAAGAAATGGGAAGCAAAAAAAAAAGTTCAATGACTAAGCAAAAACAATAACAAAGTAATGAATTTTCAGAAATTAAATGAATGAAACAATTGCCCAAAACAGAGATAGGAGAAATGGAAGTACATTACTTGAGGGTTCTTACACTCTTCATTAGTTGATATAATATTGTTTGAGAATAGACTGATAAGTAAACACGTATACCATCAACCCTACAACAACCATAAAAAGTACAAAATGCTTACAGCTAATAAGTACACAGAGAAGGTAAAATGAAATCGACTAATCGAAAAGAAGGCTGAGATAAAGAAGAAAGAGAATAAAGAACAGATGAGACAACTAGAAAATGAATAGAAATAGGTTAGATTTAAATCTAATTATATCAATAATCTTATTAAATATAAATGATCTGAATACCTCAATCAAAAGATAGAGTGTTTAGATTGGACAAGAAAAGCAAGACCCAACTTTAAGCTGCCTGGAAACCTACTTTAAATACAAAGACACCAGTAGTTTAAAAGTAAAATTATAGAAAAAGCTATACCATGTAACATCAATCAAAAGAAAGCTGGAGTGGCTGTATTTATATAAGACAAAGTAGATTTCACAGCAAAGAATCTGACCAGGGAAAACCATAATAATTTCACAATTATAAAGAAATCAATTCATCAGGTGAACAGCCCTAAATGTTTATGCACCTAATAAAAGAGGTTCAAAATACAAGAAACAAAAACTGATAGAATTACAATAATACACAATTATAATCAGATTTCAATGCTCCTCTTTTGATAATTGATGGAACAAGTGGATAGAAAATCAGTAAGGATATAGAAGATTTGAACATTATCAGCTAACTTGATTTAATTGACACTGATAGAACATGGCACCCCAAAACAGCAGAATACACATTTTTTTCAAATGCACATGGAATGGTTACAAGATAGAATATATTCTGGGCTATAAAACAAGTCTTGATAAATTTAAGAGAATTTAAGTCACACAAAGTATGATCGCTGATCACAAGAGAATTAAATGGAAATCAGTAAGAAAAAGATCTCTGGAAAATCTCTCCCATATTTGGACACTAAATAACACACTTCTAAATAACCCAAAGGTCAAAGAAGAAATTAGAAGGGAAATTATAAAATATTTTTAACTGAATGAAAATGAAAACACAACATATCAAAATTTGTGGGATGCACTTAGGTGAAAACTGGTAGCACTAAATATCTGTATTAGAAAAGGAAAAAGGGGGGCGCCTGGGTGGCTCAGTCATTAAGTGTCTGCCTTCAGCTCAGGTCATGATCCCAGGGTCCTGAGATCGAGCCCCTCATCGGGCTCCCTGCTCAGCAGGGGGTCTGCTTCTCCCTCTCCCACTCCCCCTGCTTGTGTTCCCTCTCTCACTGTGTCTCTGTCTGTCAAATAAATAAATAAAAATCTTAAAAAAAAAACAGACAAGGAAAAAGGTCTGAAATCCATGACCTCAACTAGAAAAAGAAGATCAAATCAAAACCAAAGTAAACAGAAAATAAGAAATGATGAAAATAAGAGAGGAGATAAAACGAAATAGAAAACAGAAAAACAAGAGAAACATTAATAAAACCAAAAGCTGGTTATTGAGAAAATTGATACAATTGATAAACTTCTAGTTGTACTGGTCAGGAAAGAGAGAAGTCACCCATTACCATTATGAAGAACGAGAGAGATAACATCCTTACAAATTCTACAGATATTTAAAAAATCATAAGAGAATATTATTAATAGCTTTGTGCCAATAAACTTAATGACTTTGATGAAATGGACAAATTCCTCGAAAGACACAAGATACCAAAGGTTGCTCAAAGAAGAATAGATGTAGCCCTATGTGTATTAAAGAAATTAAGGGGCGCCTGGGTGGCTCAGTTGTTTAAACGTCCCAACTCTTGATCTCAGCTCAGGTCTTGATCTCAGGGTTGTGAGTTCAAGCCCCGCATTGGAGCCCACTTACAAAAAAAAAGAAGAAGAAGAAAGAAATTGAAATATAGTTAGAAACCTTCCCACAAAGAAAACCTTAGGCTTCACTAGTGAATTCTATGAAACACTTAATGAAGAATACTATCAATTGTAGCCAAACTCTTCTAGGAAATTGAGCAGGAGAGAATAGTCCCTTACTCACACTATGAGGCCAGCATTACCCTTCTACTAAAACCAGAAAATAACATTGCAAAAAAAGAAAACTACAACTAATATCCTTCATGAACAAAGACGCAAAAACTCTTAACAAAATTTTATCAAATTTGAGCCAACAATGTATAAAAATAGCATAATTAAGTGGGGTTTGTCCCAGGAATGCAAAGTTGGCTTACCACATGAAAATTAATCAATGTAATTCACCATACTCACAAACGAACAAAGAACTCTATGGTCATCCCAACAAATGCACAAGAGGCATTTGACAAAATTTAATATTCATTTCTTACAAAAACTTTCCACAAATAAGGAATAAAAGGGAACTTCCTCAACTTGATCCAGGACACTTACCAAAACAAAACAAAGTTACAGCTAACAACCTACTCGATGGTGAAGGATGGACTGCTTTCTCTCTAAGATCAGGAAGAAGACAAGGTCTGCTCTCACCACTTCCATTCAACACTGTACTGAAAGGTCTAGATAGTGTAGTAAGGGAAGATAAAGAAATAAAAGACATGTGGATTGGAATGGAAGAAGTAAAAGTGTTGCTGATGACCTGTTACTGTTATTGAGAAAATCTAATGCACACTAGAATTGATCATTAAGCTTGCAAGATTGCAGGATACAAGATCAATATTAATTATATCTCTTTATATTAGCAATGAATAGTCAGAAATTGAGGTTAAAATACACCATTTCCACTAGTGTCAAAAATTATAAAATACTGAAAAATGGTGCACAAAAGTGTATGTTGAAAACTACGAAACAGGGCACCTGGGTGGCTCAGTCAGTTAAGTGTCTGCCTTCAGCTCAGGTCATGATCCCAGGATCCTGGGATCGAGTCCCACATCGGGGGTCCCTGCTTAGCAGGAAGCCTGCTTCTCCCATGCCCAGGCCTGTGGCTTGTGCTCTCTCTCTCTCAAAAGTAAATAAATAAAATCTTAAAATAAGAAAGGTACCAAACATTGTTGAGAGTAATCAAAGAAAACCTAAGTAAATGGAGAGAGAGCAGGGGCTCCTGGAAGGCTCAGTTGTTTAAGCCTCTGCCTTCAGCTCAGGTCATGATCCCAGGGTCCTGGGATCAAGTCCTGCATCAGGCTCCTTGCTCAGTGGGGAGCCTGCTTCTCCCTCTGCCTGCCACTCTCCCTGCTTGTACTCTCTTGCTCTCTCTGTCAAATAAATAAGTAAAATCTTTTTAAAAAATGGAGAGAGAGAGAGAGCGCATATCTATCTATGTTCGTGGATTAGAAGTTTCAATATTGTGAAGATGTCAATTCTTCCCACATTGATTTATAGAGTCAATGCATTCCCCATCAAAATCTTAGCAGGCTTCTGTGCAAAAATTGACAAGCTGGTTCCAACAGTTACAAGGGAATGCAAAGAACCTAGAGCAGTCAAAGCAAGTTTGAAAAAGGACAAAGTGAGAGGACTTGCACTACTTGATTTCAAGACTTATTATAAAGTTACAGTGGGAAGCACTGAGTGGTATTCACATAGAGATAGACAAATGGATACATGGAATAGAAAAGGAAATCCAGAAACGGACCCATGTATACAAGGACAACTGATTTTTGACAAAGGTGCAGAGGCAACTGGGTGGAGAAAGTAGTCTTTTTTTT